>NC_035109.1:348408259-348740759 GCF_002204515.2 Aedes aegypti | reverse complement strand
TGCAGCTTTATTTGTTCATAACATTGTGCAACCATTACACTTACCTTTTTGGAAAGAGAATCGTAGTGAAATTCACATATGTATCGCCGCTCAAATACAAAAAAAAACTCCTTTTTCACGTCGGTGAAAATTCTTTAACAATGCGGCGCACAGTATGTTCCCAAGTAACCACAAGCATTATAACATTGCACGTATTCTACTGCATATCAACAACATTGATGTAACATTGCTTTTATTCGACATATTTCAAGAGCTGTCAAGCAATAAAGCATTAACTCTACATTACAAATATATCAATGCACTAACATCACTTTATAAATAGCACAGCTGCACTAATGTTACTCTATGAATTGCTTCATTGCTTTATCGTCGTTTTTGCATTAGTGCAACTGTAAAAGGGCCCTTTTCCACTTTTAAACTACTTTAATGGTAGGCTTACGGCAATGCAGCTGCATTATATATGCAATGATATAATGCTCCATGGTTACTTGGGTTGCACTCGTTGACTTTCTTGCGGCGCTGGATGCTTGATTCCCTATTCCAGTTAAATTTAACACACGTTTCATATTTTTCCCGCAATGTAGAAAAACAAACTATACACTACTCACTAGCACAGCGCACATGAAGAACCCGGACCGATTTCACTGTTTACGAACATTTTTCGACTGACCACTATACATACACGGAGACGGAATTCAACTCAATTTTGGGTTGTTTCAACGCAATTCCGTAGTTGAGCCCAATAACTCAATTTTGGCTAAATTTCCAAGGTCCCCACTAGGTAGTTTGGCTTTAGTTCCATTAGAAAAATATACTCAATTTTGGGTTGATTTAACGCAAAATTGAGTTCTTTCGACCCAAACATAAGAAAAGTTGCATTTACCCAAATTTGGCTTATTGGGCCAAAGTACCCCCATTGGGTAGATGCAGCTTTCTCTATTTTTGACAACATTCGTGTGGGAGAAAGAGAAAACCGAGAGATTTTGGGTTGAAACTATAATCGATATACTTAATTTTGGGTAAAGTAAACTCAAAAATTAGGTTAAAATATTTCTCCGTGTAACAATGCTTTTCAGCATAATAAACACAAATTCTCGAAAAATTATTCAAACAGACTCAAGTCAAAAAAGTATACAAACTTACTTTATCGATTCTACGTGTTTCGCAGACGAAATTCTACACATTTTGCTCTAAACCAACTCGATTTTTCACTTTTAGAACGTTTGCTTTCCGGAATTACAAAACGACGAAAGTAAGATTTTCAACTTTCGCTACCTAACCACTACTTTCGCCGCTCCGCTGTATGGAGAGACAAAGTGACTTAACCACGAATCAAAACAAAACACTACTTGAGCCGATTTTACACTGGTACAAAAACGTCGAAAGTAACTGAATAAATCGGCTTATCATTTTGTAATAAATTTTTTGTGGGAAATAACAGGAACTCCCTAGTTTTTGAATGCGAGCTTATTGTATGCAAAATTTAAGCAATGTACACGGCGAAAAAATGTGAAAAAGATGATTCATTTTAAAACAGTTTTAGAAGACAGGTTGTGATTCTTCTGAATTAATTTTCTCAAAACTGTATGGAAGTTACTTACGTCGATTTGAAAAAGTAATCGAGAATTCATTTCATTTTTTTTTCTCTCTTGATTCATAACCATCATCACTGATCATTAAATGAACAGTCATCGGTTACTAAGGGAAACGCAAATTTGATTTTTTTTTCACCTCTGAGCACGTGACTCGGCTCGAGCGGAGAAGAAAATTGTGAATGGTGCGTGGGTTATCATTAAAATCTCGCTACTTTTTGACTTTTATATCACTTTACTCACATTTATACTCGTCGCCAATGTAATATCTGGTGTTTCCGGAGATTCAGGAAAACGGATTCGGATGCTCAGTAGATTGTACACACAATTAGCACGCACGATAAATATATTCACCTGTTCGTTTCACACACCAAACTCTAACTGCCTCCTCTAGTTCTTAACATAAATCATGGCTAACTTGGATACTAGTAGGATACCACAATTGGGAACGATTTGTCACCAGGGATTGAGAGCAAGGATCCCCAACATACGATTAGGCAAGAAGAACTCCAAAAGTCAAAACATTTATCATTTATTCCTCCAGAATTTCATTCTAGGAACTGTTAGTATTCCAAACATTTTTTGAGTACCGTGAAGGCCCCTAACTCTGCGCACTTTCACCTAAATCCATCGAAATTTGGTAAAATACTTAAATTTTCGTTCAAAATATATTTTTCATATATTGTTACAATAGTAATCAAAAAGTACGCGAAGAATATGTTCGACAAATTTACGTTTATTACTTTAATAAGAAATAAAATAGCTTTGAGAATAGTGAAAAACGTCCAAATTGACTGCCCGTTAGCTAAAATGCTAAAGGAATACCTCATCACTTTAGCTTTTGAAGCAAATTAAAAATAATATATTTTAGATTTTTAGTACGTATGCACTAGTTTATTTATCGATGAATCTTAACTGGTAAAGTGCAACTTATTTTCTCTTCACTTTCTTAAGCCCCAAGCACAATGTGAGCGGCAGCGCGTTACAGCGGCAAAACGGCAAGCCCATCTTGAGCTACACTCTACTTGTCAAGTCAATGTTGAAAAGGATTTAGTCAACACTGGATTTATAAGTAGAGTATAGATCAAGATGGGCATGCCGTTTTGCCGTTGTACCGCGTTGCCGTTCACATTGTGCTTGAGGCGTTATTCTTCTAAGTGCGCATAGTAAGAATCCATTTTCCAACCATGTTCCTTACTATGCGCAGTAGATATAAAACGTTATTTTCAACATACAAGCAACACTCCATAAGTTGATATTGAAGGAAATCATCGATTCATCGAACCATCGAGATATGGAATAGAAATGATTTGGAAAATTTTCAACTTTTCAACTGCGTTGCGATCAAAGAAAAATGCTTTTCTTGAGCATTTCTTGCAATAAATTTCCCACGGCGATTACTTTTATGTTGAAGTGCATACTTCGCTTAACAACTAAGAGACGTCCACTCGCCTCCTTCTGCGTTATGAAATTTGTGACCCTTAAATTGTTCCAGGATCAAAGTAATGTAAAGACAACTTTTCAACTGTCATTTTAAACACATTGACCTAATGTAGTAGACCTAATGAAATGTCACCACGCTGCACCGCCAGTGTGCAAGTGGGTTTACCATTTTTGACAGTTCCGTTTCAAAGCGCTCTCACCAACACACACGCACAGTTGATTGTTTTCCCAACCGTCGTTGCTGTCAATTTCCTCTCAAACAAAAATCCCATTCGTACCGAGCGAACGACGCTTGGATTTGTTCCAAAGTTTTTGGCGAAGTTTTTTGCGCAAATTTGTGACGATCCGGTTGTGTTTAGTGAAAATTTTAGGACAATGAACGACGAGTAAGTCTGGTGGGCCGAAAATGTACATCAAATCGATCATCATCGACGGCTTCAAGTCGTACGGCAAGCGCACGGAGATCCATGGCTTCGATCCGGAGTTTAACGCCATCACCGGACTGAACGGAACCGGAAAGAGTAATATTCTGGACTCGATCTGCTTCGTGCTGGGCATTTCAAATTTGGTTCACGTAAGTGTTTTGGTTGAGTGGTTGGAAGTTGATTGACTGAAGTGGGATTTTTGATTTTAGGTACGAGCAACGTCCCTCCAGGAACTGGTCTACAAAAGTGGCCAGGCGGGTGTGACGAAGGCCACGGTTACGCTAGTGTTCGACAACACCGACAAGGACCAGTGTCCGCTGGGGTACGAGAAATGCAATGAAATTTCAATCACGCGCCAAATCGTCGTGGGCGGGAAGAACAAGTATCTTATCAATGGCAAAACGGTCCAGAATAAGAAAGTGCAGGATTTGTTCTGCTCGGTGCAGCTCAACGTGAACAACCCGAACTTCTTGATTATGCAGGGACGTATTACGAAGGTATTGAATATGAAACCGCAGGAAATTCTTTCCATGATTGAGGAAGCGGCTGGAACTAGCGTCTATGAAGCCAAGCGAGAGCATTCAATTAAACTGATCGAGAAGAAGGATGCCAAGTTGAATGAGCTTTACACGGTTTTACGGGAAGAAATTGAACCTAAGCTGGAGAAGCTACGGAAAGAACGAGCCCACTATATCGAGTATCAGAAGATCTGTCGAGACATTGAGTATCTCACGAGGTTGTACATCTCTCATAAGTACCTTCAGCACGTGAAATCTGTCGAGAATTCCGAGAAGGCGATTGCCGCTTTGAACGATGTGATTAGCGGACATCGAAACAAGATTGAGGCTCACATTACGGAGAGCAAAGAGATTGAGCAAAGTGCGAAAGCTTTACAGGAGCTGATCGATACGGAAGGAGGTGGCGCCTTGGCAGAATTAGAAGCAGAACTGAGCGCCGAGAGTAAAAAGGAGGCTACGGCTTCGGCTGAGCGGGATAGCACAAAGGAGAACATTGGGGCTGAACAGAGAAAGCTCAAGAATCTACAGAAGAGTATTAGAGACGATGAAAATGCCTTACAAAAAAAGGAAGCGGAGATGCAACGGACGGGTGATATGTTCCAAAGTTTAAAAGATGCGGACGAAGCGGATGCCAAGGCATTTACTGATGCTCAGAAGCGTTTCGAAGCGGTCAGTGCCGGTTTGTCTACCAATGAAGACGGCGAAGCAGCCACTCTGCAGGATCAACTCATGTCAGCGAAACAGAAAGCTGCCGAGTCAGCCACATCCATCAAGCAAAGCGAGATGGAATTGAAGCATTGTCAGCAGCTTCTGAAGGAGAAACAAGGTGACATGAACTCCAGTGACGCGGCTTACCTCGAAGACAAGAAGAAGCTGACCAAGGCCGAATCTCAAATTCAATCCATTACGGCAGAACTGCAGAAGATCGACTACGAAGAGGGATCGATTGAGCAGCTGCACGAGCGTAAGCAAGTATTGTCCCATGAAATTCGTAACCTCAAAAGCGAACTCGACCGTAAGAACGCCTATCGATGGGAGTTCCAGTATCGTGATCCGGAGCCGAATTTCGATCGTTCGTCGGTTCACGGAATGGTTGCCAAACTGGTAGCGGTTCGGGACAAAAAGTACGCTCTCAGTTTGGGCACGGCAGCCGGAGGAAGTCTGTACAGTGTGGTTGTCGACTCGGACACGGTCGGCAAGAAGCTGCTTCAGAAAGGTCAGTTGCAGAGCCGTACCACTATGATCCCGCTGAACAAAATCACCAGCCGAATGATCGATAACAATACGGTTCGAGTGGCGGATAATCTCGTTGGAAAGGGTCGCGCTGTGACAGCTCTGTCTTGCATCAACTACGAACGGCAATTGGAACCAGCGATGAAATTCGTTTTCGGTCATTCCTTCCTGGCCGATGATATGAATGTGGCCAAGCAGGTGACCTACCATCCACAGATTATGTCCCGTTCGGTAACGCTGGATGGTGACGTTGTGGACCCCAGTGGAACATTGTCCGGTGGAGCCAAAGCTAAAGGAGCGGTTGTGCTGCTGGAGGTGGAAGAGATCAATCAGATCCAGAAGCTGTTGGCGCAGAAGGAGGCCGAGTATCAGCAAGTTTGTGCGGAGATAAGGTGAGAAAAAATTGTACTTTTATCTATTATCTAAACTAGCTAGGCACATGCAGCTTCGAGTGAAATTAGAAGATTCGAAAATCTAGATAGGCGGGGCCTTCCTTAGCCGAGTGGTTACGTGGTCGCGGCTACAAAGCAAAGTCATGCTGGAGGTATCTAGGTTCGATTCCCGGTCGATCCAGGATCTTTTCGTAATGGAAATTTTCTTGAGAAAACCGGCAATTAAGGCAAAGAAAGCTCTCAGTTAATAACTTTGGAAATGGTCATAAGAACAGTAAGCTGAGTAGCAGGCTCTGTCCCAATGAAGACGTAATGCCAAGAAGAAGAAGAATGTACTAACCAGGTCTAACAATCGTCAGATTCGTCACCAAACGGTCCAAAACATCGTCATCCAGTATGAAACCTCTGGCAGGTCTTCCCGTAATCGACGAAAGAATGCAACCTCAATCTAGAATCGTCAAAGAACAAATCTTGCGTTGAGTATCATACAGGCGTATCTGCAGTGATCGATTTCTCTTCGTCGATTTTCTCTTTCAATTAGTACACGTAATTCAATCAATTTGCGTTACATTTCACGACGCAGTATGATCAAATACGATGAGTTCTTTTTACTAAATCAAAAATGGCCGTCGAAAATAGTCACCCGGCCAAGTAATTAGCTAATAAGAGAATCGATGAAGAGAAATCGATCATTGCAGTTACGCCCTTATGATACTGAACGCGAGAAATATTTCTTCATTACGTTTGCTCCTCTTGCTCACAATAAGAAGCCGTTAATTGTATAAGAGAACTGGGGGTAAAATGAACATGAACATGAATGTTTTCATATTTTCTTGTTTGTTATTGTTTACTTTTCCAGCTTTCGTCAGTTCTAGATCGCGCTATAGTTGTCGAAATAGTCCCTTAGTCTGAGAATTTAGGATTGTGCTATGATTTACATAGGTTTATAGCATAATTACCATAAAACACAAGCCTGTTCATTTTACCTAAAGTTCCCCTATTCGCTTGCTAAGCACCAAACGCCGAATGCCATCACAGATTTGCTTGTATTCGCAATGGAACCTGTTCTCCTCATGTTACTTTAATAGCTCTGTAGGTAAGCGCGTGGAATTGACGATTTTCTGATCGTTCGTTCGATTCTCTATCCTGCCTTCGGATAAGGCCTGGAATTGAACCTTTGATATTCTACTTACCGCAAATGCGCATTTCTTTCACCACTGGACTATCGCAGAAGTTTTTACAAGTGCGGAAAAGCTAATAAAAGTGCGCGATTGCATCAAATCAAGTCGGTGTCTTCAGCGGGCTTATTCTTCGCAATTCAAAGAATAAGTGCTCTAAAAACACCAACATGATTCGATGCAATCCCGCATTTTTATTCGCATTTTCGCACTTATGATGCCGCACTTCGCAGCCCAGTAGTGAAAGAAATACACAATACTGCGGCGGTATTGCTCATATGGTTTTGAAGATATTTAGCTGCTCCTTGGGGGACCGACATTCTCTATATAAAAATTAGACTTAGTGATATCAAGAGTTTGACGAAGCAATAATATAAAACGACCGATTAGTTTACAGGTTAAAAACGAACTGATTTTATTCATTCTCTCGTATCTTAGCGCACACTCAATACAAGGGGTCTATCGATTTAACAGTACTCTCCCCAGTTACACCATAAAACGAATCCTATGACCTGATGGAGTAACTTTTAAACTTTTGTCTTGAATTGGAAAATTGCTAATAGAATCATTGAAACCAAATACTGGTTTAAGGCGATCAATCGAAATTCGTTGGGATTTCCCATTAATCTGAACATCCATGAATTTGTCATGTTTCTGCCATACTTTGAACGGCCCTTCATATGGTCGTTGGAGTGGTTTTTTAACAGAGTCGATTCGCACGAAAACATGGGAAGATTTGGCCAAATCTTGATGAACAAACACGGACGGCTTAGAATGGTGATTAGGGGAACGTGGTTGTAGATGATCCACCGTTTCTTGTAATTGTACCAGGAAGTCAGCTTGATGAACTTCTGCCGGATAGTATTCAAAACATTCACCAGGTAAACGCAATGCTTGACCGTAGACTAAATCCGCCACCGAACAGTCCAAATCTTCTCTATATAATGTACGCTGACCCAACAAAATCAACGGCAAACGATCGCTCCAATGTTTTGAATCAACTGCCATGATAGCAGCTTTCAACGTTCTATGGAAACGCTCAACTAAACCGTTCGCCTGCGGATGATATGCTGTGGTCCGAAGATGTTTGAATCCCATAATCTGGGACAATTCACGGAATAAAAATGATTCGAACTGCCTGCCCTGATCGGTTGTTATTTTCTCCGGAACTCCAAACCGAGAAATCCACGTTGAACAAAACGCGAGTGCCACGGTGTCCGCTGTCATCAGCCAAAGGGATTGCTTCTGGTCATCGAGTGAACCGGTCAACGATCGTGAGCAAATAGCGATTACCATTAGAAGGTGGTAACGGGCCAACTAAATTCATATGTACGTGGCGGAATCGTGCTTTAGGCAATTCGAAACTTTGAACTGCTGCTTTCGTGTGTCGATGAATTTTTGATTTCTGGCACTCGATACAACTTTTGACGTGAGTCCTAACGTCTTTGTTCATGGAAGTCCATACAAATCTGTCCGATAACAAACGACGAGTGGATCTAATTCCAGGATGCGAAACACCATGAAAATACTGCAAAATTTGATGACGATACTGTTTAGGAACATAAGGACGTACCTTTCCGGGAATGGAGACATCACAGTAAAGCGCTTAAGGAGTAGGTGGAGTTTGCCGAAGTTCCAATTTCAATGATGTAGCCGATGCTATTAATGATGCTAACTCACTATCGCCAGCTTGATCAATAGCCAACTGCTCGTAATCGATAAGCGATGGAGTCGAAATTGCTGCCACACGAGATAGAGCGTCTGCAACGGTATTTTTACTACCACTAATATGTCGAATATCGGTAGTAAAGTTAGAAATATAATTTAAATACCTTTGTTCATGTGGCAATCGATTATCGGTGCTGGAACCCATAGCAAACGTAAGCGGTTTGTGGTCGGTGAATATGACCAACTTCCTACCCTCCACAAGGTAACGAAAATATTGGACGGCTTTTTTTGCTGCAGTCAATTCACGTCCGAACGTCGAGTAATTCCGTTGTGCTTTGGACAATTTTTCCGAAAAGAATCCAAGTGGCTGCCAATTATCCCCATCGAGCTGCTGAAGTGTTGCTCCTATCGCAGTATTCGAAGCATCAACCATAAGAGCAAGGGCCTTAGCGGAGTCCGGATAATGCAGCAGTGTTGCGTCCGAGAGGGATTTTTTGCACTCATGGAAAGCTAACCGTGTTGTGTCCGTCCAACATATTTTTCTCATGTCATTCTTTTTGTTCCCCGGAATAAGCGCTTGGAGTTCAATCTGGATGGCAGATGCGTGCGGAATGAACCGCTTATAGCCATTTACGAGTGCCAAGAAACGGCGCAAATCCTTCACAGTAACCGGGAGAGGGAAATTCGTCACGGCCCTCACGCGTTCCGGTAAGGGTAGAACTCCGTAGTACCGGATAACCGTAGCACCGAATAACCTAAGAAATCCACCTTCTCTTGAGCGAATTTACTTTTTTCTAGGTTGATTACCAGGCCGTGATCATGCAGGCGTTCGAAGACAATTCGCACGTGCCGCCTGTGCTCTTCTTGACTAGAAGAAGCGATACATATATCGTCTATATACACTACCACAAAATCCAGGTCGCCTAGAACCTTGTGCATGAAGCGCTGAAACGTTTGTCCGGCATTGCAAAGGCCAAACTGCATACGAGGGAACTCAAATAATCCGAATGGAGGGATTACTGCGGTTTTTTCGATGTCTTCTTCATTCACAGGAATTTGATGGTATGCTCGAACCAAGTCAAGAGTAGTAAAAACAGACTTCTCGCGTAACATTACTATAGTGAAAAACTTCCCAAAATCTTTAGTGTTCCACTGTTATAATCGAAAGAGAACGAGAGAGGAGAGAATCTTTCATTTGTACATAGGTCCTTTAGTAATGTTACGCGAGACTTCCCCTTAAAGGCATACAAAAGATCTTGTATGTGCGGTACAGGATAACGATCGGGTACGGATACCTTGTTTAACGCACGGTAGTCGCCAACAAAACGCCATTGCCCATCTTTTTTCGGCACGCAGTGTAATGAGCTTGCCCAGCTGCTTGATGATGGACGGCACACACCAAGATCACACATCAACTTAAACTCCTTCTTGGCTGCATTCACTTTATCCGGCGATATATGACGAACTTTAAAGGCAACTGGAGGGCCCTTAGTTTGAATGAAATGCTTCACATCATGTTTTGCAACACTTCCAATAGTAGTTGGTACTGTTATCTCACGAAATTCTTGCAGCAGATCGCGGAACGGATGGCAAAGCCCAATCGCAGTCACGCCGAATATTGATGATGTTGCTCAACCTCCACACGTATGTAATCCCGTTTTTTCATCAACGAGACGACGATTCTTAAGATCGACTAATAATCCAAAATTTGCTAAAAAATCGGCCCCGATGATAGCTATTTGAACATCAGCAATCAGAAAATTCCAGCAAAACTTTCGTCGAAGTGCAAAGTCCGTATCGATGTATCGTGAACCACTTTGATACTGCTACCATTAGCAGCGTGAAGTCGAATAGGAAAGGGTTTCTGTTGTCTTTGTTTACTAGTAGCAGGAACAATAGACACATCTGAGCCAGTGTCTATTAAAAATTTGATGTTACTCGAACGATCGAAGATCAGAAAACGGCGACTTTCTGTTACTCCGCTCACCTCCGCCGATACAGGTGAACGAGGAATTAGTTTTTTTGATCCGAATATCGACAAGGCTGTCGACAAGTGTTAGCATTTCGTCCAAATTTCTTATGATACCAACAAATTTCTGTAGCGCTAGATGACCTCGAAGCAGAGCGACTTCTCGATGCCGATCGTGTTCTCAGCCTACTAATTTCAGCTGATAAAAAATCGATCTGTTCCTGTAGATCGCTTGGTGAGAAACCGTCTGAGGCTGTGAACCGTTTCACCAGTTCGTTTAACTTTTAGTTAAAATTTGACAGCTCGATAGTTATTTCCCCTCCGGTTAGAAATAACCCTGCTCTGGAGCATGGTTAAACTTGACAGTTCGAAAGTTATGTTTTGCTCCCGTGAATTTGAGAATAACTAACCATCTGTCAACTTCGTTCTGAAATAACTACTCGACTGTCAAAGCTCAAATGGGTCGACTGCGATGTTCAATTTAACCACTTGAGGGGAAAATAACTATCGAAATGTCAAATTTTAACTAATAGTTAAACGAACTGGTGAAACGGTTCACAGCCTGAGTGTTTCGAAGTAGCTGCTACTTCGAGTGGCTTTTGTTGTTCTGAGTGTATTGATACCATGGATACACTAGCCGATGACTCCATCATCTTGTCAGCCATCTCTGCTAATTTAGCCAAACTTCCGTCACTTATCGCGAGTATTGCTTTTACATTGCCGGGCATTCTTTGTAAAAACAACATCTTTAGCAACTCGTCGTTAACGTTCAATCCTGTTGCTAACTCCTGCATTTTAGCTAATAAGTGTGTGGGTCGCAGATCTCCCATATCACAGGATCCCGATAACTGCTCCAATTTGCCTTGGGGCGACACCTCAAACCGTTTAATGAGGCGAGTCTTCACGGTTAAATACTTGTCGTTCGGCGGAGGATTAGCAACGAGATCGGATATGTGGCAAAGAATCGATTGATCTACCTTTGCGATAATATGGTAGAATTTGGTTTGATCCTGTACCACATTCGCTAAGGCAAACTGAGCCTCTGCCTGAGCAAACCACATGGTGGGATCCGACCGCCAAAAATCAGGAAGCTTTACGGCTAAAAAGCTGCTACATGAACGGCTACGCTAGATGTCCCGGGGTCGGCGGCGATCTCGTCTGACTGATCCGGCATTTTCTTTAAAACGAGTATTATCGCGTCGAAACTCGCGTCGGGGTTACCAATTTAGGGATGAGACTTAGTGATATCAAGAGTTTGACGAAGCAATAACATAAAACGACCGATTGGTTTTCAGGTTAAAAACGAACTGATTTTATTTATTCTCTCGTATCTTAGCGAACACTCAATACAAGGGGTCTATCGATTTAACCCCACTACAAATTCTTTGGCCGTTATTTTGTTCTTATTCAATTTTTCAAAAAAAACTAAAATGTGGGCTGTACAGAGCTTCTTTGAAAAAATCATGAAAATCGGTTGAGTTGTCTTCAAGAAATCTGAAAACTACAAAATTATGTTTTTTTTTTAAGATTTCAAGATCTTCATACGGACAAATTGGTACCAGAAACAAAAATGTTCATTACTCCAAAACTGTTGCACCAATAGCATTATTTTTTCACAGCAGACTCTTATTGAATTATTGTTTCGAAAAGCGAATGATCGAACATGAGAAAGATTCTGTAGTAGGAGATATTCACGTGGATTATGGAAACACGTAGGTCCCCCAAGAAATTTTGGACTATCTCCGGATGCCCAATGATCAACATCGACCAGATTCTTAAAATAGAAGATTTTTTTAAGGCTTGTGAAAAAATGGAGCCAAAACGTAGAAAAACAAAAAAGTTATCGCTGTTTGAATATTTGTTTGTGGTGAAAAAGTAAAGCTACCGGTAGAGGGGTTAAACTCTTCTTTTGCTTTTTTTTTCTGGCCATCCGACACCTTTTGGCATTGGTTGTAGTTTTACGTCCGCCTATTTCTGCTACTAAGCCTAAACACGGACGCCCAGTGAGGCCTCCACACACACCTGGGACCCTACATATCGAACCCATCAACACATGGGCCAGGACCAACGGCTTTACTTCCCTTCCGAAGGAAGACATGATCAGAGATGTTATGCCTCAGAAAATCCCAACGGCGTCGACGGGACTGGAGTGAGAGGCAATCACGCTTATCACTACACCACCAAAGCCGCTAAGGGAGTTAAACTCAAATTTTGAGTGTATTTTGTATTCCGTATCCCTTCCAAAATGTCAGATAGGAACAACCCCAATGTTAAAATGTTGGCGTTTTAGTCGACTAACTGAACGTCAAACATAATCAAAAGTGTCAAGGTTCAAATTTTGCCCCCTTTTTTAAATAAAAGTTTAAATCCCTGGGCTTGAAATTATATTTTCCAGTGAGCTATGATTTTAGATATTTGATCGATGTTTTTTGCAGAGTTGATTAGAGGTTGCATAAACAATGGCAAAATTCTTACTACAATAAGATTTTTTGGGTATTCTGATTTAGTAATCCTATTCAACTACTGCATAATACGGTTATCATTAGTTGAAATTATTTTCACTCCAGGAAAATTTAATTTCAAGGCCGCTTCTCTCCATCCTCCACTGTGACCCACGCTCTCCAAGTCCTTGTGCACCTAGTCAATCCACCTAGTTCGCTGCGCCCCACGTCTTCTTGTTCCAACCGGATTGGTGGCAAACGTCATCTTCACAGGGCTGTTGTCCGGCATTCTTGCAGCATGCTCTGCACAGCGTATCCTTCCAGCTTTTTCCACCTTCAGGATACTGGGTTCGCCGTACAGTTGGGCGAGCTCGTGGTTTATTCATCGCCGCCACACACCGTTCTCATGCTCGTCGCCAAAGATCGTCTTCAGCACTCGGCGTTCGAAAAGCCCAAGAATCATGCCCGTAGAGGACTACCGTTATTATGCATTTGGTGTGGGGGTGAATCTTTGATGACCGCAGTTTCTTCTGGAGTCCATAGTAGGCACGCCGTCAGCCGTCAGTAAGGTACGAATTCGTCCACCACCTCGAAGGTATCCCCGTCTATCGTGACACTGCTTCCCAGGCGGGCCCTGTCGCGCTCAGTTCTTGACGCATTCATAGTCGTAGTCCCTGCTGAAACTCGAACAAACTGTAAACTCTCTTCATATCATTAAGTGCTTTTAAGCGCACTTTATAGTTTATTCACTAGGGCCCAGTTTTGATGTTTAGTTATTAATTTTTGCACGTATTTTTTTCCTTCAATAATTTGAAACATTTCGAATAGGAAACTAAATCCTATTCTTGTCACTTTTGATTCACTTCGGCAGTGGGGTTTTTTGAAAGCTACTGAGCTCATATTTGGCCATAATATGCGTCGTATTGAAGTGCATCTTACTGCAAAGTTTCAGGCAATTCGGCCTAGAAAACCCCCCCCATGCCAAAGTGAATCTTGGAAGTGCCGAAGTAGCTCTGCACCCTGTATAGGGGTCAGAATCTGTCATTGATTTGAAAAAATAGCGGTTTGTTTCGTTCAAAATCAAGATAGTTTACATGGAAGAAAATGGCTTACTGCTTAAGCGAAGGTGAAGAAATCGGACCTTAGAGAATATGAGATCTGAAGGCACTTTTTGAAGATGGGTAGTATTCATTGTGTATACTAGATACTAGATACAATACACGTCGGACTCGATTATCCGAAGTATCGATTTTTTTCACTCCGGATAATCGAATCTTCCGGATAATCGAATCACTAAGAAAAATATTGAAATCTTCAATAAAAGAACTTAAATATTATCTTTTTTCGTTATTTAATTATATGATGCGGTGGCGTAGCCAGAATTTTTTTCTATGAACAGTAGCGGCCTTCACAAAAAAAAATGACCAGCATACACAAAAAAACACTTTTTCAAACCTCCAAAACCATTCGGACCATTAATTGGCTTACACAGTTTTACAATCGGACTTCAACGTTATCTGTGGTTTAGTATTCTTTTTGTAAAACCGTGCATTCTCATTTAATAGGATTTTTTATATCTTTTGGTGTATTATTAGATGTTTGTTTTCTAATGTCGAACACTTTTAAAATATGCATCATAATTATTCGCTTTGTCTTCAAAATTTGTTTTATTAACCAAAACTTCCTAGTGTAGGCACATTAAATCTTTAAAATTTTGCAACATCCTATAAAACGCAAAACAAAGAATAATTATTTAGTATTCTATTTGAGAATAAACATTTATTATTCTTCTTAGGTCAGTCTTTATTCGCAAACCAAAGCGGAGACCACGGAGGAACAGCTGATCAAAATTCACCACAGCGTGGAGATAAAATCATAGGGGAAAAAGGGGTTCCCAAAAACATTGGAGAGAAATAAAATGTAGGGGACCGTGGGGTGAACTAGTGTGCCGCCAGTTTTTCTTTGTTTGTCTATAGTTAGAGGCAGGGTTGGGAAAAAATCTGAAATTCACTCTACAGTAGTCAAACAAAGCTAATCACAGTCAGCGAAGCCAGTGAAAATCACGCCCATCGCTGCTGTAGGCAAAGAGCCTTGAAAATTGCAAAACACCCGTTGCTAAGGGCAACCCAAAATTACTGTAGAAAAATGTTCTATTTCCCGCTGCATTTCCCGCATTTAGAGCCTTCAATGACACTACTGATTTAGAGATATTCATGTACCCAATATGGACCGATGCACGAGTTTACTAATTTGACGTTTAAGCGGTGCCGTATTCACTCGTTGCCAATGTCACATAAATAACACGGCACCGCTCAAACGTCAAATAGTGAACTCGTGCATAGGTCCATAGGCTACTTGATGAGATTCACGATTTTAAACTACTGTAGTGAGAGAGCGACGTGATTTTCGCGAAATTCAAGCCTACTACTATTACCATTCCCAACACTGGTTAGAGGCTTCAAAACATATGGGTTCCTTGGGAAAGTGTGTTCAGTAAATCAAAAGAAAACTTATGAGCAATTTTTTTTTTCACGGAAATGGTCTATTTGACTGACTATAACCCCCAATACCAAGTGAATCATAGTAGTTTTGATTAAAATATTAGAAGCTTTGTGCTAATAACTACCTTAAAACCATAACTCAGATGAACAGCCTATCAAGCCTATCGTCTTTATGATAAATGCCTATTCGGCCAAACGTACCTCCCATTTAACTTGCTGATGAAAAATTTCAATTTCACTCAGGCTTAAGTCAACAACTCGGCGTTCAAAGGACGCGTCTATGATATATTGGCTTAAGAATCATATTCGATCTTCTATCATAATTTTTGTTTAAAACTAGTGGTCCCGGCAAACTTCGTCTTGCCATCAAGTAGGCTGTTGGAAAACGTCAAGAAATCCCCCATACAAAATGACCCCTTAGTCTTCTCCCATCCTCCCGATTATTCTGGAGGCTTTCCCGAACTTTTTCCTCGCACGAACACGTCGCATCCCTTGGGGAGTGCAACAGTGAAAAACTTGCGTTAGTATGTTGACCCGTTCTCAAGCCATTTCGTGACATACAAACACTACTCCCTTTTTTATTTATATAGATAGATAGATATCGATTGATGGCCAAATATTACATTTTCCGTAATCTTGATCTAGTTACATTAATAGAAAGTATCCTTCTGTGAATATTATATTTGATAAAACTTCATCTATACCCTAATAATAGACCATTTCCGTGAATTTTTTTATTAGCTTATATGCTTTCTGTCAATTTACTGAACAAACTTTCCTAAGGAACCGATATGTTTTGGAGCCTTTAACTATTAGAAAACAATGAAAAACTTGCGGCATGTTAGTTCACCCCTTGGTCCCCTACAATTTGTTTCACCTCGAAAAAATGCAGACCCCTTTTTCCCCTATGGTTTTGCCACCACGTTGTGATGAATTTAGCTGGCGTGACCAGATGATTTTTGTTTATGTTTTCATTCATCATAATGGGCTCCGCTGGTTTCGCTACCTCCTTCCTTCACGGTTCCTGAAATCTCCGGAAACCACCTTCACCGCTTTGGATGATTATTTCCCCCCGTGAACTACATAGTTCTGTAACGCAAAGATTGTAGTCAAAAGATGCCTGATCTATCTGTTTTGTGCCGACGAGGATTGAATAAGCAGGAAGATTCCCGACTTGGGGCAACAACAACCGCTCAAAATTTCCTTGCGCGGCTGTTGCAGCCTCTAGGCGGGAATCTTCCGGATCAACAGCCAACAGATAGAGTTAGGCATTTATCGGCATGAATAGCAAAAATTGTCTCTAATAGAAGTTTTGAATCTGTGGAGCAAAATATATTTTCCTACTGGAAGACCTGAATCGGGTTGGGGTTGAAACTGCGATTCAGTTCTAACCTGGTTCAAAAACGTTTGTTTGAGTAATTTGAGGTTAGTTTCGTTGGCGCTCCTGTTTGGGGCGCCCTGACCGGGATCACGGTCCGTTCGAGCGCGCACCTGATCTGACGTTTCCAAATGTAAACAAGCATCCCGATGCAGGGGTGGAATCGAAAAACTGTTGAAAAATCACCACGCTGATACCCATAGGGTTGAACCAACTGTGTCGCATCTCGAATTATTTTTCAAAATGTGGTGAGTATCCATGTTTTCAAAAATTCATAAGAAAATTAGGAGTGCATATAAACAAAATCGGAAAGGGTTAATATCAATTAAAAATTGTCTTTCGAAGAAAAATACAAAAATTGGGGTTAGATCTGACGGATAGAAATTAAGAAATTAATAGACCATTAAGTTTTCACAACAATGTTAAGATTTTTCACAAAAAATTGTTTGGGGATTGTGACATGAAGTCTTCATGATTTTTTGTTTTGGCGCGGATTGGTGCTTCCAGGCGCGGATCGAATTTCAGAAGCGATTTTCGAAGATAATCGCACTGCATTCTTCTCCATCAAAACCTCCTGGCACTCCTCGTCGCACCAATGGTTTCTTGACCTCTTTTTCACATATCCGACAGTGCTTTCGGTAGCGTCGTTAATGGCTGCTTTGACTTTCCTCCAGCAGTCCTCAAGAGGGGCCCTATCGAGCTCGCCCTTATCCGGCAACGCAGCCTCAATATGCTGCGCGTACGCATTGGCGACATCCGGTTGTTTCAGTCGCTGAGGTGATCTCCAGTTGTGCTGGAAATAGGTGCTACGAATGGCTATATTCTTGAAGGCGACAAAACCTATTTGGCGTAGGCGGTTCTCGTTCATCAGCCGGTGGGCGCTGAACTTTCCAATCGTTGGTCTGAAATCCTCCTCCTGGCCAACCTGATCGTTCAAATCTCCTATGATGATCTTGACGACAAATAACAATTAAGATATCATCTATTTTTTTTAGATATTCCTACAAATGACATGACAGACTACAACAACGATATTCAACAACTGTTTTACTACTTGTTTCACTACATAAGAAGATGTTTTGATTTTATTATCTCTCATGTTGCTATTCTAAGTTTTTTTTTCCAAATGTATTAGATTAGGTCAGTAAGGGGCCCAGATAGCCGTAGCGGTAAACGCGCAGCTATTCAGCAAGACCAAGCTGAGGGTCGTGGGTTCGAATCCCACCGGACGAGGATCTTTTCGGGTTGGAAATTTTCTCGACTTCCCAGGGCATACAGTATCTTCGTACCTGCCACACGATATACACATGCAAAAATGGTCATTGGCATAGAAAGCTCTCAGTTAATAACTGTGGAAGTGCTCATAAGAACACTAAGCTGAGAAGCTGGCTCTGTCCCAGTGGAGACGTAATGCCAGAAAGAAGAAGAAGAAGAAGAAGAAGATTTGGTCAGTAGATTTCATTTTTTTTTTCTAAATCGTAGCAATTACTTCGAAACGTTTTGTTGTCTTCTGTGCAACTAGTCCTGATCGTCTAAGGAATATGACGGTATAACAGTATGATTGCAATTCTATATTGAATCTATTTTTGAATTTCAGCAAATTGGAACGCATTGCCCATCGATACAATCAGCTGAAAGAGCAGCAGGATATGATGAACTACGAGCTGAAGACCCTGCAACAGCGTTTGGCCCAGACCTCCTATCAACAGGCGCAACAGGAAATTGAAGAGCTGAAAACGAAGATCGGTAAGCAGGACCAAACTTTCATTTAAAAATATATCTAAGAAGTAATATTCTAAATTCCAGAAACGCTGAAGCAAACCATGGTGGACGCCCGGCAGGCGCAAACCCAGGCAAACGCCAAAGTAAAGGATCTAACGGCAAAAATCGCAGACAGCAAAGGGCATCGCGAGCGCGAACTGAAAGCCGCCGAAGACGAGCTGAAGCGAGCTAAAAAGAAGAGCGAAGAAAGTCGCAAGAATTGGAAGAAACACGAACAAAGTTTCGAAACGCTTCGGTTGGAAATTGAAGAGCTGCAGAAAGGTATCGCAACTGCGAAAGAGCAAGCTGCCAAGTTAGAGGAAACGATTGCAGAGCTACAGCGGAAATTACAGGCGGCAAGTGAGAACAGCGCCGAAATGAACAAAGCGGTGGCCGCCGTTAAGCAGAAAATCAAGGAACACAAGGACAAGATCAACAGTCAAAACAAGGAATTGAAAGCAAAGTATCATCACAGGGATAAACTGTTGAAGCAAAATGAAGAAATGGAGTTGGATATCAAGAAGAAGGAAAACGAAATTCAGAAGGTTCGCAATGAGAACAAAGATGGGTACAATAAAATCAGCGCACTGGAAGAGAAGTATCCCTGGATCAGTGAGGACAAAGAATTCTTTGGAGTTAAGAACACGCGCTACGATTACAATAAAGAAGACCCTCAGGAAGCTGGTCGGAAACTTAACAAACTACAGGACTCGAAAGAAAAGATGAGCAGAAACATAAACCAGAAGGCGATGGTTCTGCTCGAACGGGAAGAGGAACAGTACAAGGAAGTAATGCGACGTAAGCAAGTAGTTGAAGACGACAAGAAGAAGATTCAGAAGATCATCACCGATCTAGACGAAGAGAAAAAGAAACAGCTCAAAGTCGCATGGACCGAAGTCAACGAAAACTTCGGAAGTATTTTCAGCACGTTACTCCCGGGAACCCAAGCCCAGCTGAAACCACCAGATGGAGTTGACTTCATGAAAGGTCTCGAAGTAAAAGTTGGCTTCAACGGCATGTGGAAGGAATCTCTGACGGAACTTAGCGGTGGACAACGGTCTCTAGTTGCCTTATCTCTCATCTTGGCTATGTTGAAGTACAAACCGGCCCCTCTCTACATCCTGGACGAGGTGGATGCCGCGTTGGATCTTTCGCATACGCAAAACATCGGTAACATGCTGAAAGCTCACTTCACCAACTCCCAGTTCGTAATCGTGTCTCTCAAGGACGGTATGTTCAACAATGCTAACGTGCTGTTCCGAACCAAGTTCATCGACGGAATGTCCGGTGTGACGAGGACGGTCAATGTTGCCCACGCCAAGGCGAAAGCTGCCGGACGGTGATTGAGTTGCGAGGCGAGGCTTGAAATATTTGGCAAAACGAGGAGAGGTACAAAATTTTTCGATTTAATTTTCGTGTTTGAGCAAAATTTTCGAATAGAATTGTAAGACTACTGTTTGGACGTGTTGGATCAATGAAGAACTAATAAAAGAACATTCATGATAATAACAAAACAAAATCCTAGAGAATATTAGGGCGCGAAACCTTTATCATACGTAGGTAAATTCTTGCACTATTTGCACAAAATTGCGGGTTTTAGAATATTATTCCTCACGTCAGATCGGTATATAAAACACGATGGCGATTTGACTAATTTTAGTGTCATATAGGAAGCAGATCCTACTTCTTTGGCAGGAATTTTTAAAGTTCCTGGTCTCATATTTTGCAACAATATGCTCCTTATGTACACGCAGCGAACTGGACTATCAAATTTCATACATTTTGCCTTATGAAAGGTGGAACGAATATTGCAATACGATCGCCTTATGTATCGTTTTAGCATCACTCCACATCAAGGCGGCGATACGCGCGTGGTGTACGCTCGATCGATCGCAAGGTTCTTGGTTCGATTCCAGGTTGCCGCGAAAACGTTTTATGTTTTCAAATTCTGATTTCATGAGGCAAATTTATGAATTTCAATCCGATTTCTTGTGGCGAATTTTCATAAGGGGTTTCTATGTTTATCGATAGTCCATTTGCCTGAGTGTAGGTACATCTTCCTGTCCAGTTTACCTTCAAGAAACCCAAGCCAATGTGAATCATGGAGATGACCTGGGCGCTAGGGTCCCACATATTTTAGGATAAACATCGTCCTAAACTGCCCATAAACGCATAATTGTCCCATGTGAATAGGAAATCCAGCAAACATGGGACTGACATGCGTTTATGGGCAGTAAATATATCCCCACCAAACACTACCTCACCATCAACACCGCAAGGCTTGCCTCTATCTCTAATAAATCATCACAGCGCTGGTTTCAGTTGCGTCATTACGCAACTGAAACCAGTTCTGTATTGATTCATTACACAACGCTTCCTCATTACGCAACTGTTTTGAGTTGCGTAATGAATCATTACACAACAATTTTTCAGAAATTTTAAAATAATGGCATTCCGATATAACTTCTGATACCCTCAAGTGATTTTCTACAAAATTGCAAAAAATGTTGTACGTAACTCGTTGCAGAACTCGATTTCTACAGCACTCGTCATAATTATCCTACTCGACAAGCCTTGTAGGATAAATTTACGATTCGTGCTGCAACTTGTTCCGTAAAGAACTAATCAAAATACATCTAGGCGCTTAGTACCGTAAAATGCCCTAATTCAGCGCATTGCCTAATTCCGCGCATTTCATACAAAATTATTTATATATGGGAATAGAGATTAATATTTCAGCAACTTGTCATACCATTTGATGCTTCTTTCATTTAGAATAAGTTTGAATCACAAATAAAAGCAAATAAGACACTTTTTCGTGGCGTAAAAAAATAATCAGTGAAGGCCCGTCTAAGTAGACGCCATTGTTCTAATTTCCTTAGCGTCTATGCTAAGACTGTAGGAGTTTCATCCAAAAAAGTATTGCGCGGAATTAGGTCACGGCTTTTTTCCATAATGCCCTAATTCCGCGCACTGTTGTTCGTTGAACAACAAACAAGTTAAACATGCTATATTCGTCTTCACATCTGACTATTTCTCTGAAAAGTATCTTCATGCATAAATAAGTACGTTTCACGTACAAAGCGGAATATCTGGAAAGCCCACTTACAGGGAAATTAAAAGCGGCCCTCCAGAAACCACGTGGTCATTCTAGTGGAAGGAACATTTTGTCCAAAGACCAAAGTTCCTAAAAATTTAAAAATTGTTGTGTGAACAATTCTGAAAATCCGAAAAAAATAATATTAATTATATTATGCAATCCTGATAATCTTATTGAAAAAACAACAAATAAAGGTCTTCTATAAATTACGACGCACATTCA
This sequence comes from Aedes aegypti, assembly GCF_002204515.2. Taxonomy (NCBI): domain Eukaryota; kingdom Metazoa; phylum Arthropoda; class Insecta; order Diptera; family Culicidae; genus Aedes; species Aedes aegypti. The sequence continues at coordinate 348,718,938 of NC_035109.1, read as the reverse complement.
CGGAAACGTGATAATGCGAATAAAATTCCTTGTATACAATACAGTGTAGAATACAGATTAAGGGGTAGTCGGGGAGATTTCACCAATGAGATGGAATGAGCACCCCTTGTAAACTGCATAAACACTTGAAATTTCATCTGAAATATCAACCCATGTTATAAGTCAGTGCTTTGAACTTAAGGAAAACGGAATAAATTATGTTCGAAAAAACTGTCCATATTGCCCCGGATGGCTCTTACAAATTTAATTATTGTAGAATGTTGAGGTTTGACTGTTACAATGTTCTTTACAATTTAATATTTTTGTACAGATTGATTCTAAATATGAAAAGTGTACCAGTTATGGCCATAGTGGTTCCCTATTTGGCCATATGAGAAATTTCAGTGGCTTTCACATTTTTAATCTTTTCGTTTGTTTAACATCAAGATATATCCTATATCTTATTGCTAAAACACACAAAACTTTTCAAAATGTGGGGACATTAAAGTTATCTCGTATGGCGAAATAGGGAACCACTATGGCCATAACTGGTACACCCACCCTACCTACTAATAACTTTTTTGTTTAGTGAACAAAATATTATTTTTTTTAGATTCTATGAGATAATTTCTCAACCTAAAATAGGGCGATCATATCACCCCATCGATAGAAAATCGACACAAAAAATTACAAATTTTGAAAAATTATTCATATGTTAAAGTTTACGATCGTACGGATCTAGTGCATTGATCTTAAAGTTGTTGAAAATCATAAGCAGATCTGAAAATTCCAATTTATTTTATGCGCTCTATCGACTTTTCTTTAAGGTGATCAAGCTGCCCCACTTTCCCCTATACGAAATTCACACGAAAAGACCATAACAAATGTTTATCTTTATTTCATGTGATAGTGAAAAAAATATGAAAAAACTAAACGTAGACTGCATCGTTACGGCTCATACAAAACTTTACCTTTGTTCATACAAAAAACGTTACAGAGGGGGTAGGAGATTGAAAATGTTCAACTTCAGCGTTACGTAATAAATAGATACTACCTTACATGCAAATTAATATGAATTTGATTCCTTCGCCAGTGCGCGGAGTTAGGCATTCTTCTGCGCGGAATATGGATAAACGCTTCAAAAATGCGCGGAATTAGGCAATTTCGACAAGTGAACTTTTTCAATAAAATCACAATTGTAAATACAGTCTAGTTTATATTTTTCCCATAATCTACAACAGATTTGCTAGCGATCCACTCATAAAGCTGTTTTGTCGATGCAATACTCATTTTTAATTAACCATTTGAATCTTTTTATTCCTTAACTGCGCTGAATTACGACACTTTACGGTATCATATACGATATTGCTCTGCTAGACATTTATGCTGACATTATCGACGTTGAAAAGGCGATAATCAAACGATCAGATATTCAACTTCATCGACGCATTTCTAGATCGATAGCCATTCCATATGGGACAGTGATGCTTTTATGAATAGTTCAGGTACTAATTGATTAATTATTTCATGAACTTTTCTAGAACTTCCTCTCCAAATTAGTGATGAAGTCGTCATGGGCGAACTATCAATTTTCAAGGAGACCTTAAAAAAAATCTGGGCAATATTTCTAAAGGAAGTCTTAAAGTAATCTCAATATAAACTTTTGAAGAAAATTTTGATAAACTTCTTTGAGGATCTCCGGAAAAAATAGATAAATTCGTAAGATATTTATTGCACAAATAGTTATTCTTTATGCAGCATAATATCCTGTAAGATTTTGTCAAAGAATTTCTTGAAAGGGTTGTAAATAATATATAACGAAATTTTATTTTAAGTACAGGTCGGACTCGATTATCCGGAGCATCGATTTTTTTTTCACTCCGGATAATCGAATCCTCCGGATAATCAAATCATTGAGAAAAAAATTGAAATCTTCGATAAAAGAACTTAAATATTATCTTTTTTTGTTGTTTTATTTATATGATGCGGTGGCGTAGCCAGAAATTATTTCTAGGAACAGTAGGGGTCTTTACAAGAAAAAAAAAATGTTTAGACCAGCATACACAAAAAACACTTTTTCAAACCCCCCTGTTCTTAAATACGTTCAAAACTGCACAACCATTCATGTTGTTTATTGCAATACCAAATTATCTCAGATTTATACATAAAAATTGAAAAACAAGAACATCAAAAATCAAATTCCGGATAATCGAGTCTAAAATTCCGGATAATCGAATCCCGGATAATCGAAACCCCGGATAATCGAGTCTCCGGATAATCGAGTCCGACCTGTATATCATTTTGTATGAATAATGTATAATAAATATGAACATTGATTTATGAAAGCTAAATTGCGGTTTCCATCGTAGATTGTTCCATTTTGTTTGGGGGAATCTCATTTTCTTCGTTCAAATCTATATCCGTTAACTTTTCTGCAGTTTCTTGCGTATCCTCCTGAAAGAAACCAAAACTCAAAAATGACCCCTTCTAATACATGACGTCCTCAGCATACCTTTTGTCCGTCGCACAGCTTGTCCCAATCCGGATAGAGCCGTTGCTTCATCCGCTCGACAAACCACACCAAATTCTCGCAGTTCACCTTGATCTTGTCCCGGGAACCGTACTGAACCTCCTGGGAAATGGCCAAAATCGGAGCAAGGATGGCAAAGGCCACCACATCCAGACTGCACACGGTGTCCTCGCCGAAGAAGAAGTTCTGCGTTCCTAGCAATTTGGAGAGCATGGTCATAACGGTGGTTGTATCGGCGGCCATGGCATGGGACGTGTTGAGGGTCTTGGATGAGGAACGCTTGAACAGGAACTGTAGCAGCGAAGTGGGGAGCATCTTTTTCCATGACTTCTTCAAATCGATGGAGTACGCTTGGAGAAGTTCTGATCGGTTAGCACGGAACCATTCGCGGTGCTCGCGGACCAGGGTATGCTCGATAAGGGATCCCAAGCTGAAAGCCAGAATTTGCTGTTCAACGGATAGGGGAGTATCGAGGGCACGATTCAGATGACGTGAAAGATCGGTAAGGATGTGATCAGAGTTTGTGATTTCGTCATTGCCGATTTCGATTGTTGGAAAGCGGCCATCTAGGTTTAGCTTGTGGTTGAAGTGCCGGAAGGGAATGTCCGAGGCGCGCAGCCAAGTTAGCACTTTTAGGCAATCCGACTGGAAGCTCGGCAGCGATGGACACTGACCGCATAGATGCAAGAAAATCAGTGGAGTGGAGAGGGTTTCTTCGGCGAAGCCAGAATCACTTGCAATTAGTGGGGAAGCATTTTCAGTAGTTTCTTGATCAACAGTGGATTGATCTGGGACATCTTGGAGCGGTCTATAAGGAATCAGAAGGATTCTAATGCACAGGACTAAAATCGACTACTTTGGAACTCACGTGTTTACTTGGTCGGAATCGTTATTTTTGGGGGACAGGGAACCATCGCCAGCTCCCAGATCAACTAGATGCTCCGATTTCTGATTTTCCATTTCAAAACTTGATCACTTGCTTTTTTTCATCAAATTTATGATTTGAAAATGTCACACATACACCAGTTTATTGGTTGCTTAGATTTGAAATTGAGACGGCATACTTGGACTAGGGTTGCAGTGTCAGTACCGGGGATAAATATTGCTGTTTGCGTTTGACGTGCAAATCCAGTTCCACTGGGCTTCAAATGCGGTAACACAAAGTAACCAAAGGATACTTAGCAACCATGGTCGATATCACCGCCGACAGTAGAAGCATTAACCTAAGAATGCTAATGTCGCTGCTGTTCGTGTTACCAACATCTAGTTTGCCACGCTCTGACAGCTTGAGTACCGGTCCTCAAAGTGTCAAACAAATTTTAAAATCATCCACTACAACACAGCATCGCACAAACAATGAAAAGATACAGTTAAAGGTGATAATAAACTAATTCAGTTTTGTGATAACATCGCCATTAGCGTTCTACTACTAATATTTCTATTCCGCCGACCTAGCAAAGAAAACCAATCTTTGACTTCGCCTTCCTTGTTAAAAATCTTACCCCGTTTGGTGTTCCCGCATTTGCTATTTGCATTTCAAACGCACACAGCAATACCGATACTGAATTGATCTCATTAGCGGTATTTTTTTATTCAGAAATCTTACTTGAGCGAAACATCATATTTTCTTATTTTTTAGTACCGTGCCAAAATGGGAACCCTTTTTCTATTTAATTTTTTAATAATTGTTTTTTTCAAAATATCATTATACAGTCGCCTTTCCACATCTCGATATCGAAGGGACCATCGAGATAGGGAGATATAATAGAAATATTAGTAGTAGAACGCTAGAAGCGCTGTTCTCACAAAATTGATTTTAATTATTATTACCTTAAATTATGGTTTTTCATTGTTTGTTCAATACCATGTCGTTGTTTTGATTTTTATAATTAATTTGACACTTTGATGCCCGGTAATCACGCTGTCAGTTCGTGGCAAACTAGATGTTGGTAACACGAACAGCAGCGACATTAGCATTCTTAGGTTAATGCTTCTACTGGAGATATCGAGACAAAGAACAATTTTTTAATGAATACTAGATTGAAAAACGCTCCGTTACCAAGAAAATAATAAACAATCAGACGTAATTGCGTTGGCCGCTTGTCTGTATCGGCTGATAGTCAGAATCTGGGAAACGGAACAGCTACCGGAGGAGTGGAAGCAAGACGATCCTTGACGAGTGTTGTGAATTTTAATTTTAATTTTCCGCGAACGTTTCAGAAAAGTGTAAAATAAACTGACTAACCTCTAGTGTTACTGTATATATTAGTGATAAGATTACATCTAAGTTGTTGTAAGTATTCTCCATTAAGTTGATTTTATAGGGTGTTTATTATTTGGTGTGCTTTTCGGGGATATTTTGTACAAAAGAGGGAAGGGAAGGGAAACCGATTATGGGAACATGATGGCGGAGGGAATTAGTGACAAGATGGAGGACAATGATTGGACACACGTGCTGGCACGGAAGTCGAAGGCTAAGCACAAAGACAGAGACGACGAGAATGACAGTGACTACGACAGGAAAACGAAACGGAACAAACACAATGAAACGAAACCGAAAAAAGACAAATACCATGCGACTCGGGTTTTGACTGACGACGACGACGACAATCTAAATGACGAAAACAGAATACAAAATGGAGACTCAAACACAAACAACGAAAATCAAGACAATAACGCACACAAATCCCAATCGAACACCGGTACTAAACGCAAAACTGACCAATTCACAACAAAAAGACAAAACAAGGACAACACCGATGGAAATTACAATGACGGCTGGATTAAAAATCAAAACTACAAGACATTTATTATCCACAAAGAAATAAAGGACAAGGAACAGAACAACAATGTAAAGTACCCGCACCCGATGGAAGTGGCAAAAATGCTGAAAAACATAGGCGTGACGAAATACAACACAATGAAAAGTGTAGGTAGAGGCAAATTCCAGATTAGCTTCGAAAAACCAAGAGATGCAGAGCAATTGTTGAACTCCAAACTTCTGACAGACAGTTTTGGTTTCTCAATTTTCGTACCTACTAGGTTCAAGGAGAGCATAGGGGTGGTAGGGGATGTACCTCCATCCATAACAGATGATGAAATAATTGAAAACAGCAGTTGTGAAAACAATCTAAAAATTTACAAAGTGGAAAGGATTAAGAAGAGAGTAGGAGAAAATAAGTTTCAGCCCACATATTCGATCAAAATTTTTTTCAAAGGCGAGACTCTACCAAAGTCCATTGAGATCTACGGTACTCATCGATTTGTCGAACCATACGTTTTTCCATTGAAAATTTGTTTTAAGTGTTGGCGATTTGGTCATCGAGAAAAATTTTGTAAATCGAAGGAAACCAGATGTTGCAATTGTGGACAATTCCATAACGAACAGAATTGCGATACACCCGAACCTAAATGTGTAAATTGCTCAGGAAACCACAAGGCTTCGAATAAGGAATGCCCGGAAAGACTGCGACAGGACTTAATCAGACAAGACATGGCAGTAAATAAATCATCATATTTTGAAGCATCTGACAAATACCCAAAACAGACCAAAAGTAACTTACAAACTAGACTGGATTCATTGCGCGATTTTCCACGACTCGAAGACAACAGTCAAAACAGTACGACGAACGTGAGACAAAAAACCAAACGACCGATTAACCAAACACCATATTTCACAACACCCCAAAATGAATTTAACAGACAAGACACAAAACACGAATTTCTAACAAATCCATACAAAACCTCTGAAATAGAAAAAATCACACAAATGATCAAAGAAGACCTAATTCGCCAGTTCAACCTTAACAATATGTTCGAAAAAATCAAAGCTATACAAAAAACCATAATCCAAAGCACAAATAAAACAGATACAATAGAACAAGATTTGTTACTTATAAACATCAGCGAAGAATTAAATAAAATAGTTAACCCGGAAGTAGCTACCACAGAATTAAAGTAATACCAAAAACTGTTGAAATGCAAGACAATTTCAGGAAACTTACAATATTACAAAACAATGTCACAAGCTTACGACCAATAGATACAAGAGAGTCCATTCAAAACTTCCTCTTAAGGCACAACACTGATATAGTAATGCTAAGCGAAATTTGGCTAAAACCGGAAGAAACTTACAACTTTACAGGATATAAATTGTTGACAGAAACCAGATCCGCTGGTTATGGAGGAGTAGGGTTTCTGGTCAAGAATGAAATAGAATTCAAACATTTTAAACTACCTAACTTACAGCCAATAGAATCAATAGCTATAGTCACACAAAACACTCTACCTAAAATATTGTTCATATCAATTTATATTCCACCTCTACCGGTTAATAATAACGATATCAGAGAACCTTTGAAGAAATTATTTGAAACAATAGACACTTTTCACGGATCAGTAATATTAGCAGGAGATTTCAACGCCCACAATCGACTCTGGAATCCTTTTCATGAGAATTGTTCACGAGGAGAACTGATAGAGCACTTACTAGACAATCAGGAACTAGTACTATTGAACGATGGTACAAGTACTCTGATAAAATCACCGAACACTACTCCGTCTGCCATAGATCTAACATTCGCATCACCAGAAATAGCTAGTAAAATAAATTGGAAGGTACTTGATGAAGATTTCTTTAGTAACCATAGAGTAATTGAATTTGATATAGATAACACAGCACGTAAATACGATTACAATAAAGTTTATTTCAATAAAAAACAAGCCATAAATAAACTGAATATGCTACAACCACATGCTTTCCATACAACAGATGATATAACGGAAATAATTAAAGAGAAATTCAACGAATGTACGTACACCATCAACAATAATAAAAACAGGAGCCCAAAGAAATGGTGGACGGAGAAAATCAAAGAATTATTGAAAATAAAAAACGATAAATTAAAGGAATTTCTTAGAAACCAAACAGATGAAAATTACACAGACTTTAAGCGAAGTAGAGCCGTTTTGAAAAGAGAAATACGAAGAGAAAAAAGAAATTCTTGGAAGGAACTAATAGATTCAATCGATGAAAATATGAATGCTAAAACACTTTGGAACACAGTTAAAATGGTCAGTGGAGGTCGTCCAGCGAAAAATAATTTGAACCTTTTGAATAATAAACCATTAGCTCAGCAGTTCATCAACCAGAATTTTCCACCAATCACAGACATTATTATTAACCCCCCCATATCAGACAATTTAATAAAAATTGATCACTTAGAAATTATTAAGATTATCAAGTCTAAAAAAGATCATTCAACTCCTGGAATAGATAATTTATCATTTTATATATTAAAACACCTAAATTTAAATCTGATCATCCGATTCACAGAACTAATGAACGAAGTTCTTAACACAGGACAAATACCCAACGAATGGAGATCAATTAGAATAATACCATTGCTCAAACCAAACAAAGATCCAGATAATGTACAATCTTACAGGCCATTAGCTATGTTAAATGTTTTGATCAAACTAATTAACAATGTAATCAAAAATAGACTGAATAATTATATACACGAACATGAAATAATTCCTATAAATTCATATGGTTTTAAAAAACACACATCCGCAATAAATTGTGTAAACACTCTCATAGTAAAGGTAAATGAAGCAAAAAGAGAAGGTATGGTATTAGCAGCCACTTTTCTAGATTTAACCAAAGCTTTCGATAATGTTGACATCAACAAACTTTTGAAAATAATGGAGCAACTAAAAATTCCGACAGAAATTATAAATTGGGTTTTTTTTTATACTTAAAAGAAAGAAAAATGATCTTAGAACTAAATGATGGCACTAAAATAATTCAAATTTCAAATAAAGGCCTACCACAAGGATGTCCATTATCTCCAGTTCTTTTTAACATTTATACAAGTTTGATCCACAATATAGCTAAAGAAGGTGAAATCCTCATACAGTTTGCCGACGATTTTACAGCAATTGTAATAGGTTTTAGTACAGCAACGGTAGCAGAAAAAATGAACAACTTTCTTACAAGGTTGTCATTACAGTTTAAACATTTAGGTATGCAAATCAACCCAAATAAATCAGCAACAATAATATTTAAAAATAAGTATGATCCTACCATTTCGATAAAGTTAGACAATTCACGTATTCCAGTAGTAGCAAACCATAAAATTTTAGGGGTTCAAGTAGATCACAAGTTATCGTTTAAATCACATATTAACAATAGTATAACTAAAGCAAAGAAAAAAATAAATTTACTCAAAATGATTAGTAGAAAACGTAGTGGAGCTCATCCAAACCAAATGATAAAAATTTACAAAGCAATAGTAAGGCCCCATCTAGAATATGGCTTAACAATTATAGGCTCAGTACCAAAAACAACATTTAAAAAACTAGAAACAGTGCAGCATCTAGCTATCAGAACCTGTCTTAGGCAATTAAATTCCACACCCAATCATGTTGTATTATATGAATCCGGAGAAATCCCACTCAAATGTAGGGCTGAATTATTAACTTTGAAAGAAATTGCAAAAACCTTTTTTTACAATAATAGCTTGATAGAAAATAGTTTGCAGAACATTATGAGTTTAGAAAGAACAGCTTCATTGAATAATTACTTATTTTTTCAACTCATCCCAAGATCAAGTCAAAATTACAACACTACTATTCACAATAAAATTACAATATCAAATGAAATAAAAGATCTCAAAAAGAAAAATTTAAGCAGTATTACACAAAAACAAATGGTATTACAATTAATAGAAGAAAAGTATAAGGGAGTTTATCAAATATACACAGACGGTTCTATTTTAAATTCTTTAGTAGGGTGCGGGTACTATGATGCTCAAGAGAAATTATCATATAGTTGCAAATTAAAAACTGGATTTACAATTTTGAGTGCAGAAATAGTGGCCATTATCAAAGCAATAGACTATGCGAATAGAAAAAATGTAAATGAATTAGTAATATTTACAGACTCTAAAAACACATGCACACTTCTTTCAAAACCATTCCAAACAGAAAACAGCTTAATAATAAAATTGTTGAACGATATCAATCAATCTGATATACAAAAAATTTATGTACAATGGATCCCAAGCCATATAGGATTGATAGGAAACGATAGAGCGGACCACGCAGCCAAAATGGGCACAACAAGGAATGTAGAAGAAACTATAGGCTATACACTAGAAGATATGTTTAACTTATTTAAGAATGAAGTCAATAAACAATGGCAGGACCAATATGAACAAATATCCATAGACAAAGGAAAATTCCATTACGAGCACTCAAAAATTATCGACAATAAACCATGGTTTAGAGGACTGAATTTATCAACTATAGAGACAATACAAATTGGACGAATAAGAACTGGTCATGTAGTGACTAAAAACAAACTAGCGAATTGGAATCTTGTCGCTAATTCTCGATGCGATCATTGTGGTGATAATGAAGACTTAACACACATTCTACATTATTGTCCCAAATATGAATCAGTCCGTAAAAACATATCTATACTTAATAATAAAACACCTATAGTAAATATATTAATCAATAATAATCCCGGGGAGTACATACAAATAGTGAAATACCTGAAAAGGATCAACAAGTATGTTTGAGAAAAATTAAATAAAGGATGTAATTATGTCAAGAGTATGAAACAGTAAAAATACCAGAGGGGCTTCAGTTTCGGGCGACCTATTCGATTAAAGTTTCAACACCACTACTATCTTCACAACCCTTGGCTTTATGGATCAAAAGGTCTGAGCCATCAAATCGAGAGAGAAAAAAAAAACGATGGACGGTGTGCAAAACTGCGTGAAGATCTCGGGCGAACACTCCAGTTCGTTCGAGTTTCGGCGGGGACTACGACAGGGCGACGGGCTTTCATGCCTGTTGTTCAATATTGCGCTAGAAGGTGTCATGCGGAGAGCCGGACTTAACAGTCGAGGCACGATTTTCACGAGATCCGGACAACATGTTTGCTTCGCGGACGGCATGGATATTATTGGAAGAAAATTTGAAACGGTGGCAGATTTGTTCACCCGCCTGAAACGCGAAGCAACAAGAGTCGGGCTAATGGTGAATGCGTCGAAAACAAAGTACATGCTGGTTGGCGGAACTGAGCGCGACAGGGCCCGCCTAGGAAGCAGTGTTACGATAGACGGGGATACCTTCCTCGGATCCTTGCTGACAGCTGACAACAATGTTAGTCGGGAAATACGAAGGCGCATCATCAGCGGAAGTCGTGCCTATTATGGGCTCCAGAAGAAACTGCGGTTAAGAAAGATTCACCCTCGCACCAAATGTACGATGTACAAAACGCTCATAAGAGCGGTAGTCCTCTATGGGCATGAGGCGTGGACTATGCTTGAGGAAGACTTGCAAGCTCTTGAGGTTTTTCGAACGCCGAGTGCTAAGGACGATCTTCGGCGGCGTGCAGAAGAACAACGTGTGGCGGCGAAGGATGAACCACGAGCTCGCTCAACTCTACGGCGAACCCAGTATCGTGAAGGTAGCTAAAGCTGGAAGGATACGCTGGGCAGGGCATGTTGTAAGAATGCCGGACAACAACTCTGTAAAGATGGTGTTCGCTACGAATCCGATCGGAACAAGAAGGCGTGGGGCGCAGCGAGCTAGGTGGATTGACCAGGTGCACCAGGACCTGGAGAGCGTGGGTCACAGTCGAGGATGGAGAGAAGCGGCCATGAACCGAGTGAATTGGCGAAATGTTGTTGGCGAGGCTTTATCAAGATAATTGATGTAAAGCCAAATAATTAAAAAAAAACGTAATTGCGCGTTCCTAATTTGTTTTGAACCCCAAAAATTTGGTCTAGTATCCTTTGGTAATGATCATATCGACATACAGAGAGAAAATTGGGAACGAAAAATAAACAGGCACACATCGAGATACGGAGATATCGAGATAAGGAGGTTATCGAGATGTGGAGAGAGAAATTGTATGCAGAATGAAGGGACCTAAGATATCATCGACATAGGGAGAGATATCGAGATATAGAACATCGAGAAGTGGAGAGTCGACTGTATAACATCATTTTATATGCAACAATATGATTGCCATTCGAAGCAAATTGCCGTAGGGTAGAACGTCTGTGGTAGAACTAAAGTCTCGTTAGAAAAAAATGGACGCGGCCGACTGCTGCGCAGTAATGTAAATTTGTTTGTACATACTATTTATAAAATTTAAAGAAACAGTAATGAATCACGAATCTGTGACAAAAGGTCGAAAGACAAAAGGTCGAAAGGACAGAAAGTCGAAAGACAAAAGGTCGAAAGGACAGAAAGTCGAAAGACAAAAGGTCGAAAGACAAAAGGTCGAAAGGACAAAAGGTCGAAGAACAAAAAAGAAGGGACAAAAGGTCGAAAATCTTTTTTCAAAGAAGAAAATATTTTCCACCAAGCAAAACATTTTCGACCTTTTGTCCCTTCGACCTTTTGTCCTTTCGACGTTTTGTCTTTCGACCTTTTGTCCATAAACCATGAATCACATATACATTCGCTTTCAAGATGATGTTTATTGATGACGTTTCAATGATTTCGGATCGACTGATTATACACAGCAGTGTTTTTGGATGTTTGTGTTTATTTAAAATTCTCTGCTTAATGATTGAATAATTCGTATTTATGTCGGTACAACAGAAATAAATTTATCGATGTATTACTTGTTCAAATCAATAGAAAACCATTCTACCAAATATAAATGAAAGTAAATTACTGATAGGGGATAGTCGTGACATTTGTTTTGGGGTTAAGTCGTTTTTACAAACTAAATGGATTTGTGAGTTTGTTTGAATAACATTGATGGGACATTTTCATCGGAAGCTATACGATTGAACGTGTTCTACTCTTATCTTTTAAAAATATATCTCTTTTACCTATCTTCTTTACAATAATAAAAAGAAAAAACGGCAAAATCAAAAATGCAGTTCTCTGTTTCCTCACGCTAGTAGTACACTGTATATTAGGATGATTACAAAAGGCAACGAACGCGCAGCACTGCAAGGTTACTCGCGACTTTCAGAGTTTTGATTTTCACTGTGGAACACTGAAAACAATCATAAATAAGCTACGAACGGACAGAACACTGAAAAAGGTTACTTTCTTAAAATTAAAGCATCAATAAAGCCACCGATTGGAATCGGTGCATTAGTTCGATGTTGCTCTGCTTTCATATGTATGATGAACAAATATTTCGGTGAACCAATATGTTAAAATTTAAAAAAGAAATTTCATCCTCTTGTTCTTTACAATTATGGCATTTTAGTTATTGATTCTTTTATTTGAGAGGCTTCATCAGCTTTGCAAGGTATAAATTTAAAAATGCTATTATAAGTGATCGAGTTTTTAACTTTCAATTAGACGAAGTACGTCATTTTCTGATAAGTGTAGGATAGTAGTCGTTGTGCTGCTTCCGTTATTTTCAAGTTTGCATTATTGATTAGTTTCATCTTGTTAACTGCTTTTCTTGCCAGATACGATAGTTAGTATCATCAGTACCATCAGTGGTGAAGAATTTTGTTCATATGATTTTAGTAGTGATTGGTAAATTGGACTCATCCATTCTTACTTACTACATCTATTATTTGTTCACGCTAGTCTCTCTCTCGTACGCTCGCTTCTTTGTATTACTCCTAACGGTCAGGGTAATACAACAGAGTGTCACACGAGACTGTCCGTACCGTGTGTAGGTTTATGTATTACGGGATTCAACACTACCTCATTTTTCATTTAGGATGGGGGCACATGCACTAACGCCTTAGTTTCACATGATGCGACATTTCTCCTCGCCCTTGGGTTCCCCCTGGAATGAAAATAGGAAATGTAAGAAAACATGAATTTAGTGATAATAAATACTTGTAAGAGAAGATAAACCGAATTTAGTACTGTAACACATCCATCTTGAAATTTGTATCCTTCAGACAAATATGCAACCCACTGAAAATCACACTAAATAGATCCGAAAAAACTTGATCTGAAGAAATTATCACGATTTCCCACCTTAATAATTTATATACAAAGTGCGTAGCCGGTCGGTCCGGGATATTTTGGATGGACCCTCCTGCAAGGATCTCTGTTGGTAATTTGGTCTCTTGAGGAAGTCTCGGAAATGGAAACCCTAAATCAACATTCCACCAAAATTTCTAAACCTTCCACATCTTTTGTTCCTTATTCTCAAGTTGTTCAATGATAAGTAACAATGTGGAGGGAACCCTACTCATTTTATTGGAAAAAATCTGAAGGTTTGATAGGTGGCGGCCAATTTAGTGGCGATTTTGCTTTGTCAAATGTTTCTTCTACATTTATTCCACTTCTCCTAACACAACTTGAAATTTAACATTTATTTTTCGAGTGAGTTCAAGAAAGTAATGAGGATTTGACTAAAGTGATTTTTCTGCATACATTTCATAATTGCCACTGCTTTAAAAATTAAGAAATGCTTTATAGTATCTTTAGCATAGTTGTAGAAATAGACGAGATAAACAAGTTTTCTAAAGTCAGTTTTTATGTAAGGCTTTCATGTTTTCAGATAATTTGTTTATAATTTTCCGTCAAAACTTTCAATAAAACATATACTTTCGAACTTTCAATTGAAAAGTTATTCAACAATGTGAACATATTCAAATCGGTCCATAAAAAACTGAGATCTAGTCCACCAAAGTTGATGATTTTGAATGGAAAATCGAAAAAGTGGCAAATTAGAACCTCAAAATTACTATTTACTTCACATCCTAAAATTCGATTGAATGGCCGTAGTTAGTGTTTCCGCGTTCTAAATGCAAATTAATTTGATAAAACTCGAGCCGTTTTACTCATTGCGTTCGTAATTATTGCTGCATTATTTACCAATAAATTAAAGTTTTGACGTTTGTTTGTTTATGATTCACTGAAGAGGAAGTTGTAATTGAGTTGTAAAGTGTTATAATAACTATCTCAAAACAAAACAATAACTCATTTGAGAATAGCTTGTAGACATGCTTTTATGATGTATTAACGTATGGTATAAGTTTTTTATAAATATTTTATAACCACTCAAGATTTTATGTGTTGAATTAATTGACATAGATGACAGTACCGTCTAAAAATATAAAACAATGCCAATGAGTAAGAAATGCTGAAAACTTTAGGTATGGGGCTGTCCATTAATTATGTAAGGGTTTATGGGGGGAGGGGGGGTTTGAGATTTCTTATGCGCCATACAATTTATTTTTAATTTTCATACAAAAAATCTTACCATGGGGGGAGGGGGGGTTGAAAAACCCCGAAAATTGTCTTACGTAATTAATGGATCGCCCCTATTCACTTTGGTTATGCGGTCTGGATATTTAATAATTTCGATCAAGACAGTTATATATGGAATAATTTATGAAAATTAATAAATTTTAGGTTATTGGAATGAATTATTAGTTGAGATATATAATTCATGCACTATTCGTTCCACCTTTCATAAGGCAAAATGTATGAAATTCGATAGTCCAGTTCACTGCGTGTTGGACATCAATCGATTCAGCAGTTGAGAGCAGATCCAATCCGACAACAAGTCCCATTGTTCAGCCGAACCATGCACTTAAGGCGGCGTCCATTTATTACGTAACGCTAAAATTGGAAATTTTCGACCGCCTCCCCCCCCCCTCCGTAACGCTTTTTGTATGAAAATTTTCAAATTTTTGTATGAGTCGTAACGCTTTAGCCTACTCCCCCCCTCCCCCTAATTTGTGGATGCCGCCTAATGACGTTTTCGTTTTTAGAAACTGGGTCGGTGATTAATACATAAACAAACCAACCAACGTCAAGAAAATTGTAGTTCGGTCGAACTTGAATCGGGTTGGGGTTGAAACTGCGATTCAAAACGGGTTTCGCCAGTTCCAACCTAGGTTCAACAAAGAAGTCGACATTAGTTTGTTCACTGTACAAAGAAAAAAGAAGACACCAGCCATGGTGTAAAGTTTAATACAAAAAGAGAGCCTAATTAAAAAGCAGTTGGCCCTAGAAATGCACATGCATATTTGAAGACAGTTCATACACGTACATTCGGAGGCCATTTTCGTATACAGTAACCCCCGTATCAAATGGATATCTGAGATAAGTTCACACTTTCCGAAATGAAATTCATATTTTCGACTCCCATTGAGTCATGTATAGTAAAACACTTACCTGTTGGTGATACAGCTCTTCTCCGCTGTAAGAACCGAGGTACTCCCGATGGCGTGAAGCGGCGGTGGAAACAATACGCTTGACACGTTCCGACGCTGCTACTTCCTAAAATGGGCACAGATAAAAGAACAATTAACACCACAGTCCAAAAGCAAACGACATTCCTCCGACTGTTACGTACCTCTCCTTCGCCGTTCACCAGCTGAGTGGTCATGTTATCGCCGGCGAACCACTTCTGACCCTTCATCACGATCGTGCTCGGAGGTTCGTGCGTCTGTCCGAGATCCGAAGACCACACCGTCACGAAGGAACCGCCATCGACCTTCAGGGTTCGGTGGAACTTGAACACGGTTTCGTTGGTGCCGACCTTGCGGACTAGCGTCCAGCCTCCAATTTGTACTTCCTGCAATAAGAAACCATTCAGCATTTTGCACGAATAATGAGCAATAGATCATCATACCTTAGCAGACTTGTTGTGCAGCTTGACGAACTTGCCCTCCGGATCGACTTCGAAGATCTCGATGTCTCCCTTGGCGGACGAAGTGACCGAGAAGTCCGACACACTGCGCTCGTCCGATTCCTCCAGCACGGTACGCTTGCGTTTGGCCGCGGCACGCTGAGGAGTACGACGCATCGCTCCGGAACGGGCCGTGCTGGAGCTGCTGGACGACGTCTGAAAGATGGTGGTCTGGCTTCCGGGGGTAATGTTGAGACGAACTTCCTCGGAGGAAAGCAACTTGTCGTAGGCGGCAATTTCCATATCCAGGGAAATTTTGATGTCCATGAGATCCTGATATTCTTGGAGTTGCTGCGAAATCTGGTTACGGAGGCGCTCGATTTCATCCTGCAGCTTGCTCTTTTCTTCGGCGTGGCGCTGACGTTCGGCGTTCAGCTGCAGTTCCAAATCACGCAGACGAGACTGAAACGAGGGGAAGTAAAGTTAGTAAAATTGTATGGATAGAACTCGGGAAAACGCTTACTTCATACAGCTCGGAGATCTCATCCCGATTGGCGCGCATCTGGCCATCGTACTGGTCGCGCAGGTCCTGCAGAGTCTGTTGCAATTTGGCTTCGTACTGCTCGGAGAGCATGCCATCGATTTCGCTGATTTCGACCTGCCGGCGAGATTTGGTTTCCGTCAGTTCCTGCTGGTGGATTTGGTCCTTGAAGGTGAGCTCCTCGCGCAGACTCTGGACGGCATTCTCCAGATCAACTCGGGCCAGCGTTTCCTCTTCCAGGTTCTTCCGGAGCGTTTCGACCTGCTTCTTCAGGCGAGCGACTTCCTTTTCCAGTTCCTTAAGTTCATCCTGGGCCTTCTTGCGCTCGGACAGGACTGTGTTGTACTTGGCGGACAGTTCGTTGGCGCGGGATTCCTGGGCGCGGGCATTGCGTTCGTAGTCTGCGGCTTCCTTGGCCTTCCGCTCCAATCTGAAGGAAAGAAGATGGAGAAGAGATTACTGTAATGGGATGCGTGATTGCGTACGGTATTGAAATTCATGGCGCAGACTAACGCTCATTTGCATATTTCCAGGTAGGTATCTGTTTGAAGTGGAGATCGCACCATCGCGGTGTGGTATGTGAAAGTTTGGGTATTGTCGCTTACATCATCGATTTAATTTTATAGCTATTGGATTTGCTCTTCGGTGACGGTTTTATATGGTTGTAATGTGCGTGATTTCATCATAACCAGGCGTCTTTGTCGTCGTAAGACATTAAACTGCTTGTTGTTCATACATTATTAAATGACAAAAACTTATCGCCGACATGGAATGAAATGATCGAGAATGATCTGGAATTCGTCCATTTCATGTGTCTGCTGTTTATATTGTAAAGATTCGTATGGGAAGGTGGTGGTCTACACTATTGAATGATTCTGATTTCTTGTAAGATATTTAGGTCTTTGATGACAGACTGAGAACATATTGCAAATATTCCTGGAAGCTATTCAGATGACCATGTTGAGGTTTTTGGGTCGAGGATCTTTTCATGTTGACAATTTTCCGACTTCTTAGAGCCTAGAGTATATTTGAGCTTTCCACACTCCTATATATGCAAAAATGGTCTATTTGATAAAGAAAGCTTTCAGTTAATAACTTAGTGCTTATAAGAATATTTACAACAGTTGACAGTTAGCGACTAAATGACTAAAAATAGGAACTTTAGATACCTAAACAGGAAACAAACAGATACCAAAAAGTGGCCAGATAATTTCCAAGATTTTCTTTGGATATTCCTCGTTACATTACGCTAAGTATTACTCCAGTGGTTCCCAACTTTTTTGGAGCTGCGACCCCCCCTGAAGTTGTACAAACATCGTACGGACCCCTGAAATGGATGTGCTCAAAGTGTAAGCTTATGAAAGCCTTCCAAGTATCCCATAATCAATTGAGAGTTATCCATGATGACTGATGCCAACTGAGTACACAAAGGACCTCTTAACCTCTTAACGACAAGAAACATCTGAAAAGAATTTTGCCAACATTCAATAAATTCAGAAGATTCCAACAAAAACTCCCGCCATCAATCCCAGAAGTACGATGAATTTTGAATTCTTTGAAAACCATCCCAAAATATTTTCACAAGATTTGAAAAATTTATTCCGGTATGTATTCCTCAAAGTTTTACTAAAATCCGCGAATTTCTTTTTCTTGGCATTAACGTCCTCACTGGGACAGAGCCGGCTTCTCAGCTTAGTGTTCTTATAAGCACTTCCACAGTTATTAACTGAGAGCTTTCTTTGCCAAAGTTGCCATATTCGCATTCGTATATTGTGTGGCAGGTACGATGGTATAGAGCCATAGAGCCAGGGAAGTCAAGGAAATTTCCATTACGAAAAGATCCTGGACCGATCGGGAATCGAACCCAGGCACCTTCAGCATGGCTTTGTTTTGTAGCCGCGGACTCTAACCACTCGGCTAAGGAAGGCCTCCGCGAATTTCTCGCCAAGAAATTTTCCAGGGATAGTTAAGTACCCACCAAGCATCACCTCTGCAAGCTGCTGTGATTATTTTACGAAGCGGGGGAATGGGCTTCTTAGGAGCAAACAAACTGTCATTTGAAGAATTTGTTCGAAACTTTGTAAGATTTTTTCAAAAACCTTGTCAGATATCCACCAATAATTTACACATTAATCTTTCAAGGATTACTTCTACAGACATCAGCCAAAAATCTCATCCATACTACTGAATAAGAGAAGATCCCGCCGATGGTTTTAGCGGAAACAGTGAAGAATTTTGAAATTATTCAATCCCATCAAAAAATCTCTCAAAGAAGTTACCTCTAAGAGCAATGTTATTTTAATTTTCAAAAATCAAGAAAAAGTACCCTTATTTATAATAGTTTCGCGCACCCCAGGGAAGCTTTCACGGCATTCTAGGGACCACTGGTTGGGAAACCCTGTATCACTTTATCTGTTTTCCATGATTTTCTCTGGATTTCAATGTAATTCAGAAAGAAAAAACAATTATTTGGACACTTTTATGATTCCCTTTAGCATGGGGGATATTTCTCGTCTGAATTGTCTGAAACTTTGAAATAAGGAGCAATTCAATACGATGCATGTTGTTGTCAAATATGAGCTTTCCAATTTTAGCGTTACGTAATAAATGGACGCCGCCTAAGGATATTTTTAGAAATTGCTCCTTAGATTTCTTCAGATTGCCTCTACAATTTTCGCTCAGGTTTTATTAGAATTTCAACCAGAATTTTCTCGAAGCATATTTTTTTAGAATTACTCTAGAGATTTATCAGCAGATTCTTTCAGATATACCCGTAACAAAGGCCTTAAGTCATAATTAAGGAAAAGACGGTGATTTGGTGCAAGCTGCTATTTATTGAAACTTGTTTGATTGGTGGTTGGCTAACTAATTGACAAGCAAAACCTACTACCAGGCTTTGCAGAATTCGCTCTCATTTGAGTATGAAGCACGATCAAAGCAAGCAAAGAAAAACATCCCATCTGTTGCGGTCCACGATCGTCATTGTATCGCAAGGTGTAACAAGTCTGATAAATGGAAGCAGCGAGCGAGAGCCCCAAAGAGAGAGCAATGATAAAACCCATTTTACTCGCTTGTTTACCGTTGGGGATAGGTATTTTTCTTTACTGGCACGATAAACAATCCACGAACTTCCAATAGCAATAGTGTCCCCCAGGCTTGGAGCATGTTTAGAGGGGTTTTATCATACACTACTATCCCTCCAATCTGATCAAAGTTGTAGCAGTATACGATAAACAGTCTCTCATAATGTGCAGCATGTTATGATAGTTACAGAGAGCGATACGTGAGCGATTCTCTCAATTTTCTCAGGATTCAATCCCTGCCTACTACAATAATTTCATATCAGACTGCGAGATGTAGATGGATCCATAGTTTCGATTCCAAGATCGTTGAGTTCTGCGCTATCCGAGATGTAAACGCGACCGGTTTTGGTAACATTCTTGTTGGTGATCTCGACTTGGAACTCGACGAGAAGGTTGAGGTTGCCAGATTCATCTGTCGGTTGAGAAGGTAGCTGTCCGATGCAGATCCAAGTATCTTTCGACGCTGAGTCGTGCTGAAGCTTGACTGCTACGCCGTTGAGCTTGACCAGGATGAACTTCCGCTTGCTTCCAACGTTGCGAACTGTGTGGATGCTTCTCGTCTTGATGTTCTCTCTGGGCCATTTTGAGTTCTTTCTTGTTTTTTACAGGATTTTCAGGTTGCGAGAGAAAATGTTGACATTGCGTGCTCCTTTGTTCTCAATCTGTTTCAGGATTGCGTTCTTTGGATTTGCGTCTGTCATTTTCTTGATTGGCGTTTGAGTGAAAAGTTTTCGAGTTTCTTTCAAACTTTTTTCGTCCCCAGCTGTTACAGCCGTAACCAAGGCCAAAAATCGTAACCAAGGAAAAAAAGATGCTATATTAAGAGCTAATAATTTTTAAAACTTGCTTGGCTGGTGGTTGGCTAACTTATGAAAATTCTATTTTTAATTGACAGGCAAAGTGTACTACAGTCAACCCTCCATGAGTCGATATTGAAGGGACCATCGACTCATGGAAATATCGAGTCATGGAACAGCAATGCTATGGAAAGCCATTTGAGGGGACCATCATAGTAACCATAAAATTTGATTTTTAATATGGTTCCATGAGTCGATATTGAGTAATGGAACAACGACTCATGGAGGTTTAACTGTACCATAATCTCATATCAGGCTAGGCCTGCTGCAAGATATTTTCTAGCGAAATTCTGGAATAGTTCCTAAGCGAATTTCCTCAACCCTAGGACAAATTTTGTGCCTTTTCCGGGAATAGAAAGTGCCCCCCGGGGCCCATATAGCCGTAGCGGTAAACGCGCAGCTATTCAGCATGACCAAGCTGAGGGTCGTGGGTTCGAATCCCACCGGTCGAGGATCTTTTCGGGTTGGAAATTTTCTCGACTTCCCAGGGCATAGAGTATCTTCGTACCTGCCACACGATATACACATGCAAAATTGGTCATTGGCATAGTAAGCTCTCAGTTAATAACTGTGGAAGTGCTCATAAGAACACTAAGCTGAGAAGCAGGCTCTGTCCCAGTGGGGACATAACGCCAGAAAGAAGAAGAAGAAAGTGCCTGAAGAATCTCTAAAGGAAACCGCTGAGATTTTTGTTTAGAAATTATGTGAAATTTATTGGAGGTATCAGCGTTGGACTGCTGAAGAAACAAATTCTGGATGCATCTATTTAAGCTAAGATTAGCTAACCACTTTCTGGACAAATTTTTAGAAAAATATTTAGATAAATTTCTGGAGGGATCCCTGGAGGAGTATGTATTCCTGGACTAATCTGCGAAGAATTCCTAAAGCTTCTCAACAAGGTTTTCAAAGACAATCCTGTAGAAACTATGGAATAGTCTTGTAGAAGTCTCAGAGCTTCAAGAATTTACATCAGGAAGCAAAAGGGAAAAAGTGACTCGTGAAACCTTTGTGCTCAAAAAAGATTTTGAGACCTTTCATTAAAATAGTGACCAAGTTTTTCGCGTCGCCGGAGTGAAATGTATTCTTCTTCTTTGTGGCGTTACGTCCCAACTGGGACAGAGCCTGCTTCTCAGATTAGTGTTCTTATGAGCACTTTTACAGTTATTAACTGAGAGCTTTCTTTGTCGATTGACCATTTTTGCATGTGTATATCGCAGAGGCGTCGCGTGGCCTAATTATCAACCTGTGCACTTCTAATTTATGTCGAATTCGTTTTTGAACCTAGGTTGGAACTGGCGCAACCTGTTCTGAACCACAGTTAAAACCCCAACCCGATTCAAGTTCGACCGAACTACAACGTTGATTTATTTATGTGTTGATAACCAACCCAGTTCCTAAAAACGGAAACAACATTAGTGTCATTTTATATATGTCATTATTAGGTACACCTTGGATTCAAACAATTTTTTTTCTAAGATAATAAAATGTATAATCAATCTTTACTAACCTTCGTTTTCAAATATAATTTTTTTTTCTAGTCTTTCAGTTTTTTAAAAACATTTATGATTGCAGATGCTAATCGGGTTGTTTAGTTTTATTTTTTCACTTTTTCAATTTTAACGATTAGTCATCATTATGGGGAAATTGTAAAATTGCATATGAAAATAATTCAAATTATGCGGGTCATCAGTTTCGATTTATAAAGCACTGGATTCTAACTAATATTGCAATATAGAGTTAGTGATCATAACCCACATAT
Organism: Aedes aegypti; assembly: GCF_002204515.2. Taxonomy (NCBI): domain Eukaryota; kingdom Metazoa; phylum Arthropoda; class Insecta; order Diptera; family Culicidae; genus Aedes; species Aedes aegypti. The sequence continues at coordinate 348,696,589 of NC_035109.1, read as the reverse complement.
TTTTACATAGAATTAAAACAAGATCGTTCGCTTCGTGTACTTGGTGCACGCATCAAGAAAATTGCTCGCTTTTAAACCACACCACAAGCGTTATACTGACGATGACGGTACGGAGGGCACGATCGCTTTTGAATTCATTTTCTGATTGTCTTCTGATTGACCATCACAAGTACCACCGCGCTAATACTGTATGCTGAAAGCGAGGTTGTACAAAAAAAAAACGCGCGGGCCCTGAGTCTTAAACTTACCGAAACTTCTAACCGTCAGCCGTCCAAAAAACTATAAGGGTACATCCCTATGGGGTTGTACGAACTGGTGACGTAGGACCACGATGGTTAATTTAACTGAATTTGATGTCGTTCTTGTTGCTCGTTTTGACTTCATATTGTTTTCAGTGCTCGATACTTTCGTGAATATTTATGCATATAACGTTTTCCATCAAGTGTACGTTTAATCATGTCCCAAATATACATTATCTTTATCTGATGAATTCATCATATTTATCTATGAAAATGTGAAATTTCACTTCAGGTTGTATGATCATTTTGAAATTATATTAGTAACCTCCTATGAAATATATGATAGCATTGGAAAGAAGTTATTCGAGGATTATAATGAAAGCTTCAGTCATCGCTTTGTTGATCTTATGGTTTGAGAGAAATATTGTTCATTGCTTGGCAATGTGATAAATAAAGTCGGAAATATTACTCTGTTAACTCTCTTACACACATTTGGTGGCACTGAAAAGAGCCAAAGGCTTTGTTAGCTCGGATGATGTCATAGATGAATCGCACTACAGGATGTTATCAGTTGATTGCCATGGTTAAACGAAGAAACCCAACGCAAGTGTAGCAATTTGTATAAGTTCTCTGCTTATAAGACGAACCAGTTGAATGTTTCGTGGTGTGGATGGCACACATCAGCAACAGGTATTAGATCACACGGCTGAAGTCGAAATCTGAAAACGTAGCTTAAGTTTGAAATCTTGAGCGACACCACAAGCCGGACGCTCGAGTTGTCTAATAATAGTAGTAATGATGCCTAACGGGCTTGATTCTTGACTGCACCACAGATGAGTTTATCACGAGCCGAAATATCATAAACCAGATGCTGATCAACAGCTCAGCAGGTTTCTGACTACGAGGTGCTCCTCGCTAAGCAGGATCGGAGGAGCTCTTACCAGCTTGAAAGCGAAAATGGAATGAAACCGGATCCGGCGAAGGAAGCATGCTTTAAAACCTTAGATTAGCAGATGATGCTCCTCCCATTCGTGCTCTTTTCTTTCTAGTCGACCAATCTGGAAAATGGGTATGTGCCAATAATGTGTTGGGCTTAGAATTACTTGAAAATTGCGAAAAATGATAATGCGTGAGAAATTGATGATCAAACATGAATAGTTGGAATGCTTGACATTGACTAAATATTCTATAGATAGCTATTGATAATCAATAGTTTTCCTTAGTATGAAGGTGAATTTCTGATTAATGCGTGCCAAAATGATGAAAATTGTTCTATCAGAATTTCTCTTCAAAACCATTCTAAATATGACGCAATTTTGTTACATGTGATAATTGTCATAATCGAAATGCTCCCATAAAATATGGCAAATCAAAGACACTGATGGAAATGCCACTCTAGTTTACAATCGTTGTGGAATGTTGAGCACTCACCTCGACGGCACAGCAAGGCGTCCAAGAATAGTCTCAAATTGTCGTGCCATCAATTATTCATGACAAATTAAATTTTGTACGAAACTGTGAGATTGATTGAGGAATATAAGATGTAATAAGGTCGGGAATATTATTCTTTCAACTCTTTTCCACAAATTTAATGGCCCTGACAAGAGCCGATGGCTTTCTTAGCCTCGATGCGGTCACAGATAAATAGCACTGTGGGATTGATCAGTTGATTGCCATGGTCCGTGGATGGCGCACAACAGCAACGGGTAGTGGATTACCGGGCACAAGGCGAAATCTGGAAACGATGCTCACTCTTGAAATCTTGAGCGATTTCATAAGTCCGACGCTTGATTCGCTGCTCTTTTCTCTTCGGATCAGCTTCTGGAATTTAACTCCTAACGGGCTTGCTTCTTGACCACCGACCACCAGACGCTGGATACCCAGCTTGGAGGTTAGCAGGTGCGGACGTCGCTGCACAGGATCGGAGGAGCTCGTGCCAGCTCGGAAGTCGAAACGGAATGAAACCGAATCCAACGAAGGGAGCATGCTATATACCCTTAGATTAGCAGATTATGCTCCTCCCCTTCGTGCTCTTCTCTTTCTAATCGACCAATCTGGGAAATGCATATGTGCCAATAATGAGTTGGACTTAGAATTACTTGATAATTGCGAAAAATGATAATGCGTGAGAAATTGGTCGAACATGAATGAAAGGGTTGACAATTACTAAATATTCAATAGTTCGCTATTGATAATCAATAGTTTTCTTTTATATGAAGGTAAATTTCTGATCCATGGTGCCAAAATTATGAAAATTGTTCAATGGGAATTTCTTTTCAAAAGCATTCTAAACATGTCGCAATTTTGTTACATGTGATCATTTTCGTAATCGAAGTGTTCTCATAAAATATGGCAAATCAAAGACACTGTCGGAAATTCCACTCTAGTTTACAATCGTTATGAAATTTTGAGCACTCACCCCGACGGCACTGCAGCAGCGTCCACGAATAGTCTCAAATTGACGTGCCATCAATTATTCATAACAAATTAAATTTTGTACGAAGCTGCGAGATTGATTGAGGAATATAAGATGTAATAAGGTTGGAAATATTATTCCTTCAACTCTTTTCCACAAATATTATGGCCCTGACAAGGGCCGATGGCTTTCTTAGCCTCGATACGGTTACAGATAAATAACACTACGGGATGTTATCAGTTGATTGCCATGGTCAAACGGGGAATTTGCTTATACGACGAACCAGCTGAATGGTTCGTGACGTGGATGGCGCACAACAGCAACGGGTATTGGATCCCCGGGCACAAGTCGAAATCAGGAAACGATGCTCACTCTTGAAAGCTTGAGCGATTTTACCAGTCCGACGCTCGATTAGCAGCATCTCCTCGGATCAGCAACTCTGGGGGCTTCTGGTTTCTGGTTCCTAACGGGCTTGCTTCTGGACCACCGATCACGAGTCGAAATCTGGGAGCGCGGATGAATTTGCAGCGGCGATGACGATGGCTTGGACGCTTCTCCGAGCAGCAGTAGTTTGCCGCTCGGAGAAGCGCCCAAGCCATCGTCATCGCCGCCACAAATCAATCTTGCGTCTTCCTCTTCCGACGACACAAATTGGACTGTGACGCGGGTGCAAAAGCAAAGCGAGAATGACTCGCCCGACCGTGTTCACAGTCCGACCGCAAAAAGAAGACTGAGGGAAGAAGCAGGGACCCGTTTGCTTTTATAGTGGGAAGCGACACCGTCGAAAAGTGCTCGAACGTGATTGGTTGGATAAGAAAGGGGTCAACATTTATCAAATTTTCAATAGTTAAAGAACAAAATTCACTTATCGGATATATTACTAATCATGCGTAGATACATTTCTGATCGAATGATACTAAAATCGTAATAATTGGTTCATAAACAACTGAGTTATTAACGTTCAAAATCTCCCCTAATTTCGTTACATGTCTCATTTTCCGTACTTTTAAAGTGCACCCCAATATAGAAAACAAAGACGTAGTCCTACGTCAAAATCAAGCCAGTACTCCACACCACAAGCGTGGTGATGTTGAAAGCGCGAAGGAAAAAAGAGAGCAAGCAAAACGGATCTCTCTCGTGGATTGATTTGTCTCTTGTCTCCCCACCGCACGCTCGCACAGATTGATGTGGCAAGACTGTGCACCGGCCAGAGTTGACGCTTTGGCTACTTACACACTGGCATTTGTAGAGCAAAAAACATTCTACCACATATACAGAATTGTGTGTACGACGAAAGGCAACGCGTCTCCTGATGAGAGTGCACACGTTGGGTTTCATCGTCACAGCAGCAACGTGTAGCGTGGAATAAAGTGTTGCGTAGCATGCATCGCACTGAGCGCGTAGGGAAAATTAGGGCACAGATCTCGCGCCGCACCAAACAGCTTTTGCATTTAATTTGAATAGCAAAAATATAACAAGAAATATTTTGAAAGGTGAAAATTGCGATGATCAGGGATAAAGATAATTGAAAAAGGCTAAATTTTATTGAGAGAATTAAAGAATCGTACTTCAATAATTTGTAGAAATTGTAGGTTGTAGGTAGGAACGATTTGTTACCTGTGCAGTGCACATGTTGCACATGTGGACGCGACGCCTCTGGTATATCGTGTGGCAGGTACGAAGATACTCTATGCCCTGGGAATCGAGAAATTTCCAACCCGAAAAGATCCTCGACCAGCGGGACTCGAACCCTCAGCATGGTCATGCTGAATAGCTGCGCGTTTACCGCTACGGCTATCTGGGCCCCGGAGTGAAATGTGTTCTTTTGTTTTTTTTCGGTTCCGCTTTTGCTTAGAGCATCTTTAACGGGGGCGACTATTCCGGTGAGTAAAATGATCACCCACAGAGCTGTCATTTTAGTTTGGTCACTCATTCTCACACCGGTCGTTACTATATTTAGTAACTCGTTTCCGTACCGGTCGTTGCCTTTTGGGTCAACATATTGGGTTGTGAAAATAATGGTGATTATTTCAGGTTGGGAATTTTTTTGGAACTCTACTGGAATATCTATAACATCGTGGTGCGGGATTCCGACTGGAATCCTTGGGATTCCGACTTGAATGCTTGGGATTCCAACTGGAATCTTGAGGATTCCAACCGGGATTCTTGGGATTCCGACGTGAATCCTTGATCCTTTTCTTGGAATTCCAGTCAGAGTCCCAAGGATTCCGACTGGAATTCTTGGGATTCCAACTGGAATCCTTGGGATTCCGACTGGAATTCTTGAGGATTCCAACCGGAATCCTGAGGATTCCAACCGGAATCCTGAGGATTCCAACCGGAATCCTAAAAATTCCAACCGGAATCCTGAGAATTCCAACCGGAATCCTGAGAATTCCAACCCGAATCCTTAGGATTCCAACTGGAATCCCGAGGATTCCAGTCGGAATCCCGAGGATTCCAGTCGGAATCCCGAGGATTCCAGTTGAAATCTGGTTGGAATCCCAAAGATTCCGGTTGGAATACCAAGAATTCTTGTTCCTGAAAAATAAATCTTTTCGAGGAATCGAATATATCAAAAATTTCTCCCGGATTTCCAATAATCACATCAGATTCCTAGTCTTCTTAAAAAACCTTGAAATTTTACCCGAATTCCCAAAATTTCATAATTTCCACTTTATGCGCATCAAATTTTCAAAATTCCCACTAGAATCTCAGAACTCCCACTGTATGCTTAAATTAAAATCGAATAGCAGCGCTACTATCGCGCAACTAAATTTGCTCTCCCGATGCTTCCCGAAAGCAGCGCTGTCGTTTTGCTACCCCGATTTGCAGCGCCCGGTACGGATCAGCGTAATGATGCTGCGCAATGTAATTTAGTTTAGTCGCGCACCGTTAAAGTTGCTCTTTGCAGTGGAATTTGTGAAGCCCAAGCAAGCGGATTCGTTTTTCGCGTGAAATGCGTTTTTTTCTGGTTCCCAGCTTTTGCGTGTTGATGCCGAAATTGTGACTTCAGTTGAGGATGGATTACCAACTGGTGAGTTCGTTTCATGCTTGTGCAAATACAATTCTGTATCATGGCAATGTTTCATTTATTTAATTGTTAAACAATTGTTTAAACTATCGATGGTTCGTCACTGTGAGTGTCGGCATAAGCCTTTATTCCTATTTAAAAAAATGAGCTACTCGTACATATTCTTGTATATATTTATCGCAATTACCAAAAATAACCTTTGAACATTTCGACATTAAAGCCTGATTTGCTGCTGAACAGGAATAGCTAAAGAAATTTTTCGCCGATTCCTTGCAGAAATTTTCTACAGCAACTCCCGTTTGAACTGACATTTCTTTTCAACTGCGTACTGCGATCAGAAAAAAGCGCTTTCTTGATCGATTCCTTGCAGAAATTTCCCATGCATCAAGATAGGCCGAGAAATTACTTGTCAGCAGCGAATCAGGCTTAAAATTGTCGACGCACCAGTAGATAACTTATATAAATCGAGGCTACATGAATCGCATCACTTATTAAGGTGAATCCTGAGCATGTAGCTTTTGATCCCTCCCACTAACAAAACTTCTTCCTGTGAAAACCATGGAGATGAAAAGGTGATCTCGGTCTCTAGTAGCAATGGACGTCACACTTACATTCCTTCCCTTCCCCGATGACCGTAAGGACGCGACAGTCACCGTTATTGATATTACTAAGTTTGGAGTCCTCGAAATTGTACATTGAAGATGGTATGCTACTCCCAAGCTACTTCTGTTGATTCCCTGTGCAATTTTGATTATTCCTGTCAATCACTGCGAATTGTACGGTCATCAATGCTTATGCTTTCATTAAAATAGTGACCAAGTCTCTAAAAGAGACCAGCCACCAATCCTGGATTGATACCCAAAGCAAATATGAAAAAAATTGGCATTATACTTTAAAGAATTGAGAAATTCCGTGAGAAGTTTCAAAAGTCTCTGAATTTATTCCTGAACAAATGTCTGAAGAACTTCTGAAATTGCATCCGTATTTAGGCAATATATTTGCGGAGAATATTTTTTTAAGTAATGGAGGTGAGGATTAACCCAATCCAAACCTCAAAATTCAACAGCACAAGTCTGGAGAACCAAACAACCGTTTAAGATGGGAATCTTATCGATTGACCACCGCTAACAACTCAAATGTCATTTGTGAGACTTTTCTGAAGGAATTAGGAAACATGTAATAACATTTCTTGGCCAATTCTGGTTAAATTTTAATAAAAAATGTTTCGCATATTAGGTGAAGGAGACCATCATTTGCTGTTATAGTGATTTTAAACTTGTCGGTGGTGCTACAATACTAGATCTTAGCGAAAAACACACAACAAATTTTTTTAGAAGATCTATCAGAATTTTCAAAATGTTTCATGCTCAAAAATATTATTTATGTTTACAAAAACCTTCGATAACATCGTCTTAAAGTCTAAATATTGTCAAAAATAACTATATATTAAGTTTATTAAGTACTAGTGGTCCCGACAAACTTCGTCCTGTCATCAAGTAGGCTGTTGTTAAACGTCGCGAAATCCCTCATACAAAATAACACATTAGTCTTCTCTCGTTTTTCTGATTATTACGGGGACTTTCCCAAACTTGTTCATAGCACTATCACGTTGCATCCCTTGTCAAGTGCAACTGTGAAAATTTTACGTCAATCAGCCTATCCATTCTAAAGCCATTTCGTGACATACAAACACCACTCCATTTTTATTTATATAGATTTGTTGGGGAGGAGATCTACTTCTCGAGAATCTTGACTGTAGTGTAGGGTGATCAAAGTATTTTGAACAGACCGTTACGCGTATATATTTTGGCCATTGATTGTGTCATTATCAATTGAAAGTGGCCACATCATATACGCGTGATGCTCTGTTCAAAATACATAAAATACCCTATGTGACCATTCTGTTAATATTTCTATCGTCCAAAGCAGACTTGGACTGATCGAACGAAGAAATTTGCATGAACTGGTGTGCGCATCATCCAATTTAGAATGCCAAATCATCCACAATATAAACAGAAGAGCTGGTCCGAAGAAATGCAAATTACTAACGGTCAATTGGATGCAGTGATGCCAAAAATTTACATTTCAAGATAAATCGAAGTCAGACCACAAGCTTTTGAGAGTTCTGGGTTCGAATCCCACCGGTCGAGGATCTTTCCGTAAAAGAAATTTTCTCGACTTCCCAGGGCATAGAACATCTTCGTACCTGCCACACGATATACACATGCAAAAATGGTCTATTGGCAAAAAAGTTCTCAGTTAATAACTGTTAACGTGCTCATGAGAACGCATAGCTGAGAAGCAGGTTCTGCCACAGTTGGGACTTAAGGCGAAGAAGGCCATCATTGAAATTTGTACGCGTCGTTGATGATTGTTGCTAATTCATCTCACGATTTCGAATTTAAAGAAAATCAGTTGGATTTGCACTGACACAGCTAAAAAAGTATCAGCATACTTTATGCATATTAGCGCCTACTACAGTGATACTTTTTCAAGTTAATATAAACTATCAAGACTGAGTTTTATCACTTTGAAAAACGAATGACGGGCTACTTAGCCTTAACGAGAGAAAGACATAAAAACATCAAGAATTTTTTAAAATCCTGAAACATTTCTATGTTCCAAATATGTAGGATCAGAACAACAGCGAATTCATTTATGTTATGCGTACATATATGAAATTTGATCGCACTGTTTCTACGCTAATTTTTTCAAGTTCACAGCAAGGCATAATGTCACGGACTCCGCATATTATCATGATCAAATCATTTTGCGGTCCAAGCACTACTGGCAGACAACTATCGTCGTGCGATTTTTTTTTTGTTCTCCTCGCCATCACACATCAACCGACGACGAGTCATCACGAGAGCGTTTCTAACTGAAAACATTCGCGCGTTATGTGTAAAGAAATCCATTGATCGCTGCTGAATCGGCGGGAGAATGGCAGCGAATGACATCATAAGCAATGCATTAGTATTCCCCTCTTGTGTATAGTATTCTGAGCGGAAGACGAGCGAGGGAACACCTCGTTTCGTGAAAATGTTTGAAAGGGGAACACGATCGATGACGACGACGGCACCATGGGGTCACTGATTCATGATCAACACTATTTTTCTTTCACGCTAGGGTCGAGTTGGAATTACATATACTGAGTGCACACAGTTTGCCGCTTATACGGGAAAACAAGCACGTGTGCAGCAAAGCGGGAGATTAAATCTTTTCAACTTTTAAACCTTGGTGGTGTTTGTTACTGACTTGTGTGGGTTCCCTTCTCCCTCCGCAAAGTCGTAAAACTTGTTTATGTGGGAGAAACTTGCTCAATTCAATATTCCATGCAGTAGAGTGCATTTTGGGCTAGGGGAATTCGTCGTTGTAGGCGAAGTATCGAATAAGAAAACTGATGACCCCTCAACATTCGAAATATAGCCTCATCTTCGACTCAAATCCAATTTAGCAATTCTTCAAGTTCGTCGAACTTAGCCTAGATTTGGCGGAACGCGAGAAGCCAGTGCTGATAATTGCCAGTTTTGTCTTATTTTTAGGTCACCCTTTTCACAAAATCGATTGTGCTGTCCGTCAAAGCGAGAACAGATCCAACGCACAGAGAAAATCATATTTGAATTCCTCGCTTCACCACAGCGAAGGTACGAACATGACTCTTAAATCATATTGAGCAAGTCACTGCCTTGCCCAACAATCGACGCGAGTCAAACATACGGCCGTTGGGAGTTCAAAATTGTTTGAAAATGCGCGCGCATTTTGTCTTCGCTTTCTTCGGCATCGAAAGTGATAGGTGTTTATACGCACGTAGACATGCGTATTTCTAACTCCATTTGTGCGTCGTCTTCCACTGTGGATCGTCTTTCAGGGGTATGGCACCCGAGGATCGTCACTTGAAGTGGTTCGCGATTCGCGAAAATGGACAGTGGTGTGTATCAATGTAGTATACTTATATGCAATAAATAACTTGTAGATGGCTAAGGCTCGCAGTAAAATGCCGGCCGGTTGATGCTTGAATGTGTTGGCATGGCTTCGCAACGACGAAGGGGGTAAGAAATAGTTTCCGAGGAAGCTGACTTAGTCAAACACGCGGTTTGTGTGACTGATCTATGTAAGAATTATTATAGTTTGTTATCAGAAAGATTGGATGAAAAAATGCAATAGGATTTCATTGCTAGTAATGGATCCTTTCGTACTTGAGTTTCATTCTCGCTGTTTTCTATTTGTAATGGTATTCTAGGCCGAAATATATATTTCATGTAGCTTCGCAACAAGTTCCATGTCTACTATTCATTTGCGCAATTGTAACATACATAATATATACAAAAGACATATACATTTAAAGCACTGTAGTCCTAATTCCTACACTGAGGCTGGGTATCTCTTTGTCAAAGGATTCTTATGAAACACAAAACGTCCGATTTTCACAAGTAATTCTAATCGTTATTATTAAAGATCTTATAAATTCTTTATTTTCCCAAATTCATAGAGCGATTCTTGTGAAGGAAGGCCCTAAAGAAATACAGATAAATCGTAAATATCAATTAACGATTCTTTATTGGAGTATCTAATACAGTTATACCCATTCATACTATGAACGCTCGAAAATTGCGTTCAAATTTTTCTTGTGGGTCTCATAAGATGTTTCTTATATCTTTATTGCATTAGAAATTAAATGTAATGCATGCGACTCATTTTAGCAAGTGTTATTGCAAGTTCGGTCAACCATTAGAAAATGAAATCCGTCGATTTTTTTTTGGTTTCAATGCAAGATACGCTTTCTCGGAAGTAGGGCGCATTAGAGCGCATCCGGATGCGAATCGAATACACCACTTTCGAAACTAAGTAACTTCCATACATACTGAAAAAATTTCAACTTCGGAGAAAATTTCAACTTCTTTTTACCGCGCCGATAATACATGTTTGTCATACGAACGCTTATGAATATCTATTGTGAATGATGAGTAATAATTACTAATTATTAATTATTAATATCGATTCTCGTAATTCATACATTTTCGTATGGAATTGTTACAAAAATCGTAATCCGTTTGATTGTTTTACGGAAGCTAATGATCAATGCGTATGATTACCTAGAAGAGTTTCTTATGATTTCATACTTGTTTATTTTATGATCATCTCCGATAATTCAATGCGGCTTACGTTATTGTAAATTGGCTGGTACAAGAACAAAATTTCAACGGAAGTTACTAATATGTTTTCATTTATAGCAAACGCTTCAGTTCCAATCTTGTTTATTGATCGAACAGTGCTTTATAAAAAAAACATTATCAAATGACACGGAAAAATATCCATTCCACTCGTGGAAGTGAAATCCAAAAGTTGTGTAGCGCTGTCCGAAAAAAAAGTTGTGTTAAAAGTGAACGGTCTTAATTCTAAAAGAAGTTATACAGTTCTTAAATACTGATCAATTGGTGTGAACAATAGATGACAATGGAGTCACCAGAGTATTCGTTTAATAGTAAAATTGACAAGAATAATTTGGTGATTCATTCTCCCAGGAATTTTATTTTAGAATACCTTCATGTATTCAATCTTTTCTAAGGATTAAGAATCCCTCCAAAGATTGATAAGTTTCTGGAGAACTTGGAAGTTCCAAGTTCTTCAGAAACTTATCCGTTGATTCTTTCATTGATTTCCATATGACTTTCTGCAACATGTCTGTTTAGAACAAGTCCTCCAATTTTTTTATGAAAATTTCCCAAGGAAGTCTTCAAATATTTTTTTTCCAAAAAATTATCAAGCTTCAGGGAAATGTCAAGGAAATTCTTAAAAAAAATTTAAAAAAAAAATTGAAACCGCAAGGATTTTATAAAGAAAGTCCAAGAATAATCCCTAATCAAGGTTCAGAATTTTCGTATCAATGATGCAAAATCTACGATTTTTTGCACGTTAGCGATGCGTGCACGCTAACCATGCTACCACACCAACTTGACGTTTACTAAGGAATTCTAACAAGATTATCGAAGAATATCCAACGGATTTCCACAGAATTTCTTCCCATAGGCATTTTCCCAGAATCCTCATAAAAAACACACGGGATTCCTATAAGGTTCATAATTACCACAGTATTTTAACACAATTCCTAAAGAATTACTAGACATTCGTGACCGTCAAATGGAAAAAAGTCAGTGACGAAACTAAAAGAAGCATCGTCATTGACACTCAACCAGAGTCAGATGACGATTTGCCGCAGAGATCCAGTCACATAGGCTCGGCGTCTAGATGAACAAATACGATTCCTTCGTTATGGGCGAATCTTCGTTCGGGAGCACTGAGCCGACTAAAAATATGAATCGTGTCTTCGACAGATTAAGCATTTTTTTTAATAAAACAAAACAGCAAAACGTCTGGAATCGAACAAACGATCTCTGAATCGTCAACTCCACGAGCTTACCATCAGAGCTATTGTAGAATCATGAGGAGAGCGGGTTCATTTGCCTATACAAGCAATTATGCTATGACATTCGTTGGTTGGTGCGAAGCAAGCGAATATGCACTCTTAAAAATAATGAAAATCACTGCGGACGTAATTCACATTATGACTGAATGACACATGATGTAAGTGATGAAATGACGTAAAAATGAATTCTGAAAGATGTATTGAAAGAAAAATGTAATTTTACATGATGGAGGACATGAAAACGATGCCGCTATGATTGACATTTCTCGAATCAGACACCACCGTATTTAAAATGTGAAACAAATTCACGTCATTTGGCTCGCTTCTTTTATGTGCATCCAAAAGACGTAAAATCGCATGATTTTTTCGGAATGTGTACAGTAAACACCTTCTTCTTGTGAGTAAGGGTAGCAAGCGGAATGAAAAAAAATTGCTTGTTGAAGTTCGTCGTCATTCTTTCGTCGATGACGAGACGACGATCTGCCAGAGTTATTACACTGGATGACGATGTCTTTTTTTATTTCGTCACCGCACTGTGACGAATCTGACGATTGTCTGCTCTGGAATTACTAAAGATTTCGCACAAAGTTCCATGAGAATTCTCACATGACTCTTTTTGGATTTTTCCTTGATTCCCAAAGTATTTTTACGGGATTCTCTAAGAAATAATTATTGTTTGCCATATAACTCTCTCAGGTTTTCTCCTAACTCACACGGGATCCTCTCATCATTTGCATAAGATTTCCACAGGGCATTCACAAGAATCCCAGAATTCCCGTAAGATTCCCAATGTAGTTTCATACCTTTTGCTCACTATTTCCACAGTATTTCAACAACATCTGCACATTTTTTCAACATAACTCCCACAGGATTCCCACAGTATTGCTATTGAAAACCCAGGATTCTCACAGGAATCCTTGGGTTCCCATTTAACAATTGTCACTGGAATGCTAGAATTCTCACTGGAATCCCAAAATCCGCACTGGAAAAGCATAATCTATACTTTGATCCAAGGATCCACACTGGAAACTCAAACTGGTATCTCAACATCCACACTGCATTCCTAGGATCCACAGTGAATTCCAAAATCCCCAAAGGTAATCCATTAACTACACTGAAGTCCTACGATCCACACTGAAATCTCAGGATGATACTAAGGACCCATGTTCCAATCCCGCGATTCACACTGAAGTCACAAGACCCACACTATAATATCTATGTACTGAAATCCCAAGGTCCACACTGGTTTCTCAAGATTCTCACTGAAATCTCAGGTTTTACATTAGAACTCCACGACCCACGTTACAATTCCAGGATCTAAACTGGAATATCAGGATTCGCACTGGAATGCCAATATGCACAATGGAATAACAAGATCCACACTGAAACCATATGATCTGAACAACAGTCCGAGGACGCTTGAGCTTGAGCTTGATTGGTCGCCCATGGTTGCTACTCCAGTATCGCCAGATCAGCTGCACTTACACGATGAACCAACCAGATGACTGCTTGGGATTAACAGACACCCTCAGTGTATAAGTGCTGGTGATCTTCTATTTTTAGACAACAATGGTGCCTGCCACGTCAGAATGCAGACCAATGAGGGGAAGGGGAAGGAATTGATGATGCATTGAACAGGCTCCCACGGTTGACCGTATATACCACTGCGTCAACGCCAGTTCATGCGGGAAGGGTGAAAGGGAGCGATAATTTTTATGGCAGAGAGGCTTGCTGGTTTGGTTAGCAGACTGCCTATGTATCAGGCGTAAAGGAAGGCATGCTATAATGATGAACAAATGGAAGCGTAGGGAAACGGTTTATTTCTGTCCGTCTCGGGTTCTAGCAAATGCTATGAACTATGATAGATACATCAACTGTGATATATTAAGAGTAGTAGATAGAAGCAAGTGAAAGATACAACTACAATGTACGAGAAAAGGGACGGGCCTGGGATTGAACCCATGACCTTCTGCTTATGAAGCAGAAGCGGTAGCCATTAGACCACCAACCCCGTCCGTGAACAACAGTCCGAGGATCAACACAAAAATACACCAAACCTAGTGGAATCAGAATATCCACATCAGAAGCCTGAGATCCACAATGCAGTAACACAATTTACACTAGAATTCTAAGATCCACACTGAAATCCTAGGAACTAGACGGAAAAACCAGTATGCAATCCCAGGATCCACACAAATTTCCCAGCACTCACACCGGATTCCCAGAAACCACACTGGATTCCAGGATCCATTATATAATTGTTCAGGAAACTCTGATTTGCAAACCACGCTTATTGTAGTATTAGACGAGCGTGGTGATGCCAACAAGTGTTGCTGACAAAACAGCCCAATCAATTGAAATATTTAATGCTGACCAGGGATTGAATCCTGAGAAAATTGAGAGAATCTATCACGTATCACTCCCTGTAACTATCAAAATATGCAACACATTTTGATAGACTGTTTATCGTATACTGCTACAACTTTGATCAGAGAGTTGTGTTTGATCTTCCGACCTTGACGCTTGCACCTGCGCGGGCCGGCGATGAGGGCAGGATCAAACATGTCGCGCGTCGATCGAGTAAAGTGAAAAAGTGCCGCTTTCGATTAGTTCGTTATGATCTTCCAACATTGACGCTTGCTCCTGGGCAGTGCTGGACTGAAGGACTGAAGCTGAAAGAGGATTGTTGCTGCTCAATGATGACGGATCAATTGGTGAGCTCGTTTCATGCTACTGTTCCTATTCTATAAAATATGTATGACTTCACCGTTAATCGTTACAACGGTGAGATGTAAATATGATGTTTCAAAAAAATATGAATGGTTCGTCACTGTGAGTGTCGACATAAACTCTGATTCATAAATTATTTATATCTAAATTTGTTTTATTCAATACACCTTCTTCTTTTTACCTATATTTTTGTAATCAAAAATAAAACTTTGAATTGTTCGACACTTCAAGTGTAGACTTCCGAAAGGTTCACTTTATTCAACAAACTTTGAAAGGTTCGTCACCTCAAGTGTCGGCATAATTTTTCTCTACATAGATATTGTTTATATCAAATGAAAATATTATATTTACATATAAGCATGTTTATATCTCACAAATAATTATTTATTATGGTCTAATCGCTTATCAAAGTGAATCCTGTGACCCAACGATCCTTCCCATTAACAAACATCCCTCCCAGTAACCTTTGTGGAGATGCAGAGGCAAACACGGTCTCCAAATAGCAAAGGTTACATACTAACATTCCTTCCCCCAATCCCACTTGACTGCAAGGACGTGGCCGGCGCCGTTATTGACCCTGTATAAATAGAGGCACTGAATTATGCACACTGAAGAAGATTATGGCCAATCCCAGCCGAACTTCTAGTTGATTCTTTGTGCATTTTCACTGACTTCGGTCAATCACGGAATAGCAACCATTGATATGTGTAGTCAGTCTAAGCTAAGCTAAGCTAAGCTACTGCTACAACTTTGATCAGATCGGGAGGACAGTAGTGCAAACCCCTCTAAACAAGCTCCAAACCTGGGGGACACTATTGCTATCGAAAGATCGGGAATTGTTGATCGTGTCAGTAAAGTAAACCACCTACCCCCAACGGTAAACAAGCGAAAAAATGGATTTTATCATCGCTCTCACTTTGAAGCTCTCGTTCGCTGCTCCTATTTATCAGACTTGTTACAACTTGCGATACATTGTCGATCATGGACCGCATCAGATGGGATGCTTTTCTTCGCTTGCTTTGATCGTGTTTCAAAATCAAATGAGAGCGAATTTTGCAATGCCTGATGCTGACAGAGCAACCTAGTGGGAGAAATCCGAATTAAAAAAAACCTGTCATTAGACTGCCCTTGCGGTCTTTCACAACTGTGCCAAAGATACCAGCCATCTATGTTGTCTAACAAATTAACGGTATTCATAAAAGTAACTGATCTGTATATACCCAGGAGTGTTCATACGATTATTCTAGGCTTTCGTCAAAGATCTTACCAAATAAAGTACTCAACTATGCAGCCTTGGACTTGGACAATTAAAACGAGATTAAGAACACTGGAAAATTAGTTTTCGATAATGTTTTTGTTCCTCAGAAAGATTATTAAACGAAATCCTTCAAAAAGAATAGTAAACCCAGTCCCCTTAAAAAAATGCAAACCAAAGAAAATGATTTTGTAGCTAGGTTATTTTGAAATAGGAATGGGGCATATCATCATGAATGTTTTACTATGGGATCTCGCTTAGATTTTGGCAGAAATCCGTCAAAGATCTTGCGCGGGGGGACAGAGGGACATGGGACAGAGCCTGCTTCTCAGCTTAGTGTCCTTATGAGCACTTCCACAGTTATTAACTGAGAACTTTCTTTGTAAATGTTGCCATTTTCGCATTTGAATATCGTGTGGCAGATACGATGATACTCTATGCCCAGGGAAGTCAAGGAAATTTCCATTACGAAAAGATCCTGGACCGACCGAAAATCAAACCCAGACACCTTCAGCATGACATTGCTTTGTAGCCGCGTACTCCAACCATTCGGCTCAGGAAAGTCCTTCAATTTACTCAACTATGCAGTGTGAAATTAACTAGTTCATTTTTTTTTTCATGAGAGGTCATGTGTTGTTCAAATTGATGAGAAATGATACTGATAATAAGTAAAAATATTGTATGTATTGTATTGTATTGTATTAGTAAGTGAAACCGTCCAGAAACATTCGAAATCTCTTTAGATCAAATACATTCTGCTAAACACTGAATAATAACTTTTTGACGATGATTTTGTTCTAAGAATTATAAACTTGGAACCATATCAACGCTCTTCAAAAGGTATATTTGCCCAAAAAACGGCTTTGCAGCTAGCTCACCTAGAACAGAAAGTTTACAATGACTGGCCACCAGCATTGTAAAACAGAACCACATAGTTTATGGATAACCCTCTACAACACCATCGCTCAAAAACATTTAGCACGTTTGCGAAATACTTATACAGTCAACTAAGATTAGAATAATATGCACATCGCACACGTTCAGGAACGATCATGTTGCACCATTCCCTCCACCCATGTCCCATATAGGACGAGTGTATCGTGATAGAAAGACCCTCCACGGTGTCCGCATGTGGCCATGTGGTGGTCGATAGCAAGTTTATCCGCGGAAAGCAGTTTGTGATGACGACAGTCGGCATATGGCATTAATGGCCCTATTTTAACTACCTAAACCAGCTAAAACCAGCATATTCCACCAACATGAATCAATGCTTCTGATTGAGAAGCTGCTCCGGAATTGATTTCCGTGCTGGAAACGCGTGCCAGAAAACACTATCGTTGAGCATGAAGGGGGAAAAGAATCGCCCGCCATAATCAATTTGATTAAAGATGCGTTACGCAGTCAACTGGAGAGTAGCATGAAACGGTTGAATGAATGTTAAATTTGTTTATGGCTGAAACAAGAGGCTTCCACACTAAGGTATTGCAGGGTGGCCACCAAATATTCATTTTGAAATTCCCGCTTTTTTCCCGGTTTTCCCGGTACAAATTTCAATATTTTCCCGGTTTTTTTTTATTAAGGGGCCCAAACATAAACGGGGTCAGTTTTTGAGGAGAATATAGAAATCTACTTCAAGCTTTTCAATGGCATTTTAAGGAGATTTTTACGACTAATCTGAAAAATAATATTATTCGTAGAAAATTGGCTGGTTTTTGGCTTCTACACAATTAATATAGAATGAAAAATTACTGAAAATTTTTATAAGTCTATTTTCTCAAAACTAGGCTTCTGGCACTTATACCCTCATTTAGCTCAATTGTGCTATTCTATTCTTGGCACTTTAAATTCACTTTGACAGGGATTTGTTTTAAAAGCTTCCAAGCCCATGTTTACCAACAACTAGTTGTCCCGGCAAACGTTGTATTGTGCAGTAGGCCGTACAGCAAGCGTTCAAAAAAAACCCTAAATTTGTGTCAAATTTATATTATTCGTTTTCTCATTTTTCTCGGAGGATTTTGAGAAATATTATTCCACAAAAACACGTCGGAGCCCTTGAGGAAAACAAAAGTGAAAGAATTGTTCAAATCGATCGTCTTGTTCTCAAGCCAACTCATGACATAAAAACACCATTCCATTTTCATTTATATAGATATGCCCCTTTTGTGCATCTTCCTACAATATATAAAAGTATTTCAATTTACAATAATTTGTTTTATCTTCATATAAATGAAGAGTTTACTAGAGCAAATAAGTTCAAGGTAAGGATGAAATAAATCAAACAAAGCCAACGGTTTGAATAATGTATCACACCTTATTTATACAACTTTTGGTCAATTAGACAACGAATGAATGAATGAAAATCAACAAAACATGTTTTCAAGTTTTCGAGAACATTTGGATTTTTTTATTTATTTGAAGCAACTAAAGAAAGTTTTGAGTGTTTAAGCTGTCAGAAGTCTTGAAACTCAGATTCAAAACTTCAAGTCAATAGTAAGATGAATAAATCATAAAATATTTCGAAACTTCGAAACCAATGAGTAAAGTGTTATAGTGTATCAAAGTAGATTGTTTCTACAAGAAATTGAATAATTATTGTTTAAAAGTTGTTTGTGCATAATTACACATGCTTAACGGCACTATCATCAATCGTAACAACTTTCTACGACTAATTGTGGTGATTTTGTAGATTCAGAGCTTATGAGTATAAAACGAAGCCAAACTTTGAATTTTCAAGTGCACAAGACTGGAGAATTTGTCAACAGTTCGCGTTGAAAATCAATCAAATTACTTGCTTGCTGGTGGTGACTAATGGGATAAATTTTCAAGGCGGAGCGCTGTTTGGTTCTCAAGTATTGAGCTCTTGAAAATTTGAGGTGTGGCTTCGTTTTACAATCACCTTAAGGATCTTCGTTCGAAATTATTTTCCCGGTGATCGTCTCACATTCCCGGTTTTTCCCGTCTTTTTCCCGATGAATTCAAATTCCCGTCTTTTTCCCGCTTTTCCCGGTTTTCCCGGTTCGGTGGCCACCCTGAGTATTGGCGATTGCCATGGCCTAGCGCTTAGTCAAGTCGGGTTTGTGAGAAAAACACCGTGATGCGTTTGTTATCAGACCGCTATTAATCAGCGTCGTGTTCAGATGAATTTGAATAACGTATACAATGTGTAACTACACATACCTACTTGGGACGGACGATTCCTTCGAATGAGGTCATCCACAATATCATACCGCGAAAGGTAAGAAGAGAAATGGTATAGAGGCGCAGGGTTTAGCCTTGGAAGTGCAATTTCCCACCCCTTCAAACGTTATAAAAAGCAAAGCCTCAACCGATAATGGCGCTACCTGAGGTGATAAAATCTTGTGTTCGCGTGTTTTCACTCGATGAGCGGAATGGCTTTGGAGGCTATGATGGTATTGAAGAACGTGGATTGATTCACAGCTAGTAGGAATGCATTTGTTTTACCACTGGATAATTTCTGAAATATTTGGATTTTGAATCAGTCAAAAATTTGAACCTCCTCTAGTTCATGAATATTTTTCTCCTTTTAAAAGTTACTCTTATTGGTGTAAGTAATGGCCTCAACAGTTTCCAGAGTTACAATAAAATAGAAAGATGCTGCAAAAGAGTTACTAGTTTATTTTCCATATATTAGATTGGGTATAGTGAAACAATTAAGAAAAAACGGCCATAATGTGCTGATAATATCAAGTTATATGTCATTTTCGTTAATCGTTTAATAAATTTTAAGTACCTACTTCTTCCATTCCAATCTACAAGAATCTATAATAATTATCGCATAGTCATTGATTAATGTTGGAGCGATTACTATTATTATTATTATTATTATTATTCATCTTTATTTAAGTGCCTTTTCGAGTGACGTATTCTTCACTGAAGGGAGCGATTACCCCAAAATGATTTCTCATTATTGAATAAAAATTCAACAAACATCGTCACCGATCTAGCTAACTGATGTTGACCACAGCATGACGTCACAATCGAAAGCTAGGCGTTTGTGAAATCCACCGTTTGTGGATAAGATCAATGGCTGAAAATATCCAGATGACATCAGATCGCGTCACGTTCGAACCGTTCTCTGTAAACGGTTCGCTTCACTTCACCTCCAGTCCCAAACGATCGTTAATGGCAGTGAAGTTGATACGGACTTTTGGCTTTGGAGACAACATTTGGGCATTGTGCAAACTAACGGACGGTGTGCGAGGTTTGAAAGGTTCCTACGGAATTGTTAAGTTAAACATCAGCCAACATCGTAAACAACGTGTTGTGAAGGTTAGGAGGTATGATATCATCCGATCCAGCACGAGATTACGAGCGTCAATGGTTGCAACTTGTGGAGGGATCTGAGCATGAATGGTTGTGTGCAAGCTTGGGAATCTACCGGTTAGTTGTCGATGTAAGGTAACAGCCACGAGAAATGAATGCAAGCATGCGTATAGGGAAGCAAATTCAAATTATTACTGCACTCACTCGTTCAGCAATGCACTTGATGAAGCAATTATCCTATCATTTTCAAGATCACCAACGCCAATAAATTTGCTGATGCAAATTAATTTTGTAATCAACAAGCATAGTAATCTTTTGATCTTATCATCTATAATTCTGGATAGACTAAATTACTCAAAAATTCATCCATGTTGCCTTTCGGAGAAAGTGTCTTATACAAAAGTATTTTATATTTTGATCAAAAATAATTTTATTTATTATTTATCTTTTTTCAAATTGATTTTTGCTTGAGGTATTTTATTCTTATCGTTGAATTATTTCGGGGCATTTTATTATTATTGTCGAAAGCTTTCTTAAACACATGTGTATCATTTATTCGTGCACTTCCGTTCTTCCAAATATCTGCTTCCGTTTTCTGGCATTACTTCGCAATTTAAACAGAGCCTGCTACAAACTTGTTGCTATCAGCACTTCCACAGTTATTATCTGAAAGCTTTCTTTGCGGCATTTAACATTTAGGCATTCGTATATCCTATTGCAAGCACAAAATTGAGACAATCTTCTTCTTTTTAGAACTTTTAAGAACAGCGTAATGTTCTTATGAGTAATCTCTTTTTTTTTTTTTTTTTTTTTTTTTTTTTTTTTTTTTTTTTTTTTTTTTTTTTTTTTTTTTTTTTTTTTGTGGTATTCAGTTGGAGCTGCCTGACAGCTTAACTTGTCAAGGCTGAACCCTCGGTCTGGCTTTTGCCAAGTTTCCCCTCTACCAGGACCAATACTCAGACGGACTAGGCAATGGCGCCCACATGAACACTGTTTTTTATTAGTATTGTGACGTGGTAGTTTTTGAAAAGTACCCATATTCCCTTGCTTCTGAGAAAAGGAAGCATTATGAAAATCAGCAGCTCCATTAGAATTTGTTTGAAATAGTAGTGCATTACTAATACTGTCTAGTCGAAATGGTTTTGAATAATTTGTCATACAAGTGCTATTCTGATTACTATTGTCTTTTACGTAAGATTAGAGTCTTAAATGTCAAGTGTCGTCAAGTCTTAACAAAATTAGGCTGTTTAGTAGTAGTTCTAGTTAATTTCATTTTTGTTGTTAAAAGTATTTATTGGTCATTACGTTCATATATCCTTAAAGAAAAAAGTCGCTTTCCTTGTCTGTTCAACAATTTTTCGAAACTAGCAAGTGTACCCTAATGATCGATCTCAGCGTCTTAGTTTCCATAGTCATTTTTATAGTGAATATTGAAGAGTAAAGTTACCTTAGGCTTCTATTACAGTCTTCTACAAGATTCACTTTTCGGTGGCAAATGCAATGCTTCACAACGCCTACTTTCTACTTGCAAATTTTGCGAAAATGAAGCTGGAATTAGATTATTTATACCGCTGTTACAAAAGAGGTATTTCTTATTATGGCAATGTAAAAACCATATTAAAATAAGATTATCGCCACTTATTTCTACTCAGTGAATCTACTAGTCATTTTCCTAAGAGTTCCTATGTATTCCCTACGTCGTATATGATAACGATGTATCTAGCTAGCTAATAGTAAGAGTGGCTACGGATCATTCTGGTTAGCAAAAGGCAAACTGAACGTCACCAATAGTATTAATGTCCACTTCGAATAGATTAATTATTTGAAATGGGCATCAATTCTATCAATGACGCAGAATGTCCGTTGGATCACATCCGAGATACTATTGCGTCTATGCCATATGAATTATGACGCGGCTTTAAGCAAAAAGTGCCAAAATGTGATACCACCACTACAGGTTACGCCTTTGGTTTCCATCATATGGGCTAATGGATTATGCCCTCCCATCGCGGCAAGGTCGCATAACCAAGGGGAGGGAAATGTTCTTATGAGTAATCTCTGATAGAATATCTCGAAAAATAGCTGATGAACTCCTGCTAGGATCCCTGAAGAATCCTCCCGATTATTGAAGTCTAGGAGGATTAATATATATATCTTAATATAGAGCTGAAATAATTATTTAGAAAATATCAAACGATAATATTCTGGAGGTTGGTTTGAGGTTCACAGGAGTTCCAGAATACTATCATTTGATGGTATTTAAAAAAATATATTCCAGATATTTCCCAGTTGGAAACCTCATATAAGCTTTTTGAATGAAATGGATGAAAATGCTAGATAAATCTCTGTACGAAATTACAAGGGGATTTTCATGACAAGTGTATTGAGACTTTTTTTGAAAAAAAAAATCTGTAGAAAGTCCTGGATGATTTCATAAGACTAATTACAGAAAGAATAGATGAAAAATTCTTGGAGGATTTCTCGAATTAATCTCTTGGGGAATTTCTAGAACGATTCCTGGGTGAATCCAGTGGAATTTTAGATGGAATCACTATGAAAATTTCTGGAAGAATTACTTAAAATCTGCATAGGTTTCTCTGGTAAAAACTCCTATAAGAATCATATGGAGAATATCAAAGGATAAATACCGCAAGAATCTGTGGAGGAAATCTTGGAAAAATCCCAGGGGGAATTTTTACAACAATGCATATAGAAGTATCATCGTTGGACTGATCAAGGATTTCCTAACAAAAATTCTGTTTGATTACCGTAAAACGGGGTAACTTTGATAATGCGGGTAACTTTGATAATGCGAGGCTCTCAACATACTAAACGAAATAACAAAGTTTCTGTTAATCTGTTAAGCAAAACGAATGCAAAAGTAAAGAGTATTAGTATGACACTTCATGTTAAAGCTATTTCCGTTGGAATCAAGTACATTTGAGGATTTATATGCAAATATGGAAAATTTATGAGATTTTAGCAATTTTGAAATGCTCTCAAACAATCTGTTCTACGATCACTATTTGATGAAGTCATAATGAATTCGTCACTTATACTTGAAAGCGAATACTATTTTTACAAACTGGGACCATTTTTGTAATCTAAGTCAGAAATTTCCATATAGCGTTAAACGCCTAAAGATATGCAACGCCCTACAAATGTTCTGTAATCCATTCAATTTTGTTCGAGTGATGCTCCATTATCAAAGTTACCCCAAAACAGAAAACCGACTTTCGATTATATGAAAAATTGTATATCCATTAAGAATAAATCTTTTGGAAATCTATCAACTGGAATCGATAGTTAGGATACCAGTACTTGTTTTAAAAATATATGTTAAAATTCTTTGAAACAGCATGCATAAATATTCAAGTTTTCTTCGAAAAAACTATCAAAGTTACCGCGTTTTACGGTACTTTTTAAAATTCCTTGCAAAATCACTGGATGGAATGCTGTATAAATCACTGGTAGACTTGTGGGAGGAACTTTTGGAGGGATCTCTGTGATTGTGTTTTGAAAGTTTGAAACGAAATATTGTCTTTATCAGTTCCACCAGATCAAAATGCAGTCCGAAGATTCAATGAACATGGGCACCTGATAAACACGATAATCCTACTTGTCAATCTCATTTTCCTGACCTGCTTGCGTCATTCTCGCTAGTCATCAGAACTCGCAACCCCGTTCAAGGCGAACGTCACAGACCGCCTGCCCGGTCGGTTTCTGCCTTCCACCGGGTTAAGGCGCGGGTGACATCACCGTTTGTTTGCATTTTGGATTTTTTTTTTCGATTCAACAACCATAACGACAATGTCCCCGTCCGGCGAGCTGCGATTTGTGCCTATCTTTCAAAGATTTTTCTTCACGCCTCGCACATTCCTCACGGCGTTTTGTTTGCTTCTTCTGCTTCTAATAAATTAATTCAAACACAAACATACACCGGATTGGGGACTGTCTTGAGACGTGTGACTGTGTGTTGTAGAAATTTCATCACAAATGCTGCAGAGCTACAGTGACTCAAATTCGTATTCGTACAGGGCAATGTTTCCACATCAAGTTGATATGGGGCGGTCCAATAATTACGTAAGACAATTTTCGGGTTTATTTGAACTTTATTTGGATTTGTGGCAATATTTTAAAATAAATACTAAGTTTATCGATGTATTAGCAAGTAAGCAAGTGTAAGCAAGTTTTCTTCAAAGAAATTGAATGAAATTCTCCAGTAAGCTGAGAAATTGTTCAGAAAAATTCGTTACGTATTCCTGAAGCAAATTTCAGGGTACCTTCAGTTCAGTTACTTTTATAATTTCTTAAGTCACCATTGATGAAAGAGGATTTTCAGCAAGACTCACTCTTGAAGAACTCTTAGAAGGTTTCCAAGATTATTGCTAAATTATTATTAAGATAATTGAAAAATATAAAAGAAAAAAAATCATATCTCGCGGGATACTGTGAAGGAACTCCTGGAAAAACAGGACGAAATTCCTAAAAAAAATGTGCAGGAATAATTATTACTGTAATCGTAGGATCTCATAAAAAATGCTGGTGTGGAACCTTATTGAACTTTTCAATATTCCATGGGGATTTTTTGAGAAATTGATCAAAAAACGTTTGGATGAACTCCAAAACTCCTTGGGCAAAACGCTGGAGAAATTTCTAAAAAAAATCTAAAAGAACTTAATATTGACAGATCGAATTTAAGGAATTATTTGTAATGTTCTTAATAGATTTACTCGAGTAACCCCTCGATGAACTTTTGGAGCTATTCTTTGGAATAATCGTAGATAAAATGGCGTTGAAATTCTTGTCGAATTTTCTTGAAAGAAATTCTGTGGCAAACTTCGAATATTTCTTGGATTAACGTCTGTGGAACTCGGTTGAAAACTCAGTGAAAAAATATCTAGAAGAAGTCCTGGGATAGACTTTGTTCAAAGTTATTCTGGAGGAATTCCGGCAAGAATCCTATGAAAAATTGCTGAAGGAATTTCTTGAAGAATTCTTGATAAAACCTCTGGAGCAATCACAAGGATAATTTCTGAAACTGTTCTCGAGGAATATGAGAAGAAATTTTGCATCCTAATTATCTGCAAGCAAGACAAGGGAAAAACAATTTGGAGACTATTTTGATTAAAATAGAGGCTTCAGACACCTTTTATCAAAAATAGAGGCTTTTCAGAGACTTCCATAAAAATTTTATCTAAAAAACCTGCTAACAGCCCTAGATATGTTAATCCTTTACTAAATAAAAATAGAGACATTAAAAACATCATCATGTTTTGGTAAGCTGATAAAATATGATACTTGAAAGGATCCTCACTGAACAGCTCATATAGTATTTTCAGAGCGGCGCCGCCGAATTTTTTTCGAATGAAGAGTTTTCTGGCAAATAATGGTAGCTCTGAGTTATGACGCAAAAACCCTTTGTCGTGAACATATTCTGTCTTGAATTACTACCTCAAAATAATTTCCCTGAGAATTCCATGTTTTTTCCAGGTTGAATACAATTCCCTGATAATTCCAGGTTTTAACAGGTAGTAGACACCCTGTCTTGAGTTCGCCGATTGAACTTCTGAGGCGAAGTTTCAAGCGAATAAACTGTCATTGCTCTGTTGGCTCGACTTTTATCTCGGCTGTTTTTTGCAAACAGTCCGACATCACGTCGGAGGAAGTAATTTCACCACAACGGAAGAATTGTCAGTTCGAGCTCGCCAAAATCCTTCCGATTGAAAATGTATTGGGGGTGCTTAATGTGCAACTGCTTGCTTTTCATAAAATAGGATGAATATTATAGTTTTGGGATATGAATACAGTTTTATCACACATAGATGAGCTGAAAGTGCATCAACATGCTTGTTTTAGCAAGCAAATGATCCGATAGATCAATAGATTTTCTTTTCAACGATAGTTTGAAAAAAAAAAATGTTTATGGATGTCACAGTGAGTTCATCGTATGTTACCTTAAGTTCGTTGGTAATGAAGAGAAATTGATCGAAGCTCTCTCTTCGATTTTTATCCGAATGCACAATACATAGACCATTGTTTTTTCATTAAAACACTATTATGATCAAGGTATTCAGAAATATACCTTGATTATGATCATCCACCATGCTTTTTAGTGGAAGCTAGTTATCCTGAAATTTAGATATTTCTTTTTCCAAGTAAATTTCTACCCATTGCCAAAGGACTTTCTTGGAGAATTGCTTCAAGGAATTCCACATAGTTTTCTCTTGAAATAGTTCAACAAACTTTTCCAATACTTCTCTATGAACTCTTCTAGAAGCTCCTCACCTCCAGGATTCTCTTAAAATTGTTAGAGAATTTCTTTCAGTTTTGAATTTTTCCACAAATAGCTTTGTATTTCAGGAATACTTCTAAAGATGTTTTCCAGGAATCACATAAATTGTTTCGCAAAATGTTTTCATTTTTTCTTGGAATATTTTCAATAATTCTTCATGATGATTTGTTACAGGTAAATTCTTTTAGTTGATATTTTAGTATTCTGATGAATTACGCCTAGGTTTTCTCTCCGAGGAATTTAGTTCACAGATCTAGAGAACTTGACCGTTTGCGTTGAAAATTTGATGAATTGGTTGCATTTTGGTGATGATCAAACAATCAAATTTTCAGCTCAGAGCGCTGATTGGTTCCTTAGACTTGATGATGATTCGTTTTATAATCATCTTAACGGAATGCATTCAGGGATTCAAAAATGCGCAAATAGTAAGTTTTTTGATGTTCCTCTGGAATTTGTCGTGCCTGCAGCAATGGTCCGAGGATCTCCTCTAAGAATTCTTTAATGATTGTCTCCAAGTAATCTCATAAAATGTCAATAGATTATCGAGCAGATTATTTCAAAGAACATTCCTGAAATTTCTGCTTTTCAATAATGTTCTGGAATTAAAAAGATCGAAGAATTCTAAAAGACATTTATGGAGAATTTTCTGGGTATATTCTAAAAAACAGGGCTTATCTAAAAGAAAGCTCATGACAAAAATCCTAAAGTAAGACAGTACTGCCCATACTCGCATAACAGTCCCATTTATATATGAAATCCCATATAATATGGGACTGTTATGCGAGTATGGGCAGAGTATTATCTGTATAAACTGTTTTCAAACACAATCTCATGTCAAAAACACTCGTATTTTCTACGCAATTTAAGATTTTTCATTTATTTTCTCATGCTTCTCATGCTGCATTTTTACATCATATATAATAAGAGTGAACTTTTCCATGTACTATGATCAGGAGCACAAATCTAGAAAACTAAACAGTGTTCAGAGATGACAAATTGATCGATTGATCACCACCAGCGAGTAATCAATCTATCTTGTTTATTTTTTTTAATTAATGATTGTTTGATTCATCTTATTTATGGTCTTTAAATTTTGAGATACGGCTTTAATACATCTTCACTTAAATACGAGAATCCTTATTAGTTTTTCTATACACATAGCTTAACCAGTTTTATTTGAATATTTTGAGCAAACTTGTAAAGTTTTACATGATTTGGTGGAGTGAGCCACCAACTTAGAAGAAGTTGTTCGAAGAGCACTGTTGATGCTTTTTATTTTAGAAAATTTAAATTCTGAGGAAACAGTAGAGTATATAGTTTACTCCATTATGCATTAGAGCATTTTCTCAATGGTGTACTGCTATTTTGAAAGATTAATTACCCATTTTTCTTTTTATGTATCGTATTGAATGCAAACATCACGATTATTAACTATAGTATTGCTGATTGAGCCTGATCGATAATTGAAATCCCTGACATTCCCTGACTTCCCAGGTAGTCGACACCTTGTATAGCTATTTTAGAATTTTGATATGTGTATCTGTACAACCGATCAGAAATTAATTTCGTATTTTTGTATTTGTATGTTTAGTTTTGACGATTAGTTTAAAACTTTATACAAGGTCAAATTGATTATGTTTGAATAGGGATTCGCTTTCATTGAGATGTTAGTCTCTATAAAGGATGTGAATAGCGAGACTTTTTATTCATATTCAACTTTTCCACGTATTTCCGGGAATCAAAATATAAACAATAACTGTACATATATCTATGCTTTTGGAAATGGACTCATGAGACACGAGACTATACACTATGGGTAATGCCACAATAGATTCAAATAATGGAGTGAAAAAGAACAGTAGAAAGAAATTGAAATTCGATAAATCATTAGATCAAATTTGGCAGGTTGTTTATCAACCTTTTTTGAAAATATTTCCCTGTACGAATATAAATTTGGGTCACTGTAACTGTAGGTAGAGTAAATAGAAGCAAAGCTGACGAAGGGGTAAGTAAAAGTGCATGACGTCACCTGTCCGAAAAAAGAAATCTCCACCTGTGGACTCGCCTTTGCCGTCTATTTACCCATCCCATGAATCCCTACAAAAGATCACCCGGAACAACACTTACCTCTTCTTGAGGTCCTCGTTCTCCTCCCATATCCGCTTGGCATCGATTTCAAGCTTGGCCTTTTCGCGGGCCGTTTCATCCAGCAGCTTGCGAGCATCGTTCAGCTCGTGGTCGTACATCTGCTTGATGTTGGACACTTCCCGGGTGACGGTTTCCTGTGAGCTGCGTACTTCCATCGTTAGGCGGGAATTCTCCTGCTCCAGGAAACGCACCCGGTCGATATAGCAAGCCAGACGGTCATTCAGGTTCATCAGATCCACCTTCTCCTGCATCCGGGTGAGCCGGGTTGGGCTCAGAGGGCTCGAAGGGCGCGCTCCAATTCCGGGAGTAGTTCCCTGGACCGGAGTGCTGGCCGTCACCGGGATGGGCGTCGAAACGCCGGATCTCTTCGTTTTCTGAGACATTTCAAATCCTCGGGTGAAACACTGTTTTCTTCCCTGCACAAACACAACCGCAAGTTAGAGACACACACGACTCTTTCTGTGGTCGTTTCGAAACCGGGGGGCCGCCACACAAAAATACACTGCCGGGTTTCTTCTTCTTGACCGTTTAGGTTCCCGTATTTTCCTGTCTGCCACCGCGCTTCCGATGGAAATCAATATTTTCACCGTAAAAAAACGGAGATCTACACGAAATTTTACCACAACAAAACAGAAACCAAACGCACTGTTTACTTCCTTCCGAAAGCGGACAAAATTTCACCAGAATTTTCGATTCGGCTTCGATAAGATTTCCGACGAGCACAAGCAAAAGTAATGACACACCACCGCCGCCGCGTTCAAGTACAGATCTGAAGAAAAAACCCACGCCTAGTCAGTCAAGTCGGGTCGGACGATGAAACTGCTCGAAATAAGGTTTCGTTCGTTACCTCCTCTTCTTTTTCGTCGGGTAACGACTCTCTTTTCTCTCGGTTTTTGAATCGCTCACACGTACACCAACAGGAATGGGTCTCTCTATCATGCACAGCGAGCAAAAATGATAGTCGGATGCTGGTCAAAATGGGTTCAAGTGCAAGTGATATTTTGGATTAAATTTTGTTGAAAACGACAATTATTATTACTTTTATTTTTGTCTGGTCTGCTGGATATGATACACCGAGCGGCAGTTAAGTTTTCACAAAGCGTATTTGCCCCAAATACCACACAGCGAATCGTTCCGGAAATCGAATCGCGTTTGATGAAACACCGTAAAATTATCTCGCATTGAAAATGAGGTAAAATTTGGGCAAATGCGCTAATATCTTTACTTGTTTGGCTTTTCATCTACGATAAAAGCATGATACAGTTAACTCTCCATAACTCGATATTGAAGGGACCATCGAGTTAGGGAGGTATCGACTTACAGAACACAAAACCAGTGCAACTTCGATCCAAGGGACCATCGAGTTATCCATGAAAACCTATTTTTACTATGGTTCTCTAACTCGATATCGAGATATGGAATATCGAGTTAGGGAGAGTTAACTGTATTACTCAGCAGCGTCGAATCAGGATGCTGTCTTCAGTGCACTTATTACTTGTACTTCAAGAAACAAGCGCACCGAATACGTTGAGATGATCCGATGCAAACGTGCACTTTTATCACGCTTTTTCTGAACTCTACAATTTTTGTGATAATCCAATTTGGGGTGAAGTGCGCAACACTGACACGAAAAATTTGTATGCATCGGTTTTTTAATCTTAAGTTACTCACTTTCTACTCCCTTTATGACAAAATTAAACATTACTCTTAAGAGAGTGAAAATATAGTTATTCAACTCTGAGCAGGTTCTACTTTGTTCCGATGTGAATCGAATTCGACTCACTTTTGAGTAGAATTGAACGAACGTGTCAGCAATTTTCATTCACACATCGATGAACCAAAACACGGCGATGTGAGAGAGCGGCCGTCAAAAGGTTTCACAAACACAACTATCGAATCTGCTCGATGTGTACGAATGTGACAGCCGACTTGGGAGGTAACGGTTTCACCACACTGACTGCTGCTGCAACCGTAAGAGGAAAATTCGAGCAGGTTGAGCTTTTTATGTTGAATACAGTCGGGACTCGTATAAACACTGCTCCCGCATTTGAGCAAGCTTTCAGTACACGCTTTAACAAATTTGGCGAGGCATAAACCAACAGACAAACATCGGATTCAAAACAGACAAAATCGTTGCCATGTCCAACATTTGTTTGGCTCTGAATAAATTTGCCATAGCGTACTAATAGCTAATGCGGAAGGATCAATAACTTTTTTCAGTTTTTTATTAGTATCATTCCAAACATTACATTCTTATATATAGGATTTTGTGTTGTTCATCCTAATTTGGTAAAACTAAAAAAGGCATTTATTAACATTTTGTTAACAACATATTACATTTCATTTGCCGAAGCAAATCTGAACTTTTACTGGTGAGGTTATCTCACCTGTTTATAAGAGAAAAAGAAAAACTAACTAAACCTAAAAATATACCGTAAAATGGGGTGTTAAGGACTCGTGGGGTGTAAGGGATTGAACTTCTCCATCAAGTTTGACAAGTCACAAACAAGTCGAAAGTCGATATAATATCAGTCATCTGCAAGCCCCAATTGTTCGGAGGATTGTGAGCTGCATTATGTGATAGGTGATGTCTTTTAAAATAAAGTATTGTGAAGTCTAAATGTTGAAAACGTTTCAAAACATTGTTGTTCGAATTTTATATGCATTTATACCTACAAAACTATGAAACAATATTAAGAAAAATATGTGAGTTACTTAGAAGAAAAGTATATTTAATTAAGATCACAACGCAGACAAAATCTTTTAAAATTTTTATCTAGATTTCGACATTTGGTAACTTTTTGGAAAAAGTCTCTTTTTGAAAATAAGTGGGTTATTAAGGGATTATCTTTTCAACTTTTTCCAGGGTACTGAACGCATTCTGTTTATGCTGTAATATATTCTAATATACTTTTGGTTTATTCCGTGCAGTGAAACTGCATTGTAAAAGTTAAGGGGTATAGTTTGTTTGTTATTGAATATTACCAAAATTGTCTAATCTCTAAAATCGGTAAAACTTGTAGGAAAATCTTGATAACAACGTAAATATGGGATTTTATTGATACTATTTTCAAAACTTATTCGATCACAATGCCAATTTTTTTTTTTTTGTAAAGTTGGAATGATTCTTTTATTTGAAAAAAGCCTTGAAGCCAATTATTCTTTATGAAGTGGTAAACAATAACAATATTACTGAGCACTTTTTGAGAAACTTGGCGACCTCGTCGGGCACTAAGTGCATACTGGAAACACTGGAACACTTCTCTTCAGTATGTTTTAGACTAGTGATTCCCAAAAAGGGCGAATTCGCCCCCTGGGGGCGATTTTCAGGCTCAAGGGGGCGAAAATTTGTAAAACAGAATTCGGGGTGCAAAAAATCCAGAAAGGGGGCGAAAAGGCTAACACGGGATCATTTGAAAATAATTACGCATAACCTTTGGATCTGAAAATTAATGAATTCCAAACTTGATCAATTCCAGGAATTTTTACCGTAGATCGATGTATATCTAATCGTGGTCATTTTAAAATTATGATGAACAACACTTGATAATTGTCAAACACAAAATGTTTGTGTTATGCATTCAGGTTTTTTAATATCATGTTAGTTTTTTAGAATGGTTGTTATTTGAGATTTTCACAAGGCTGGATGGTAAGTCACAGATAACATTTAATACACAACATATTTTAGATGTACAAAACATGTATCTGAGAAGTTTTAGAATTTTTTGCCAATATCGAATATTTCATACAATGATTTTTTTGTGTGAGAACTTTGAGGTTAGGAAGCTAATATTTCTTTTATTGGCATCCAGTTTTCACAGAAAATAATCTACAGTACCCATTTTGAAGTTTCGGTTGCACTCATTCTTATCATTTCTAATGGCACAAATCATTTTAGATACGATTTTGAAAAATTTAGCTGACAAAAATCGGGTTCCAACGACAAAACCGTTTGATGCCGAAGACGAATAACACTTGAATAACCACTTTAAAAAATTGAAGAAATATCAGAGATGGCGTCGGATTTAAACCGCCCTGAAGGTTTAAATATATTGCATCATTGAAAAATAAGTTGAAACCCATTCTGGATTTCCATATTTTTTTAAGTGTTTTTAGATTGGATAAAAAAAGCGTTCCCAGAAATATCGAACATTATTGCAAAGAAAGCTCTCAGTTAATAACTGTGGAAGTGCTCGTAAGAACACTAAGCTGAGAAGCAGGCTTTGTTCCAGTTGGGACGTTACGCCAGAAAGAAGAAGAAGCGCTATCAGGTCTGCAATGCGATCGATAGAAAAAATCTCAAAATAAATAGTTAAATAATTAAGTCCTATTACTTGATCTGCAGATATATTAATTGCATTCGAACCTAATCTTAAACTTCGTTAAGAAAGCTTTCGTTGAACTTGGAAAAGTCATGTTAGAA
Source organism: Aedes aegypti (assembly GCF_002204515.2). Classification (NCBI taxonomy): domain Eukaryota; kingdom Metazoa; phylum Arthropoda; class Insecta; order Diptera; family Culicidae; genus Aedes; species Aedes aegypti. The sequence goes on along the minus strand of NC_035109.1, from coordinate 348,663,341 downwards.
AATCGTTAAGAATTTAAGCGAAAGGATGGCACTCCTTTTGTTTATCCAAATCGTTTTTGAATCTTTCTTGATCTTCTTGTTTCTCGTAAAGTCAACAAAATCCCATAATATTTTGTTCCAGTAATGGATCTTTATCTTTATTAGGGAGATTTTCAGCCCTTGGCTGGTTCATCTAAAAGTAATGGATCATTGATTGTAACTCTTTTGGCACTCACCGCATAAAAAAGCGGCGCCACCATATATGGGATTTGACATTGTGACAGCATTCAAACACACAAGGTGACACAAGACTACGATGGCGCTATCTATGCTTTTCATAGCGGCCGTTTTGGGTATTTTAATGATCCATTTTACATATTAGAGTTTATTTCCAAATATTGTACTACATATTGCATTGATTCTAATTATTCGTGAAAGTTTAACTATAAATATTTTGTCGAGATTTGTGATGGGCCCTAAAATGTGGCCATGGCCCACTCGACCCCCCCCCCACCTGTCAATGCAGTCCTGCTTTTGAGTTTGGATCCAGGTTTCAACTGCTATATGTATGTTATGAGCTGTAAGAAAATTATACAGCTCGTCCTCTTTAAAATTCTAAGAACGAGAATTGCAATTTGAAAAAGTTAAATTATTATTTGGATCCATTAGAGAAACGTAATCCAATTACAATTTGTTTAGTAAAATTTACACCAAGCAGTCATGCAGTCATAGTGGTGGTTTTGAACATTGCATCAATCAATTGATTCAATTGTTCAGTTAGAAAATTAAAATCAGAGGGAGACATATTACTTGAAGTAGGTAGGTACATTGTTTGATGATTTTCCGTTAGGATTTTTGGTAGACGAAGAGGTGAAATAGAAGTTTCTTGCGGTGGCAGGGTTCTTCCATTTGATTTGAAACAATTTGAACCGCTACTCTTAGTATGAAAAGGGGAGCAGTTTGAATTACCTGTTACGGTATCGGCATCGGATTGTCCTTGGGTAAATCCATTCGAAGTTAAAAGAAACTTTGATTCCCCTAATGCAGTTCAAGATCTCCTGCCTAAACCCCCCAAATTCGGAACAACTTACAACGATAGGCGGCACTACAGTTAACTCTCCCTCACTCGATATTCTGTACCTCGATAACGAGTTAGAAAACCATATTAAAAGTTGGTTTTCATGGCTAACTCAATGGTTCCTTGGATGGCAGTTGCACTGGTTTTGTGTTCTGTAACTCGAGCGCTCCCTAACTCGATGGTCCCTTCAATATCGAGTAAGGGAGAGATGACTGTATTTGCATCCTCACTTGATTCAAAGATCCTGGGCTAGACTGCTTCGATTTGGTGTTCGGAAAATTTTTCTGGAGCATCGAGCTGATTGCTCATTTCGAAGCAATTATCAACATTACCCATTTCACCTTTAGAAGAAAGCGCGCATTCCAGAGAAACGACCTTTCTTCCATACTTGCTACGTTTAGTGAAAGTTTTAAGCCCCACTTTTTCGGAAGGATGTTGTGAATTCATTGATTCACCCTTCCTGTTGTTCGTTGTTGCAACCATGTTTAGTAGAGCGATGCAAATTTTAAAATTTTGGCTTCCTTATACTATACGATTATTATTATTGTAAATAGCATCCTCCCAGAGTTTGAAATGATTCGCAAAAAATTTGACTGTGCACACGCCTTTTGAAGTTTATATGGGTATTACTATGGGAAACGCAAACCTTTTGTGCTCAATCCTCTATCTCTACATCATAATATTTTATGGAAAAATAAACAAACTCTTCTCATGTGAAATCCTTTCAGCTACAACTTTGCCGAAGACCACATTTTGATTGGATGTCAGAATAAATTGTTATTCATCATCATAAAGTGGGTTTGCATCCAGCATGCTTCATCAACTGTTCGGCAGGGCAGGCAACAGTGGTGCTCCTGGCGGGAATAATAGATCAAAGTAAACCAGGCTACTATGTTCTACAGCAAAAAAGTGAAAGTATTTGAATGATCATCTCAGTATGATTCAGACTTTGTTATCAATAATTACAAATTATCCTTACGTCCTATCAAAATGTGGTCTTTGGCAAAGTTGTAACTGGAAATATTTCACATGAGAAGAAATACTTAATATTCACTTTTCCATAGATTATTATGGCAAGCAGTTAGTGAGTTGTACACAAAAAGTTTGCCTTTTCCATAGTAATTTCCATATAAACTTTAAATGGCGCGCACATAACCAAATTTCATCCAAATCACTTCAAATTTTGGGAGAATGATTTTCATCATAATTAACACCGTTTAGGCATAGGGGAACAAATCATCAAAACTTGCATCAGTCTAATATTTATTGAATAAACGAAAGAAGACGAGACCTTCTAAGAGATTTCTTCCCTAAGAGGTTTTGTCCTAGAAGGATTACCACCGCTAGTTTTCGCTAACGGGTCCAACGAAAAATGAAGTAACACTTTGTAAATGTTGAAGCATGTCACGAATTCATAAAACCAACAATTCTACTCTAATCTTCGTTCATTCACGGTAAATTTCCAACGTCGTCTTATAGAACACTTAATTCAAACAGATTACAAGCAGCTGACCATCTATCAGTTCCTGTAGTTCCTCATTCACACTTATAAAAGTTTAGCAAAGGTCTTATCGATATCGTCAAATATCTAATGCCCCCTCAAGTGGATTCTTATCGTACTACTCTGGTCAGCTATAAAATAAAAGCTTCCTCGTTGCACTCCGGCCGACAGTTTTCGTAATAACATACTTCGAAATGGTATTAACGCTGCGTGTGGTCCCAGGAATACTGCTACTAACCCTAGCAGTCGTATCGTGCGTAGATCTTAGAACCTTGGACTGGTGGGAAAAGGCGGGATTCTATCAAATCTATCCGCGTTCGTTCAAGGATAGCGACGGCGATGGGATCGGTGACCTGAACGGGATAACTTCTAAGTTGTCCTATCTGAAGGAGATTGGCGTTCGGGCGTTCTGGATGTCCCCGATTAACACGTCACCGATGGTTGATTTCGGTTACGACATCTCGGACTACCGTGAAATTCAACCGGAGTACGGAACAATGGCGGATTTCGAGAATCTGGTGAAGGAAGCGAAACGAGTGGGGTTGAAGGTGATTATGGACTTTGTACCGAATCACTCCAGTGATAAGCACGAGTGGTTCGTTAAATCGGAGGATCGTGTTTCGGGCTATGAAGATTACTATGTGTGGCATGATGGAGTGGAGAATCCTCAGGGTGGACGAAAGTTGCCTCCGTCGAATTGGTTGCAGGCGTTTAGGAAGAGCGCATGGCAATGGAGTGAGAAAAGGCAGCAATACTATCTGCATCAGTTTACGGTTGAGCAGCCGGATCTGAACTACCGAAATCCAACGGTGGTACAGGAGATGAAAGATGTATTGACTTTTTGGTTGGACAAAGGAGTGGATGGGTTTAGGGTTGACGCTGTGCCGTTTTTGTACGAGGTCCTGCCAACAAATGGCTCATTTCCAGATGAACCCCGCAGTGGATTAACGAATGATCCGGACGATTTCGACTTCTTGGAACACATATACACGCAGAACCAACCAGAGACTCTAGATATGGTGTATCAATGGAGAGAGTTGGTGGATAATTATCAGAAGGATCATGGCGGTGAGACGAGGGTTCTTATGACGGAAGGGTATACAAGCCTGCAAGAGCTAAGAAAGTACTACGTCAGTGCCGGAGGTCGTTTGGGGTCACACATGCCCTTCAATTTTGGGATGATCAATGATTTGAAGATTGACTCGAAGGCTGAGGACTTTGTGAATGTGGTTCAGTCGTGGATGGATATTGTTCCAGCGAGACATGCAGCGAACTGGGTGGTGAGTATTATCTGAGATGAAAAGTGACTATGTCAGCAACTAGTTCTGAACAGTGAATACGTTTGAACAGATGGGAAATCATGATCGCCCGAGAGTTGGCACGCGATTTGGTAAGGAGCGCATCGACGCTATGAATATGATCATTCTGAGTCTCCCGGGAGCTACGGTAACGTACCAGGGCGAAGAAATCGGCATGACCGATGTGCAGATTTCTTGGGAAGAAACAAAAGATCCTGCGGCCTGTAACGCTGGAGAAAGTTTGTATGCAGAGAAGTCAAGGGACCCGTGTCGAACGCCGTTCCAGTGGGATGATTCGACGTTGGCTGGGTTTACCAATGGAAGTACAACGTGGCTGCCTGTGGGACCGGACTATCGTTCAGTCAACGTTAAGATTGAAAATGGTTTGGAGAAGAGTCATCTGAAAGTGTACAAAGCAATGATGCGGCTGCGGGAGAGTAAAACGTTTCAACATGGATCGGTCAAGGCCAGAGCAGTGAAAGAAAATGTGTTTGCAATCGTGCGAGAACTGCAAAACTACAATACGTACATTACGTTGGTGAACCTGGGCAGCTCGATCGAGGTGATCGACGGAATTGCGCTAGCCAGTCATTTGCCGTCCAAGTTGAGTTTCGAAGTAGTGGGTGTCAATTCACATCATATCCGTGGGTAAGTTGACAAATAATATAACATTGATGAGGTGTATTCTTATGCACGCAATGCCTCTATTTCAGGGGAGCTGTTGCAACAAATGACATCCTGTTGCTTCCACACGAATCATTTGTACTGGTCGCAAGAGTGTCACCGGTAGATCGTCTACAAGAATCAATTTGTGAAACGTGGCTGGAGCAGTAATCGAGGGTTGGACTTCGGGCAAATACATTTTACACTAATCGTCACATTTATAATATAAATAATTTATTTTGGTAAAATGTAGATGATTTATGTACAATCATACTGGATAGATGCATTGCTTGAGTTGACTTGTATTGTCGTACGTTTAAAACACTGGTTCCAAGGGATTTGTTCAACAGTAACTGTCGTTCGGTTTTCATTACGCTTATCACAATCCTTGTATATATGTAGTCTGACTCCCTTCCGAAGTTTACGTTCGAGACTCGATGAACACTTTTGTTTTCTTTCTATCAATGGCATGCTGTATTGTTGTTATTATCGATTCTCTGTTTGTTTTCTCGTCGCGTTGATTTTCGATCGCAAGGTCGAATGTTGATTGCGTCAAGATTCTATTGTGAGAGGTGCACAATCACTTCTTGGTCTAATATCAATAAGGAGGTAATGCTGGCGTCTTCCTATCGGTTTAGTAGTTGTCGATAATCGGTTTGTGGGTGTGCTGCTATTCTCCGAAATGTAGTATTGGATCATCGCTTGCGCCAGAAGATCCTCGTCAAGCCCGAAAGGGCATAGGATAATCTACAATATAAGATCGTTAGTTCATGTCTGGTTTGATGGCTTGGAAACTGCCATATTTACCACGCCCTTGCTTAATTGGCCATAACCTAGCAGATACAGACTAAAGGCTTGCTTGAGACAGTTTGAGGTTAGATATTTTATTGACATTTAGCAGTTTCTGTATTTACATTACAAATAAGCTTAAACATATTCAATTTGAGTTAATGACGGTCATGTTCACCCTTTGGCCAATTGAACGCTCGGATTGGATAGGTTATCTTCCAATGCTTTTGCAACCAGTTGCTGGTGGTAAGCGGAGTCGGCATCAACCTTCCCATTATCACCTTGACGATCGCGATCATCGCTGTTGTTATCATTGCGGTCGTGACTTCCGCTGTAAATATCAAACCATCACCATGAATTTAGATCGTTTTCCAAAACCAAAAGCCAATTTGATAACACAAAATACGTTTGAAATGGAGACAGGAGATATTTACACATGTGATTAGGCGCGACTATGTCTAGCGTTAAGTGAAACTTCCAACCGCCACCAATTGTAAGCTGAAATTATGAATTGGTATGGGTGTGTGATTGATCATGTACAAATTTAGCGGTTAAATTTGCGTTAGTATGCACGTGAGTGTATGCGTGAGATGTAAGAAAAAGAAAATCTTCGTTGCGAAACATAATTCTTTCTAGAATAAATTTTTATATGCTACGTACGAAGAGGAAATCGAACTGAGCAGCCAGTCTTTCCAGCCTTTGTTGTTTTCATCAATCTTAGCCTCCACACCTTCACAGAAGTACTTGCGATCGTGACTGCGCCCGCTCTTGGCGTCGCACAATATCCGCTTGCGGCATTCGAAGTCACACTCCGGCCGAACGGGCGAGTTTTTCCAGTAGTGTCTGCAAATACGCATGGTTGTTTGAGTGAATTCGCAGAAGATTAGTGAGAGTCTACTTACTTGTAATAAAGATCGAATAGTTCTTTGTTATCAGTCATGTTGTTGATCAATATGTCCCAATCAACGGGCCGCAGACTACGCATGGTGTACGCTGCCCGCGTAGAATACAGTTTGTACCAAATAGGATAGTCGTACAGGTTGGCTTCCTTGAGGTTCATAATCCACGATTCGTGGTCTACCACTAGCTGTAAGAAATGGATATAATTTACGTAACATTTTTTCCTTTTGGTGTGTAAAACGATAGTCTTACCCGTGTGGTATGATCGTGATCCCCATCGATGTAATAGATTCGATAGCCAGGGTTCAGATCGTAGTAGGGGGTCACTGAAGGTCCAATGTACGCTATGCTTGTGGCTCGACCTGTAAATTCGAAACAATAAATTCACTCCTTTCAACCACCGTCTGTGCATATACTTACTTAAGTCGTGTGGATCGTAGAACACCTCGAACTCGTCGAAGTGTGTATGACCGAAGAATTGCGCCACGATCGTGTTCTCGTATCGGGACACTATCTTGTAGTAGTTCCTACTCCAAACTTTCAAACAATCCGAATGACCCGGTGGAATGTGTCCAATCACGTGAACCTTTTCGTTGGCAAACTCCGCACTCTGCAGTTCGTAGATGAACCACGATAACTCGGTGGCGGGATCTGTCGAGTTGAGCAACAGCCACCAGTTCTTGTTGTTGCAGTAGTTCATGTTCATCGAGATGATTCGATAACCGGGGCGAACTAGTACGGAGTAGAAGGCACCCCGACGAACCGTGTGCGAAACGCTAGCCGGTAGCCACCGTCGCCACTGAATATCCAGTTCGTCGTATAGCCAGGAGATCGAGCTGTCCACCTGTTGAACGTACGGCGGAGGAAAACTGTTGACCGGGGCACTTTCGTGGTTACCTAGTGCGGGGAAAATCGGAATTCCGGGGAATTTCTCTGACATCTGCTTGACTGTTTCTTTGAGCACCTTCAAGTTTTCCTCCTTGGTCTGGTTCCAGACGTCATGTGGCGGTAGATCACCGGTCCAGATGATGAAATCGATATCCGAATGGGTTTCGGCAATGTGACTCAACATGTGATCGACAGTCCGTTGAGGTGTGTCGCACTTCCGGTAGTCACCCCACTTTCCAGCAGCCCCATTTGGAGTGGTAGGACGACCGTTTGTCAGTCGGCAGCACAGTGGTTCATTGCAGTCTGCGTTGGAGCCCTCGGCGTAGTACGGATCAAAGTGGGTATCCGAGAGGTGCAGAACTTTGAACACTGGAGCGCCTTCTTGCGGTAGTGGTACTTCACGAATTTCTGGTTTGGGAACAGGTGGAAAGTCTACTTCCCATTCGTGGTATGGATTGTAGATATCTTCACAAGCGTCTCCTATGATGAAACTACAGATTTCATCCGGGCCAATGGTGACACGCTTCAGAACGTAGATGACTTCGACGCCAAACAGTTGACTAACACCTTCGCATACCCGAGGAGACTGGATTTTGAGGTTCACGCAGTACTGGTAGATGGTTTTGATGATCTCTTCTTTGCTCTTGCCAGTGCGGATGTAGTGCTGTAGTAGTCCAGCGCCAGCTTTGCAAGCTGTACAAGACACCTGGGACATAACACTGGTCTCCAGCTCGAAGGCCACCTGTTGTAGGTTGAAGTACTTGATCGTTTTAGTGAGGAGTGGTGGTAGATGCGATTCTTCTTTATTGTAGGAGAACAGCGTTCGAGCGGTGGCATTCTCCTTAATTTCCATAAGTCGTTTCAGAACCTTATCATCGTGGTTTTCAGAATCTATCACGTGGTAGCTGGTGGGAGGTAACCGATGCGTGTTGTGTTGATTTTCGAGCAGTGGATGTACGCTTCGTGGTACGGTTTGAATGTTCCAATCATCGTCCGGCTGGTGCCATTCGACTTGTGCTTTCCGTTGACCACTGGATGCAGTGAACACAAATGGATGAGCTATAATTAAACAGATTGAATGTTATAAGTCAGATAAAGGATACGAATAAAGGTTAATATCTTACATTGAGAGAGTCGAAAGAGTTCCAGCAGAAACACCAGAAAGATCGGGAAGTAGTACTGACTCATGGTGTCTCCGAATCGGTTGGAAGCATGTGTAGCGAAACAGGACGACCTCGAGTGTGTGCTGGTACTTGATTGATGGGCGTTCGACGGCTGCTGCGACACCAACCCCGTCCACAGCTAGAGTCTGGAATAAAGAAAACAGGAAACTTACTTCAGTTACCCATCATCATATGTGCGCGCATGTTGTGTGAGTGAGCAGAGCTCAGAGGCTCGGTAAGCTTGAAAGTGAAACCCAACAAACTTGATCGCTAAAAATGGAGAAAGATGATGATCATCGTCACAAATCAGGAAGCGCAAGAATACCGTAACAGAGCCACAGTCTGATTATGCCCTTGTTGAATCAAACCAGCTCTATCAGATTGATCACTATCTACGGAATGTGATGCATCAGCAGCGAGAGTTCCGAAGAAAGTGGCAAAATCGCGGAAGTCAGCTTGCTCCTATTAATCGATCAAACAATCATTGTCGCTGAATGTCAACTCGGGGGAACGTGCCGGGGAATAATTGCGAAGGTTTACGAGAAACGGGAAAAGTGGTTTTCCACTAAACTGATAGCAGACGAGATAAATGTAGGGTTGACCTTAATGTGCCTTAACCGGTCTCGCCAGTTGATGGGACGGTTTCTTGCACACCTCTCTGTTCGCTTGAAAGTGCTTAGCCAATTGAGCCGCCACGCGCTCGCCGATTTTAGATCGTTTCGATTTCTTAGCTTGTGACATTTTTTTTTCGCTACATCGGAGCTTGCATAATGTTTTCGAAGTGTGTCATTCAAGGCAGATTTGGATGTAACTGATAAACGGACTGTGCCACAGACAAATGGACTTAGAACATTCCTACATGGTTATTATTCATTCTACTTGCAGAAAAAGATGGCGTCAGCAATTACATATGATTGATACCAGTGAATATGAGGCAAAAGCAAATAGTTTTCAATCCGTTTCCTATGCATCAGGTGAGTAACTATAAACAAGCATATAGAGAAAAGACGTCATTATTTATTGCACTCCCAGTGAGAGATTGTGAACAATTCCATTGTCAACCGAGTGCCGGTCAAGTCGCGTGTTGTCGTCATGCTGATAGTTGCTTTGTTAGCTGTCGAGGAGGCCAGCCCAACTGTGACAACAATTTCATTGAGCTTTGCTAAGATTTTACAAAACAAAACCGTTGAATTCTTGGCAATTATCTCGGGAAGCACGCGCGTAATGACTAATTGGACTTAAGATGTACTCTAGGGTGCGGCTTATTTTTCAAAAGTAAGTGGCCAATCCAACACCCGCTGCACACTCATCGTTTTTGTTAGTGTTTGACGTTTACACACTACCGCCACATGTAGTGCCATCGACCAAACATAGTGATTTTAGCATTGGGCATAAATATTCTCGTGACTATGATGTTGATCGCATTTTATTCTATATGTTTGTGGTTTAACTTTTACTTTTATGATGGTCACTTTTTACGACTTAAAAACTCATCTTCAACTCGCTTGCGCCACCTCTTAATGTTTTTGTCTATCTATTTTTATTATCAAAGTATTATTCTTCGAGCCATTTAGTGGCATACCTATAATTAAAATAAAACCCAAATTTAATACAATACCATTTAAATCCGCTAGAGTTTGGATCCTTTGACAGATTCGCATATTTTGACCTCAACTGTAAGGCCGTCTTCAGTGTCGTGTTCTACTCGAGTCTAGTACACGACCCTGACGACGGCCTTACATTTGAGGTCGAAATACGAGTATCTGTCAAAGGATTCAAACTCTAGCGGAATTAAATGGTATAGTGCCAAATTCAGTCTTTCGTTAATTTAAAACTTTAAAACTTCACTAAGTATGTGATTTGAACTCCGAAGCATACGATATTTGGGTTTTGAGATCTTTCGAGATTTAAGCCGCACCCTAATGTGCATGGATAATGAAATCTCCATTATATTGCATAACGAGGTGGTTTTGGTTTGAAAGTAGTTCAATTAACTCTTATTACTCACTAACCTAACTTTAATTTAAATGTTTAGGCAGTTATTCAATCAACGCTATCTGGAAGCATAACATCTCGATCCTATGTTTGTCACCATTTTTTTTCGCACGAAAAACCTGTCCACAGCCAAGTGGGTCAACGAGACCCAGATCGATGGCGACGATCGCCTTTTTTTTGAACGGCCGGTGGGACAGACGAAGGAGGGTCAACATCAACAATTTCCTCTCTCATTTTAGTGACTCGAAGGGAAGAAAGATAAGTATACTTTCCAGCCTGCGCGATGTGCTCGGAAGGTGATCGCGTCATTAGCAATCATTAGTGACATATATTGTTGCGGTGGAATGCTTGATCAGCGGAGGCTCGTATGGGAAATGGCATAGATTTTTTTTTCTCATGACGGGATGCTCGGCGAGAAAGCGAAATTACTAGGCATTGTGACTTCCGTCCTTTTCTACAGTCATGTTGAATGAGCATTCAGGTTCTTGAAGTCCAGCATATAATACGGTCCTTGGTTAATATTAAATGTATGTTTTAATTATTTATTCCAATCTTTAAATTTTTACTATGATGGTTCAGATAACACTACGGCACACGGTTTTGTCTCAAGAACCAAAATACCACTCTTTACCTAATTTAGGATTGCTAATTTATTGACGCTTTCGAAAAAATATCATAGCATGTCTATTTTTTGAGATATTGGCTGTTGAAAATGCAGATTTTTTTTTATTTTTATTAATTTTCTTGAAGCTTGCCACATTGTTTTCATTATTCTGTTGTTAGTTTACTGTAAAAATCTTGGCCCGTACGAAGTTTATATATATGATTTTAATTACCAGAAGTTAGCTTTGAACCCTCAGAAGCGCAAGTTGGGATCAATGGGTCTAAGTGACAAACACCTTCTTTTGAGCAAAAAGAGTTTTAACTTTTTCAGCAATATTTTACTCCGTACAAATTGTGTGAGAGCTAAAACAACGAGCCAATCTTCTCCAAAATATGATATTTTTAGATTGAAAATACAATTGGAAAGCTTGAAAACAGTTCAATATTACAGTGCACCAAACTTAAAATCGACCAGAATGTCACTTTCATTTACTTTAGACCCCTCAGTAGCAAATTAATATAACTTATTTAAAATATATCAAACTAATGTTGGATTTCCTTGCTTTTTGATGTTTTATTTTTGCCTTAAAATTCTAGAAATGTGTTCACCGCAGTGGTCCAACACTATTTTTTCATTTCCATATTTATGTAAAAGAGTACTAAACAAACCCAGAAATCAACAAAAACTGAAACTGTCAGATACAAAACAATAGGTCAAATGTGCTGCACACTATAGAACAGCCTAAGAATCATTTAGATTTGAAACCAAAAAAATATCCTCAAATTTTAAATTAGAATCCTCAAGTTAACCAATCTTTGGATGTCATTCAAAAACATGGCACCATTTTATCCGTTTCTATAATAATTCTCAAGTATTTAATAATGCTTAATTAAGAAGTATTTTGTGCTCCCCCCCCGTAAATACGGCCCTGGAACCACCAATCAAATATAGAAGGGTGCATATCAGACGTTCACCCCACTGAAATGTATAAGGATATGACAATTATGAGTGCCAAAAATTTTTGGGGGGAAGTGGGCTATTCGGGGAAATGAGATATTCGGGGAACTGACATTCGGGGAAAAGACATTCGGAGAATCGACATTCGGGAAAAAGTAGCACAACCAGGTAATCATATGCATTTCTGCACAAAAATCATGCTCGCTATTTCACTCTACCATGAAAATAGTAAACAACAAGGCCAGTAAATGTCAAAATTTCATACATAATCAAAACAGTGCAGTCCCATATTGTAAGTTAGATGAAGTTGTAATATGTATGCAAACTAATAAAAGAGGGGTGCTGACGTGGTAGCAATATCAGTCAATAGCCTGCGTTTGAAACGGCAGCCTTGTTGCGTTGTGTAGTTTTCAGTGAATCAATTGACACCCAACACGCAGCAACAAAGACATTGTTATCTCCTATTCTTGTTGCAACCAATTTATTCCGCAACATCAGTTTATCACCAATTTTGAGCAGAGTACTGTAGTAAATAGCCTAACGGTATACGAAGAACGCGAAAAACTGAGCAAACCAAGCAAACACTGTTGAATCAGGAGAAACACAGAATGTAAATAAAAGCGTGTATTGCTGTTTGCATTTGAGCTGCACAACTTGACTAAACATGCTCCAAATGCGATACCACAAAACAATCAAAGAACACCTAGCAACGATATTCTAAATCACCGCCGACCTAGCAAGCAAAATGTATCTTTGACATCGCATTTCTTGTGGAAAATCTTACCGCGTTTGGTGTTCCCGCATTTGATATTTGCATTTCAAATGCACACATCAATATAACGGAATTGGATTTGACAGAAAGTATATAGAAGAATAACACTGCACAGTGAAATGTGCGAAAAGACGTTTAAAATTACCCAGTCGGTAAAGCAGGTATACGACAAGTACGACAATGATCGATCACCACGGGCGCAGCGATTTTCTGGGATTCGCATTGCAATTTTCGAGAACTTTCTCCGTTTTGGTAAACATTGACACATTATCGAACAGCATCCCTAAAACAAATTGGGTATTGTGTTTAAAATAACTGATGAATCGCAAACAATGTTTCGCCCTGTGATTGTCATGACAATTTTGCTTTTTATTGTAGGGGAATTGAGGATAAAATGAACACCCTAAGCAATTTTCATGTTTTCTTGCTTATGAACGTGTCAGATTCTTTCAAAATTGCTCACAATTGAAGAAGAATGTTTATGCAATGAAACAAGTTGAAATATTGTGATGGAAATAGAATTTTATCTGCATTATTGTAATTTCGAAAACTTATTTCCACAGAGTCAATGTTACAAACATGTGGGTAAAATGAACATGTAACGGGGGTAAAATGGACATACACTTAGGGGTAGAATGAACATATAAAGGAGGTAAAATAACCAGATGCTGAGGGGTAAAATGAACCAATCAAATTGAATGGGTTATGGTATGATTCTCGGAATTTGGTACATGATCAATGCAGATCTCACAGACATTCCAGAATCTATGGAACGTTTAGCCTCGGCCTTTCAGATGGCTATCCATGTCTGTTTTTTTTCTCCAGTAAACTCTAAACATCAGAAATAAAATCCGGTAGTATTCGCCCTGCCCCGGTGTTTATATTACCCCCATCTCGAATGGAATGGTTCATTTTGCCCCCAAGGAATAGACATCTTTAAATCATTTGTTTTGAACATTTAGAAGATAAAAATATTTTCAATTTCCGTCTACTTATTATAAATACTTGAAAGATATGGTATAGTGAGTAGTGTTTGATCCTTCCACCTGGTTGCTTGCTCCTGCGGGGGCGGGCGAAGAGGGTAGGATCGAACATGCCGCGCGTCGTTCGCGTAGGGAAATGAAAAAGCGCCGCGGATCGTTAGTAGTGTTTGATCTATTGATCGCTTCGCTTGCTCTTGCGGGGCGAGTGATGAACACTTGTTTGACGTACATGCGAATATCGAATAATATCGCGAATCCGGTTAGGCATGATTATATCATGGATCGCATCCCCAAACATTGGTGACTCCCAGATCTCTACCTTATCCCACTAACCCTTTCCATGACAACCGTGAAGATGCAGAAGATTCTTCGGTCTCTAAAACCAATAGTTGTCTAACTAACATTCCTTCCCTTCCCCGATGACCGTAAGGACGTGACCAGCGCCGTTATTGACTTTTAAATTTTGAGCTCTTGATTTGTGCACATTACAGAATGGTAAGCTAATCCCAAGCCCCATTCATTAAATCTCAATGCAACTTCGATTGTTCTGGTCAATCACGGAGTAGCAACTACGAATTGTACGGTCATCTATGCTTATGCTTATGCTTATACTTGAAAGATATGGTATAGTACGCAGCTCACAGTCAATTTTTTATGGTTTCAGTCACAAAAACCATAAATTCCACGAGTGAAAACTTACATCATATGAGAAAACGGAGAGGCATACTTTGCATTTGTTTACTTTTCCAGCTTTTGACAGTTCTAGATCGTCCTAAAGTTGGATTAAGGATAGTGCTATGTTTTGCATAGATTTACGACATAATTACCGTAAAACACAAACCTGTTCATTTCAACAGGGGGGGGGGGGGGGTTCATTTAACCCACAGTTCCCCTATCCCTCAAAAGTTGAGATAAACAGTTGTGAGCAAGCTTGCTTTGTTGATTGTTTTTCGTCTATTTTGATGACAATTGATTCACTGGCAGTTTTGTTTCCAACAGGTTATGGGCCCAGGAATGCCTGGAGGACGCTGAGGTGACTCCAATAAGGGATCAGGACAACTGGATGAGGAGATAAAATCTCGCTGAGGAGGTAGAGCCTGGATGGGAGGTAAACTCTGAACGGGAGGTAGCTTGGACGAGGTGTCCTAGAGTCAGAGGGCAAGATGCTGAGAACAAGGTTGGTGCAGACGCTGGCTGATCGAAGGACGAGTTTGGAAGAGCCGGAGGAACTCGGTAGCAACAAGGAGCTTGGATTATGGTGTAGTTGACCAAGACAATCATGGTGCAGCTGACCTAGGAGGAGTTCAGCAGCTTGGAGGAGCTTGATGTCAGAAGGAGCTTGATGTCAGAAGGAGCTTAGAGGACAGGAAGAGCTTGGTGGCAGTATGCGATTTGGAGGTTGTGTAATGAGGAGGAGTGTTGAAGAGCAGGTACATCACACACCCTGTAGTGAAGATGTCTGAAGGTAAACTTATTGTAAGTTAGATAAGCGAATGAAAATATAATATATACCCAAACATTGAATAAAAGAGAACTGCTGACGTGGTAGCAATATCAGTCAGTAGCCTGCGATTGGAATGACAGCCTGGTTGTTTTTGTGTAGTTAGTTATTTCAACAGTATCTGTCACAATTGTTAGAAGGAAGTACAACGTGAGTATGAGCCTCTGTACGTGCCATAAATACTTTTGTTCTTTTGACTTTTACTGTGCGCCGTGTGTTGGTACTGTCTCCTCTCTCTCTCACGGGAAACTTGAAAACAGGGTGCACAGTAAAAGTCAAACGTTTTATAGCATGCATAGGCTCAGGGTTTCTACTATTTGATAGAAAACATGTTTGTCCATGGGATAATGATAATAATGTACTTCATAGCTAAAATGCTACCTTCCTTAGACGGCGCGTTTTGCCTCCAATTACCCTATCTTACGATTAACTTTATTTCGGGCAAATATATGACCAAAATTTAGTGTGTATTTTTATGCAAGCATAATTTTACGATGAACCAATGGTGTTTTGGGCTCAAAAATATTGATATTTTGTATTTTAGTCAGCGAAGTTTCGCGCCTCACTTTACTCAAACTTTTCGAAACTGCTATAACTAAAAATGGGTAAACATTTCGACACAAGTTTGTTAGGCAACATTGTAGACAATACGTTGAAGGTACACTGTACGGTATTCATTTCTTTTAAGAGTTATACTGCTCATAACTGCATATTTGTCACATTCGACATTTTTGTCAATATCGAGTTAATACCGTAGAGAGTCATCAAATTATAAATACTTTCGATAAACTTACTAAAATCTGTGAGATTGTTCTAGAAAATTCGAAAACAATACCAAGTTGTTTTGTCACACTGGTAATTGTAATCGCATAACAGACACATTGAAGTTATAAATGAGTCTCGTAATTAAGTAGCAATGAAATTTTTTATCAGAATTATTTTCTGACTATTCGACTAGTATGCAAGATTAGCTGTACAAAATTTCAGCCTTATAGAAGCATTTTTGAGTTCTTGGTAATTTTTAGAAATTGTAGTTTCTTCCCATACTGCCATATATATACACTTGGAAGTCCATTTACTCAATACCCACTTTTGTCGAATGTTACAAATATGCAGTTATGGGCAGTATAGTTTATCTATAAATATTGATTATACCACTCAGGTCGAACTTTTGCCCCACCTTACTCTAATGGTCAACTACCATGAAATTGTATTTGATACAACTAGATATAGATTCTGAACCCTACCATAGACATGGCAGTTTCGGTGAAATAAGGTTTAATATATAGGAATACATTTAAGAATAAAAAAGGGAGCTTAAATCCAATTGTGATGTACCTTGAGCGTTAATGGGTGAATTTAATGTTGAATTATCAGTAGAGGGGGTATGAATCAAGCTGTTAGCTTCATACAAGCATCATATAGAAAAAAAATAATCAGTAGTTCAAAACCAACATTTTAAATGGCAAATGCATGAATATTTTCAAAATATGAAGGAACTATGTACACTAGGGCGATTCAAGTTTTAAAAATGTTTGAAAATCCAATCTCCCATATTTTTTATACCATCCTTACCATAAAAATGATGGTCTGTGAAATTTTCAGCTTTCTAGGTGGTGATTTATAGGTGACCCAAAGACGATATAGGTTTTTATGGGAATTACTATGGAGAAATTTTATAAAATGTTCCAAACACGTTAGTGCTGTAATGTACGTACAAGCTTATCACCCCATAGTGATAACTTATTTTACAAACCAACATGAAGGATGTTGCTGAAGAAATAAATCCTCTTTGAACTACCATTTTCTAACCGATTTTAATAATTCATACCTTTTTCAAATGCAAATAATGGCGCGTACATGATTGGTTTGGGATTTCACAAATTGTTCATGTTTTAAGTAAGTTCAGGTGAACCCAAACTTTTGCACGATACACCATACTGAGGGATGAACCCAAACTTTTGCACGATGACTTGAATGACTGATTTATCAATTTTGAATAGCTTTCAGATTTTATCGCAAAAATCGTAAGTGTTCTGCAAAGAATATAAGATTACGATTCTAATGACACTTTGATTTAAAATTTTGGTCGATCCAATGCTGAAGAAATTAGATATGATTTTTCAGTGTGTTCATCACAGAGATATGGTCTGAACATTTTTGTATGTTTTTATGCGAGGGTGAACCCAAACTTATGCACGGGAGTGTACATGTTACCATTTAGTCTGTCTCCTTGACGGATAATCTGTCCATCTATTATCTGTCTGGATTTTTTTCCATCTGTCTTTTTGGTTTTTGTCTCTCCGTCCTTTTCTCTACGCTACAACGCTGATTGACATGCAATTTTTAAAACTGCGTCTCGAAAAGGAGTCACTATCCAAGGTATCCACCCATCTTATCAACGTTTCTTCGTGACTTTACATCAGGGCTAAACGTCGCCAGCGTCGTCGCAAGACATTATTACATCGAAAAGTAAAAACCGCTTGCAACATCGATTATTCATACTTTTACTTCTCATTTCCCTTGGCCACAGGCCGCGGTGAGTGTTCGCCAACACACACCAGTTAGTTTCGCTCGTGTGAAATTTATGCGCAGCACGCTTCGATGCGCCAAGAGTTCCACGTCGCGACGCCTCGCCACCACCGCCCGGTGCAGTTTAGTACCGTAAGCCGGGGGCAAATTGATCTTTGTTTTACAACTTTTTGTCGAATTTTTCCTAAGTAATTAACCTTCGGGCTGTCGCGCTGTTGTACTTTGTACAACAGTTGTGATTTATATGCTATCATTTTGCAACAAAGATATCTATCTACACCAAACCAAAATGTATTCCTCAAGAATCTTCTTAAGAACAATTCTCGACCGTTTTTATTTACAGTATGGCCGTTCATAATACGGTAAAATCAACAAATGTACATGGAAGACGCATAATAATGAACGCACTATATACGGTTCAAGGAAACCACAGTTTCACATTGTTATATCTCAAAATCCAGATAATATAGAAACTTGGGGTCTTTAGTAAAGTTGTTCTGAAGTTGAAGCGCTATCTGATGGTACCTCATTTAATTCGGAATTTGACCGCTAGGTGGCACTAGAGGGCATGGAAGTTTTACTTTTGTTTTGCATATATCTCAGGAGCCAGTCCATTTAGAAAGATGGTGTCTTCGGCACAGTTGTTAAGTATGTTAAGGACTATCATTGTTCAAGCTAGTTAATTCAAAATGTTGCCACTAGGCGGCACTAGTGAGCATGAAAATTTGTTTGCAGATATCTCAGGAACCTGACCACTTAGAAAGATAGTGTCTTCGGCAAAGTAGTTCAGTGGCTCAAGGGCTATCATTATTTGAACCAAAAAATAGGATTTTTTGCCACCAGGCGGCGCAAGTGAGCATGAAATTTTTGTTTTACGCATACTGCAGGATCTTGACTTTTTAGACAGGCACCTTCGGCAAAGTTGTTCAGAAGCTCAGGGATTATCATTATTTTACAAAATATCGAACTATAAGGATTAAACAAAGAAAGAATTTGAGCTACTGAACAACTCTGCCGAAGACGCCTTCTTTCTAAGTGATCAGGCTCCTGAGATACTTGCGAAACAAATAGTTTATACTCACTAGCGCTGCCTGGTGGCGACATTTTGAATCAATTAGCTCAAACAATTATAGTCCTTGAGTTACCGAATAACTTTGCCGAAGACGCCATCTTTCTAATTGGTCAGGATCCTGAGATCTGCGAAACAAAAGTTTTATGCTCACTAGCGCCGCCTAGCGGCAAAATCCCGAATTTCATGGCTCAAATAATGATCGCCCTTGAGCTACCAAGGGTGTTGTACAAAGTACAACGCGCGACTACTCGCGTTACAAAAATTCGCGCGACGACCGAAAGGTTAAGATACTGACAAACTAATTTCGACAAGATCAGTACTTTGTTGATCTCTATCAGTTTACGTGTTTGACTTTTTATGAAATAACATTTAACATTTGATAAAATTGACTTGAATATTAGAAAATGGAATTGGCAAACGAGTTCCAAATTGATAACAAAACAGGTTTAAGAATAAAACATTCCCTTATATACTAAATTTTGATCATAAGTGAATCAGAAAATGATGTCAAAGTAAAAATGTAAGCTCGTGTATCTGACTATTTTATTTTAAAAATAAACTTTGGATAACAGCAGAGTCATCTAGCAAGAACTACAGCTAGCTAGTGTCCAACTTCACAGCAAGACCGACCTCCATGAAATTCCCAATTTCTAAAGTCCGAAATCCAAAATCTCTCAATTTCAACTCAAAAACTAGCCTTTTTAAAATAAAATAGCTTAAAACTATCATTAGCAACTATAAACTATAGAACACTGGAAGACTGTGATGTATGTATGTATGTAGGTAGCCACCATCCTAGCTTGAGTCTTGCTCTGCATGCGGTTCCACTTAACAGTGCACTAAATTTTCATTATCAATCTGAATTCAACATACCATTGTATAAAGGGCCAAAATGGGGTGTGGCGGACCCGTAAGCAGAAACACTTACGCGAAACCCACGAATCTCCTTCCAATAATATGATCCAACAGAAAATATAATGAAATTTGCAATACCTGTCAAGTTATCCACGGGATGGTTTGTTATAAGAAGGGCGCATCAAATCCATTACAACTGTTGGGATAGAAGAACCCATCTACAAGGATGTTACGGTTACTTCAACCCTTGACTCCGGCTGGCACTCCACTCCATTGTCCAGCTGTAACTTCATTGATGCCCTGATGCATCCTCCCAATATCACCCATGTTATATGATTCAATAAAATGATTGTTATGTAATAAAATTAAATACAATAATTTAAAATATAAAAATAAAGGTAATCATGTTATAACTCGATGGTTTGACCTAGAATCACTGGAAGACTGTGATGCCAACGAAACATTCAGCATTCTTGGAAGGAAATGCTGTTTGGACCTGATCAAACTCGCCCCAATGATCAATTTGACCCCAAATTACGGTACTCAAGGATTGCAATTGGTGTGGCAACTAGTGCTGCTCGGCTTAAGTCTGCGAATTGTGAAACAGACTGGATACGCTGGGCTCCGCATGGAACGTGAAGAGTGACCGACACCAACAGACCAAATTTGGCCGAAATGGCACAGTCGGTTCTTCTGATTTTGATTTGGAAAAACACTTAAAGGAGACGTGTCCAATTTGAGGCTTTTGGCGTCTACAATCATTTAATATTGACCTTGATGATTTGACATAGACTCACAATGTTTATAAATTGACTTAATTAAATAAATTCACATAGATTAACGATTTGCCACACGATAAGTGCGAAGCTTCAAACAAGGTTAATCGTTATGCCTTAACCAACCTTGTCTTCGATTGTACCAAAAGCTTAGGCTACAATCATCAAAGTATTCATAGTCGAACGAATCGAAAAAAAAATCGTACAAAAATCAGCTTGATAAATGAAGAAATAGCTTTACACCTAATCGAAGTCGTTAGCAGCACAGCGTGGGCGGGTGCACCAAACCAACAACAACGGCATTCCACTATTACTAATGGGAGGTTCGTGTCTTAAATAGCGTTTATAACTGCCGCTTTGTTTGGCTATGCTATAACTGCATGCCGGGTGCTTCCTCAATGCATTTCTTCATACTCAGACTACAAAGACGTCGCATTACTTCGGTAGGTAGCGCGGTTGTAAACACGAGCGATGGCTCAAATAGGAGGAGCGTTCCGTGAAATTGTTTATTAATCGCATAAACAACCTTCGTTCGGTGCGTATATCGATTTGTCGGGGGCTTTGTACTGATAACTGAGGGGTAAGATTGCGGAAAAATTAATGCTAGGGGTTTTGATTGGACTGATTTATGTGCGTGGGAGAACTGACATATGCGGTTCATAAATATTAACATTTAAAACAGTTGTTTTTGCTAGGATGCCAACAGTGCGGTATCTTGTCTGACAACACAGCCTAACAAAGATATCCTTTTTGCGTGTGTCAACGATAAAATCATGTGTATTTAGTAAATTTTGATTTGCTAAATTTGACGCTGCTTTCAGACATGTTTCAGCACGTCACAATTTTGAGCTAGAGGTCGCCAAAATTTAATAAATACTTGTTTTAATAATATTCACGTGAAATTTAAACTATGATTTATCAAAATTTTTTGTGATATCTTCCATTTCAATGTCTATTTTTTTAAAATTGCTGCAGAATTCCATTCAAAATTCTATGTTCATTATATATGGCAAGGTACAATACATTTTTAATCATCAAAAAATTTCTTTTGAGAATCGAAAGTTTTTTGAACTTTGTTGATAAGTAATTTTCAACACAGAAAGATGTAGGCAATTTTGTGGTGAATTCGGCAAATAAATCGTCATATAAGTTGGTAAACTAGCATGCAAATTGACTGAAATCGTTAAATAATGCATTTTCATCAGCCAATATCTCAAAATGCTAGATATATTTACTCTGATATTTTTGAAAACGAACATGGACTCAACATCTCTAAATTAAGGTGAAAATGATTCGAAGCAAGACCTGAAATTTTTAAGAACACAAATCTGGAGAACCAGACGTCCGTTTAAGCTGAAAACTAAATCGATTGGTCACTTGCTGGTGGTGACCAATCGATTAAGTTTTCAGCTCAAATTTGAGGTTTGGCTTCGATGCATCTCTAACTTAAGTGTTATTTTTATGCTCGATACAAAACATGTTCCGCAGTGTAATAGTTTAATATGAATTATTAATTCCAAACCATGATTAATTAAACTTGTGCTTAAAGTTTCAACGTAGAGAGTAGATCAGCGGTTTTCATACCGTGCTCCGCGGAGCACTTGGTGCTCCGTTTTTTAAAAGTGTGTACCAATGATATCGACATTGATTCTTCATAAGGGCTTATTTGCTTAGATCGATTTCTCTTCATCGACGCTCTCTTTGCAGAAAACTGATTTAATTTTCGTCGCATTTTTGGTGCTGTAAGATAAAGAATCACTACATTTTCGACATTCGTTTCACAAATAAACAAGAATAAATGTAGCACATTAATAATTATAAGACAAGCCATGTAAATAGTTTCATAGTCAATTAGAGCTAGTATCAACCGTTTGTTTCAAATCTATAATGAATGGTTGCTCTATTTTGTTCGTTCCTGTTCTCAAATTAGAGCCAAGAAGGCAAATTGACAATGATGTTTTACTTAGGCATGCTTGCATTCATCGTTGCTCTCTTTGCATTATTATTATTATTATTATTATTATTTATTGAAATTCGTAACTTAAGACACACATCTTTTATGTTACATGATTTATCATGGTGGAATTAGCGTTTAGTTTGACTTGAAACTGGATTGAATTGGATATTTAAGTATAAACAGACAATTAAAAACTAATTACTACTACGATTAAAATGCTCAAAAATCTTCCTTCTAAAGCTTGCCAGTCCTCTAGATTGAATAATAGTGAGATCATTAGGGAGTGAATTCTAGAAGGCAACACCTCTCACGAAAAAAGTTCCACCATACTTGGCAGTGCGATGACGTTGAATTGCAAATTTTCTTGATCGACTTCCTCGAAAAGCAGACTATTTGTCGTATAAATAACCTGGAGTTTTATTGTTGACAAGATTAAACATGAAATGACAACATCTTAATTTGGAAAAATTGTCAAAAGAGCATCCAAGCAGGTTTACCTGTAAATGAGATACATGTGAAAGTCTATTCAATCCATAGACAAATCTTACGCATGAATTGAGAGCTACACGCATTTTTTGAATAGTACGAGACGAAGATTGCATAAGCCATAGATCACATGTAACGAAGTGAGGCAAAATTAAACTCTTGAAGAGCTTAAGTTTAATATCCGTATTCAGGATTGCTGCAGTTAACTGAAGATTTCGTAATTTACCATATATTTTACCACACTGATACATAACAAAAGTATCCCATTCAAAGTTTGATTGAATGTTGAAACCAAGGCTCATAGCACATTCAACATAGTTAAGAACAACATTGTTGAGCTTGATTTCCGGTTTCACAGAATTGAAATTTCCAGTGTTGATAAACATAGCGTTGGATTTGTTTGGATTCAACATGAGTTTATTCTTAGTGGCCCATTTGAATATTGCGTTGAG
This sequence comes from Aedes aegypti, assembly GCF_002204515.2. Lineage (NCBI taxonomy): Eukaryota > Metazoa > Arthropoda > Insecta > Diptera > Culicidae > Aedes > Aedes aegypti. The sequence continues at coordinate 348,640,140 of NC_035109.1, read as the reverse complement.
ATCTCCATTGATTTTCCAACCAGCTGCCTCAGAATGTTCAATATATATTTGTACATCATCTGCAAAAATGTGTATACAACTATGCTTTACGATTTAAGAAAGGTCATTAATGTACAAAGAGAATAATATTGGTCCTAAGATAGACCCTTGAGGTACACCTGAAGCCACATGCAACAAACTGGAGAATTCGCCATTATTAAATACTGTTTGGAATCTATTGTGTAGGTATGATTTAATGAGATTAACAGCATTAAGCGAAAAACCATAATTTGACTGAAGCTTTCTACACATAATATTGTGTGAAACTCTGTCGAAGGCCTTCGAAAAATCCAGCAGAATAAGTAAAACAGGTTTGCCGTTGTCTAAAATAATCCCGATGTCATCAAACACCTTAAGCATGGCTGTTTTTGTGCTATGTTTAGTTCGGTAACCAGATTGAAAGCACGAAAGTAGATTATTATCATTAATATAGCTGCAAAGTTGATTTTTGATAATTTTTTCAAAAACTTTAGAAAGTGCACAAAGTATACTTATAGGGCGTAAATTTTCAACAGTATTTAATCAGGACTTCTTCTTCACAGGAATAATTTTAGCTTCTTTCCATGCTGATGGAAAATAACATGTTTTAATTATAGCATTGAATAAGTGGACAATTTGGTTTACAATCATAGGAGATATAATTGAAAACTGATTTAGTTTTCGAAACACTTTTCAGTTTTTTACGATAAAGGATCACGAGATGTTTTGGCGAATTTTTCAACGAAATAATGGATCTATAAGCCTTTATCAAGAAACAGTGTATAAATGTCGTTTTCCTTTGGAAGTTGCGGGTCCCTTAGCTGGTTACGTAATCCGTAAAAGGGGGCAACATTATCATCATATATCACAAGTAATATATGGCTCTTCAACAAATTCATCTACATCAAGCACTGCTTCAGCACCAACACTTTTGAACCTGCAACCATATACGTTTGGGAAGAGTAAATGGCTTTACAAGCTTATCCTAGTTGTCGATCTTTAAAATAGTGAAACCCTGTTTTACTGCACTGCGATCGCTTCCAATAAAGTAATCGTCTGCAAAATCAAGGAGTATATGCGACAAAACGCAATATTGAGCAGTAATTCGGAAACTCACCTCTTTTCATTCTATGTAATTTAACAAAAACAAAATAGGCTCCTCGTCTACAATTCATACTCTTGATTGTATTTGTCAGCTTAATCAGCTTCAATTTGTGTTTTTACTGAGTCGAATGCAACCAAGAAATCAATAAACAGATTGACGATGAATCCCGAAAAAATAAAACGAAGTAAATAGTATAGAGTTGAAGTCCTAGTGATGTTGATACTTAAATAGTACTCATTGGGGATTTGTTTGAAGTTGTTAAAGACTTTGTTAATCTTCGAGCACTTGTGACATACGTAACATTTGAAAAATGTTTCAACCTAAATATCTTTATTTTAGTGTCAGTTTTGTTTATTGGATTATTATTATTGGAATGTATTTAAAGGTAGTTTTATGTCAACAATATACCTATACCCTAATTATAAGGTAATAGAACGAAGTAGTGGATTGGGAGTTGCAGATAGGGCGATTCGAAACTTTCATGCAAATAGACCCGACTGCTCTAGATAAAACGGCTAGATGTTCGAAGGACTTTGTTCACGTCACGACTCCAGAAATCTTCCTAGGGGCTATATAAGCAGTAGAGATGGTCGGGTCTCGGGTTTTCAAACCCGAAACCCGACCCGAACCCGAACCCGACGGGTTCGGGTCGGGTTCGGGTTTGAAAATTTGAAATATTTCGGGTTCGGGTTCGGGTCGGGTTTGAAGGCTACAAAATTATCGGGTACGGGTCGGGTTCGGGCTTACAAAAAGTCGGGTTTGAGTCGGGTTTAGGTCGGGTTTGGTGAGAATTGTGAACAGAGTAACAACCGAAAAGCTTCCATACGCATCAGAAACGATGAATTTACGATCTTTTCAAACTCGGGTTTTATTCGGGTTTTTCTTACAATTTTTTTTTCGGGTTCCGGGTCGGGTTCGGGATTACACAGCAACAATTTCTCGGGTTCGGGTCGGGTCCGGGTTTGCTTTTCAATTGTTGCCTCGGGTTCGGGTCGGGTCCGGGTTTGAAGAAATAAAATAAGTCGGGTACGGGTCGGGTTCGGGTTTGAAAAATGCGAAACCCGACCATCTCTAATAAGCAGCCCATTTCCACAGACCGCTCTCTTGTATCCTGGGAAGCGTAGTGCATCAGTGCCTCTAGAAAGTGAAAGTGCCAACCAAAAGTGCTAGTCTAGATCATCTGGTAGCGATTTTATCACCCAGTGATGTTTAAATTAGTTCGCTTAAGAGTGGAAGTGCTTTAGTGGCCACATCGGAAATTCTGGTCTTGGTGGTCTTTTGGTTTAGAGATCCGGATCGAGTGTGTGTAGTGAACCGAACAGTACCCGCGGAACGATACAACGAGCTCTAGCAAGGGTGAAGCGATCCAGCAACAAAGCAGTCACGTGGCACGTGGCGCCATAGATTGGCGTCGAATGCATCAACTACAGTAGCCGTAAAGAGTATGGCGTGAGAGCCCTTTAGTCAAAAAATTGGAATATTTAGTAGTTTGAATAAAGTTCGTTGGTTTGGTGTATAAATTTCAATTTTGCCATAGTTTTGCGCGTGCACTGAAAGAAAGTTGTTTCAGGTTGAGAACGTTAGGTTCGTTATGGTGAGTATCTCTAAGCACGTGTGCCGACCCTGTGTGGAAATCTACAGATGAGCTAGCCCGGGACGTGAGGACGTCCATGTCATAGACGCGTGGGCGTCATCGGTAGTAACACATATGACAATCATTTTTTCACCACGAAAGTTCTTTCGGTAAAACCCAGCTTCAACGTTTGACTTGTAATGATGTGTTTCATTTATAAGTAAATAGTGATTTTTTCATCAATCATAAGTGAATTCATTTGAATATAACTGTACCCTGAATAAGAATTGAACATTCCAGTGACTCGCCAACCAAGGAATATGGTGCAAATGTGTATTTAGTGCTGAAAGAAGAAACTATCCGGGTTTTTGTGAAATGTTCATAAATAATTCATGAGCATTTGACTTGTCTGTCTTTCGATTCAAGAGTGTCCGGATTTAAAGACAAGATCCGCTTCAGATGTCCGGATTTGAAAACAAGACATGCCCAACTATTTTGACGATTTTCACAATAAAACCGTATTTTTTAAAGGATTATTAATTACTTCCATAATGATCTTGTATGACATTGTTTGTAAAACAATGAAATATTAATTGAACCGCAATAAATTATATTTTAAATAGGGTTCAAACGTTTGTAACTGCTTAGGTGTCCGGGTATTGATGCAGCACGGTAGCGTGCGTCGTTAAAAAAAAAAACAGCTCCTAAGGTCAACTTTCAGAATACGTTTGCGCTTACGGATGTTCCGGATCTGCCGAAGGACCAAGAAATGTCCATTCGAGATCATACTTAGGCAGCGGTGGTATACTAATTTGAAGTTCTTCACTGTAAGCTGTTGAAAAAAAAAATCCGGCTCTCTATGTCAACTTCTGGATGTGTTCATTCTTACGGATTTCCCGGATCTTACGGAGGGCCAAAAAATTGCCATACGAAATCATACCGAGCCAACGATGGTATACTAATTTGAAGCTCATCACTACAAGTTGTTTGAAAGTACTCCCAGTTCTCTAGATCTACTTTCAGGATACGTCCACTCTTACGGATGTTCCGGATCTTCCGGAGGACCAAGAAATGGTCATTCGAGATCATACCGAGGCAACGACGGTATACTAATTAAAAGCTCACCACTGCAAGTTTTTTGAAAAAAAAATCCCAACTCTTACGGATGTTGCGGATCTTCCGGAGAACCATAACGTGACATTGACTGCAATTGGTTGCCTCACGATATTACAATATTACCCCACGATACATAGTTTCAGTTTTCTGTTAAATTTGAGGTGTTTATACACCACTTACTATGTTTAATCATGTTCAGAATATGAAATTTTATCGAATTTTTACCCGAACTGACCCAGGAGACCACCGGAATAACTCCTCAATGTATGAAAAACAAAACAAAAAAAAAATTCGTCATAATCAAAACATGTAAAATATTAAGTATGAGTTAAATTTAAACTACTGTGCTCCATAAAAAAACTATTTAGGTGGCAATTTTGATTTGCCTTTTTTACGTTCGGCATAAAAAATTGAAATTTTTAGAAGGGAAGGTTTAAGAAATACGTCTACGAAGTTCGTCCTTCTGCGAGTGATCCTAACATATTTTTCTACTTCGCTGAGCCCGAATCCCCCTTTTAATTTCAACATGAAATGTTCACAGTTTTTATGAAGGAAAGTTTAAGATATACGTCTACAAAGGTGAGTAATTCATCTGCTGATGTTTAAAGTTTATTCAATATCGGGTTTGCTGCTATATTATGCTATTAGATATTGTGTATTTTTTTCAATACTGGACTGCGAAGTGCGGCCTTATAAGTGCGAAAGTGTGAATAAAAGTGCGGGATTGCATATAATCCTGTCGGTGTTTTCAGAGCACATATTCTTTGATTTACGAAGAATAAGTCCCCTGAAGATACCTACCCGATTTGATGCAATTGCGCACTTTTATCAACGTTTCCGCACTTGTAAAAACTTCAGCAATAGTCCAGTGGTGAAAGAAATGCGCAATATAATCTAAAGAAACAAACGATATACCTAAGAAAATCCCTTTTTAGACCCTATATTTATAACTAATAAAGCTGAGTTGCAGGCTCGATTCTGGTAGCTACGTTCCTACGTTCCTACGTCAGGAAAATGAAGAATAAAAATAAGAAGAATATACGTAACCTTGTTTTTCTTGGTAGCCTCGAAATTCGACATGTTGAGTGCTATCAAGGTGAAAAATTCATTCTACTACTTAAAATCAAGATGGCGTCAAAATCAAAGAAGACCGCCAGATTTTATCACTCAAAATGATACTCTTATTCTTCACTTGACTCGAATAAAACACCAACGATTGAATACTTGTTTCTTTGTTGTACAAAAAATAATGTTTGCATTGATTGCACTCGCCATATACGTAAATACCGTAAATACCATTGCTCACCTAGTTTTTGTAGACTATCTTACGCAATCTCAGAATTCAAAACGAGCGGTGTGCTAATGGTGAAAAAACGATTTTTCCAACAAAATGAAGATGGCAGCCAAATTCAAAATGGTCACCAAATTTTTTTTAACTTTAAATGAAAGCTATAATCTTTTATATATTTATATATTTTATTATTTTTATATATATTTTTTTTTGTTTTTGCCCAACAAACATTTTTGCTGAACTAGAGCTGAACAAATCACTCTTAAGCTTATTTCAGTTTAATAAACTATTGTTCAGCTACTAATGTTACTTGGGTGATGTCACCAAGTTTGCTATGTGTTCCGAGGAAAATATGTGACATACCACGTGAAGAAATACCCAAGATTTGTCAAAAAATGGGCTTTTTCGCTAACTGTTTGCAAGCTGGCGTACGAGGGGTCCAATTTGAGTAAACCGAAAGGATCACCCTTAAGTTTTATCGAAAACCTAACCTTGAGCTTCGTGGCCGTGCGGTTTGTGTTACCAAGCATTTGACTGCATCGAGTCAAGGAGTGTGGGTTCGATTTCCGCTTAAATCCGGGAAACTTTTCGTCAGGAATGTATTTCGAATGTGCCACTGGGCGTTGCATGCTAGTCCGTTGTCTAATGCTTCCTTCAAAGGGCAAACCGTCCACTGGAAGCATTAACGTGTAGTGTATTTTTTAACCTTACTTTACTTTGGCTAAGTATCTATGATCTTACTAGCTGCTGTATTAGAAGGTCGGCCCGTTCTCCGCCAATTGGGAGCCAGCCAATTCCGTTATATTTTACATAAGTTAGGTCGAATGCAATATGCAGTTTTTGTTAGGATAAAATTTCACAGTTACAAACCTAAATTCAGGCCATATGAGGCCCTCTTTAGCCTAGTGGTGAAGTTTGCGGCTACAAAGCAATGACATGCAGAAGGTGTCTGGTTTTGATTTCCAGTCGATCAATGACATTTTCGTTATCTGAATTTTTTTGGCTTCCCTGGGCATAGAGTATTTAGTGTCTGTCACACGATTTACGAATGTGAAAATGGTATTTTTGGCAAAGAAAGCTTTTAATAATAACCTAAATCCTACACCTTCGTAGAAACTATATCAGCCTGTTCAGATATTTTCTTTGTACGCAATGTTCTGGAAGGTCACTCGTTACGTATCTAATGACCTGTATTCGAAGTAGATTTTGGATAACCTTAAACAGTCGTTCTACTAAAATCTTGGTAAACTAGAATCCGCATGAGTATTGATCTTGTTCATAATCCTTCGGAGGATCACTGGTCAGGCTTGTAGATTATTATTATTATTATTATTATTATTTGTCTTTATTAAAGAGGCTTCCAACGGCCGGTTCACCTCAAAGCCGCTTGTAGATTCAAAATCCTATAGGTACTCAAAGGAACTCTTGTATAAATTTGAACGACCGTTGAACTCAAAACTTGACAGAATATCATTATTGTTTCCCATGGAGTTTGTGGCTGACCTAGAAAACCAAGGCCAACTAAAAAATAGCTAAGATAAAGAAAATTAAAAAAAAAACATTACTTGATGTGCTGCAAGTTGATTCGAAAATCTTTACTTTGCTAGAAATTTATTTTTTACAAGTATTCGAATGTAATATTTTCTTTACGATTCATGGTACACACTTTCCAAAGACAAAAAAAAAAAGCTCTCATACTATGAAAGGGATACGTATAGGAGATATTTATAATACCAACAAAAAAAAATCAGTTTTGCTTGGAAAAGTTGTGGAATCATATGGTATTTTATGCTGATAAGAATAAGTCAGCTGAGTTAGCAGAATTAGCTACACTTCGTTCGATTTTCATCGATTGATTGCTTGTTTAAACTCAACTCTCGGCCTAATCAAACATTAAACCACTCACGTGCCATTGATAGGCGGTCAGACGATCGACCAGCTTTGTGCTCTCACAAACAGGAAATTGGACCCGGTTGCATAACGGTGATTGGTTGATTGGCTGTTTTGACTGCGTTGTGCAATCGGACTAGGTCAAGCATATATGCAACTTGACAAATGCTTTAACCTTTCGATAATTACCGGCCCGAGAGCCTGGTAGCTGATGAATCCGGTCGGCAAAACTTTCACCGCGCCAGCTTGAAAATTAAATCGTCAACAAAGACTTTGGCATGTCATGGACCACAAATGGTTGGTATTTTTGCAATCTGACAAAAAGGATGATTTGTTTATTTTCAGCCCAAATTCGAACAGTTTGAAGTGCAAAACAATTTAAAACAAAAAACAAATGTAAAAACAAAAGATTAACTTCGGAGAATAGTTACGTTATTTGAATTTACGTTCAAAAAGACATCGTAAAACGAAGTTTTAGTGTACATTCTGTTAGTGTCGTAGATTTACCGACTTGGCTTTCTGATATGTTTACGATTCCATCAACACACATCATCGATTATTGATGATTTCATCGTTTTATGTAACGAACATCTCACACCTTGTTGTCAACCCTGAGACCAAATGTGCTAAGCATCCCTTCGAACCGTTATACTAAATCGATTTAGTGCTCATTCAAACACTCGACTCGATTGTGTAAACAAAAATCTACACCTGCGGCTAAGTAAGTTCATTGCCTGCTCTATGGCATCATTCATCAACTCAAAGCTCTTCGGATTCCAAAACGGAAGAACTAGTAAACAGAAAAGTTCGTCGAAGTTCATCTCCCACGTCCCACTCCCTTCCATCGCTGGGCCACGTGCTTTCACGACTTCGGTGATTTATGTGTCTTTTTTCCGTCTTCTCAGTTTCACCTTTGCTCCCGCCAAACAAACTTTCGATTCTTTCCAAGGCATCCGCGTTGTGTTCTGGCTGGCGTCAACTTTCACGTGACCGCAAAGTTCTTTCACCTCGACGACTTATTCTCGCTGCTGAACTGACGGCTACGAGTAGCTATCCATTGACTAGCCTCATACTAGCCGCCTGCAGGAATCTGCTCTCCATTCCGATACCGGTTTGGCACTTGGCGGCTTGATGGTTATAACTATATAGTCTGGAACTGCTGTGCAACGGAAGAACATATATTGACACGTGGCCAACGACTGGTAGATCTATGTGGCTCTATTGAAAGGGAAAGTTGATTCAACTTTTATATTGGGGGCCATATCTCTGCCTCCGAAGCGCAACGCGTCTTTGCAATAAATGGATAATGCCTGACCCATATTTATGGGCCATATGTTCTCCCTTGGGTTGGATGACAATACAATGACTACGTTTTTGCGTTGTTGGAAGAAATTATCGCTTACGGGTGAGGTGACGCGACTTCGTCAAGCGAAAGCGCGCTGTCCTATTTAGAAAAAGATGCCAAACTGTCCGTTCAACTTGTTACTGACCTAGGCGAACACTGCGAACCGGTAGACACGATAAGGATGGAGAAATGTGGGTGGAGAAAGGTGTGACTTTCGTCTGAAACAGAATTTTCAGAAGGAGAATTTCAAGAATAAACTTTGTGTCATTTGTGATCATATGTTTAGTCATTGTCTATAGCGTTTCCAAAACCATGTGAAATAATTCATTCTTTTGTGAATTTTTTAAATTAACCTAACTTGGCCTAAACGCATTTATCGTGGCAATAGAAAGTTGTAACGATTTTTGTTAAGAATTATCAATAATTTTATTCGACATTTGTTCCAATATATCAATATTGGATATTCCTTATAATTTATTAGGACTGTTCTAGAGAGGGAGCCTCAAAATCATTTTCAAAATATTATTTTGAATCCTTTTTTCCTGGTATTACAATAGATAGTTCATATTGGTACAACATAAAACATGGCTGGCCTGAAAATTCGTTTGAAGATCAAAAGCTTATTCTTAAGACATAGTTTCGATTTTCACAAAATAAGGGGATAAAGACATATTATATATTTGTAACATTTGGCTTGAATGCTCTCAATGTGATTTTTGAAAGTCAAATTCTTATCTAGCACTTAACTTCATACTAGATACTTACCTTCATCTGACCAATTTTTTGGAACCCCTCTCAAGGTGACAAAATATCTACATGAAGGTTTCAAATAAAGAACTTTTGATTTATGTGGGAATATTATTAGTTGAATTTTGGAAGCATTAGGAGAAATCTTTTATTTTTGCAAGTGAAGAAAAAATATCCAAACTTTTTTGCAATCTACAACAGATCACACGCAGGCCTCGTACTTTTGCGGGAGATATGTGTGGCCGCAAACAAGGATTTTATATATCCTTGAGGCAATTCAGGTAAGTCAGATGTGAAAATATTGCACAATATTGGTCCCAAAATGCTGCCTTGAGGAACACCAGCTCTTACAAGAAGTGTTTCAGACTCGGAGTTCTGATAATTAAGTTGAGGTGTACAATGTTACAGATAACGTTGGATAGCCTTCAGATTTGTTGGAACGGATCAAAGTTGGTACACGTAAAAGATGATGAGTGTCGAATGTCCATGGCGGAATCCGAACTGTTCATTGGCAAAATTTGAATTTTCGTTGATATGGACCACCATTTTGTTCAAAATTACCTTCTTAAAATGTTTACTGATGGAGGAAAGCAAACTGATTGGATGATAGCTAGAAGCTTCTACAGGATTTTTGTCTGGTTTTAAAATTGGAACAACCTTAGCATTTTTCCATTTGTCAGGAAAATGTGTCAATTAAAAACATTTGTTAAATATATCAACTACGAATGACAAACTACTTTCTGGAAGTTTCTTGATGAGGATGTAGAAAATTTCATCATCGCCAGGAGCTTTCATATTTTGATTTTTTTTAATAATAGTTCTCTCTTCTTTCAAATCAGTCTTCCAGGAATTTTTGGAAACGTTCTCTTGATTGAGAATGTTTTCAAAATCCTGAGTAACTTGATTTTCTATTGAACTAGTAAATCCTAAATTAAAATTGTGCGTGCTTTCAAACTGCATTGCAAGTTTGTGAGCTTTTTCGCAATTAGTTAGTAATGATTTGTTTTCCTCTTTCAATGCCGGAACTGGCTTCTGAGGATTTTTTTTTTTCAAAATTTCAGATAATTTTCAAAAGGGCTTAGAGTCAGGGTCCAATCGAGAAATTTTATTTTCAAAATTTTTGTTTCTCAATTGTGAAAATCGTTTTTCAATTTCTTTCTGCAGATCCTGCCATATAATTTTTGTTGCCGGATCGCGAGTGCGTTGAATTTGCCTTCTCCTCACGTTTTAAATACGGATCAAGAGTTTAAGATCATCGTCTATAATCACGGATTCAAATTTTGAAATTGCAATGCCTTTGGCTTCAACAATAGAATTTGTTAAAGTTTCAAGAACATTTTCAATATCAAGTTTTGTTTGTAGATGTAAATGTGAACATCAAGATTGCTATCAATATATGTTTCATATTAATTCCAGTCGGCTCGAAAATAATTGAATGCGGAGCTGATAGGATTAAGATTCGCTTCATGGGATATTGGAAATGTAACAGGGGCATGGTCAGAATCAATATCAGCGTAAGTAATCAGTTGTTTAAAAGGTGACTACAGTCGGTTAAGAAAAAATCAATCGTTGATGGGTCTCTAGAAGATGAAAATTCTGCCATTGGATTTTTTTTGTGAATTATTCCATGACCGATGGTTGGCATTAAAGTCACTAATAACAAAAAAAATGGCTTATTACGAATCAATTTTCGTCAGTTTGGAGCAAATTAACTTGCTGTCCATAGCATTGAAAAGGCAAATAGGCAGCTATGAAAGTATATTTACCAAGCTCGACCGAAACACCTATAGTTTCAAAAACTTTAGTTTCAAATGACGAAAACAGTTGATGTTTTATACGCCTATGAATGATGACTGCAACTCCCCCACATGCCCCATAACTTCGATCATTACGACTTACAAAAAAGTTAGGATCTTTTTTAATATGGATCCAAGTTTTGAATTAGTTTCAGTAATAACTGCTATATGCACGTTATTAGCTGTAAGAAAATTAAACAGCTTGTCCCATTTACCATTAAAAGAACGAGCATTCCAATTTCAAATATTTAAATTATTTTTTATTGGATCCATTAGAAAAACGTAATCCCATAACAATTTGATTGGTAAATTTCACACCAACTTGGGCTGCTTCAGTCATAGTGGTGGCTTTAAACATTGCATCAAGAATTTGATTCAATTGTTCAGTTCGAAAATTAAAATCAGAGGCAGATATATCACTTGAAATGGGTACATTTGAAGATTTTCCGTTAGAATTTTCGATAGACGAAACGGCAGAGTAGAACTTTCCTGTGGCGGCAGGGTTTCTTCCATTTGATTTGAAACAATTAGAACGGGTACTCATAGTATGTAAAGGGGAGGAGTTCAAATTAACTGCTTTTCCTTGGGTAGATACATTCGAAATTAAAAGACTCGAACGGCTACCCGACGGATTAAAATTAGATTGTGAATGAGCATGTTTATGATCTTCCTGATGGGTATAATAATTAATCATGCGATCGTTAGCTGAAAAATGAGCATTGTTCGATACTCTACCAGGCAAATTCCGGAAACGACCGTTATCGTAACGGACATTACCGTTCATCTGCCTGGCATGAGCCTCGACGACTCTCCAACGCGAAGGGCAAGCCCAAAAGATAGACTTATGAGGGCCCCCGCAATTTGCGCATACATACTTTGTGATATCATCCTTCACAGGACAGGCGTCTTTAGCGTGAGAAGAACCTCCAAATCATGAATTTAGCATCCATGCGGCAATGTTTCGTGCCGTGACCCCACTTTTGGCACCGACGGCACTGAGTGGGGTTCTGAAAATTTCCTACAGTTTTCTGGAAATGTTCCCATGTCACACGAACATCTAACATAAGTCTTGCTTTATCTAAAGCTTTAATATTATTAAAATCAGTTTTGTTAAAGTGAACTAAATAATATTGTTGAGATAGCCCTTTCCGAAGCATGCTAGATCGGATTCTCTTTTTCATAATGATTACTTGGACTGGGGAAAATCATTTATTATGTTTTTGAGCTCTTCAGATGACTTATATTTACTTTTCAAGACGACTTTGAACAAACGTTCAGTTTTGTCATCATAGGTAAAAAAAATGTACTTCTTCTCTTCAAGATGTTTAAGAAGATGTTCGCGATCTTTAAGAGTTTCCGGCAAAACGTGACAGTCTCTTTTCTTTGCGATTTGTAAGGAAACCTTGATTCCCCTAATTGAGTTCAACATCTCCTGCCAAAATCCCCAAAATTTGGAACAACTGAGCACGATTGGCATCACGCTTTGTTTCCTCACTTACATCAAAGAACCTTGACTGCTTCTATTTGATGTTCAGAAAAGTTGTCCAGAGCATTGCTCATTTCGATGCAATTATCAACGTTAGCCATTTAACCATTGGAATAAACCGCGCATTCCGGAGAAACGTCCTTTCTTCCATTCTTGCCACGTTTAGTGACGGTTTTAAGCCCCATTTTTTTTTTTGAAGGAAGTTGTGAATTTAGATTAACGCTTCGTTTTGTTCGTGGTTGCAACCATATTCAGTTAATAAACTAAAGAAGAAAAGGTCTCTAAGAGATTTTTTTTTCAAGACAATGTCCAAGAAGGATTACCACTGCTAGCATTTGCTAACGGGTCCAACGAAAAATCGAAGGCAGGTAAGAATATTTAGTCCATCTTAACTGCATTTATTTATATGAAAATAGTTCCTCATTCTTGTTTCAATGTCAACACTTAAATCTAAATTTACTCACCTGATAAATTATTTCCAGAAGCCACCCACCGCCAACCGCCGATAATGTATGAACTCTTCAAATCCTATTACTCGCTGTCCTTGGTTGGAATCATTCCGTTCGGCGGGGATCGGCGGTTCGTTTTCTTCGTTGACGATGTTGTGCTTTGTTCAGGTTTTTCTAACTCTCCGGTATTACTTATTCTGGTGCTCACCTCATTCGTCGGCGGTGTGCGTTGCTTCCCCCTTTAGTTTTCTGCAACGGAGCAAAACAACGACATTTACCTTAAGACACGTTTCCGCCATTGCCGGGGTCGGTTACATTTCAACCATATTAAAGAAGAAAAAAAAACGACAGAATGCCGTCCGTGACAATGAAGTTGCTGTCCTGTGTGATCTGATATCTAGAGGTGCTCGAGATTCGATTCGGTTGTAAAGGATGAGTGGGTAATATGCGCCCCCCTGAGGAAAAACCCAGTTTTAACTGTGAATTTCGTCAAAAACGTTATTCATATTGGATTTACAGGTATACTCGCAATCACTGAAAACATTCACTGGATTGAGTAAATCATATCTTAGAAGTTAAACATAAGATAAATCAAATTATAGTTACCGTAATCCGGGGTAACATTGATCAGATTTTGGAATATTTCTTAAATATTTAATTCAAAAATGCAAATGTTCTGAGTTTTATATTTTTAAAACAAGTACTGCCACCCATATCTCGTGACTATATACTGTATTTTGTTTTTTGAATGATTTAAGCATGTTTACAAAAATGTGTTATGTGATTTTTGCATTTAGCTGATATGGGGTAACATTGACCATCCATGTAAACAACGTTCGGTAATATTGAAAATGTCGTTACTTACTTAAATAATGGCCCCTGAAGCCGAATATGATGTCCAAACGCTTACATCTCTTTTACTTTTTGAGTTATTTTAAAATTAAAAACACCTCGAACAGCGGAATACGCCTAAAGGTAGGCAATTTCCTTAGGGAATTCTACATTCTTAACAGTAATTCATTAATGCTGCCTAATTGAACATACTTATAAAAGTTTTGACAGCGGAATCGTTTTTGGCGATGCCATTTTTAGTGAGAACCGTATTTTCCTTGCTCATATCGCTTGCAGAACCTATGTGAGGCATGAATCTTCGGTAGTGTCATCCTTAACCATTGAAATCATTGGTTCGAAAACTTGACAAATTTACGCATAAAGTTAACGCAATTTTTGCAAAAATCTTAATTTTCAATAGCTCATAAATATAAGAAAGAGAAGCAACATTCATGCTTTATTAATGTTTCATTAATAAATGATGATACCAACTTATTTCGAGATGAGTCATTCCGATCAATGTTACCCCGCTGATCAATGATACCCCGGATTACGGTACTAATTCTTAAAACAGCGTTGTATAATGCGCCATCTCAAGGTTGGCAAAATTGTGTTGATTTTATGATTTTTGTGTGTGTTATTTTTTATTCCATGAGACGTCTCTTAAATTTTATAGAGACATCGATTTATATTGCGGTGGCGCGTTTTACCCCCAAGGAGCATTTTACACATAGCTCCCCCCAGTAGTTTACGCTGATATGTGGAACCCCGTGGAGTGTAGCAAAAGCGAAAGTGAAATGTGTGCTGTCTGTCGTCTCGTCTGTCGAGATTTGCGATCAACCGATCTCATTGTCATAATGACGCATTCGGATCCTCGCAGCCTCAACAATGCCGCGCAGTGATTCATTGGATTGGGCGAAAAAAGGTCAACAGATAGTTTGGACCAATGCAGATACCGGTTGCATAAACCTCCGAAGAAAGCAGCTGAAAACTCACAGACTTCGGAGAAATTTAGTTTGCATTTCATAACACTTTTTCGAGTGGATAAAATGATGCATATATTATACTTGAAATGTCTGAAAGGCAACGTCAATGGCGGGACAAGACCTTACAAGCAAGGTGGCCAAGTTGTACTGGGAAAGAGCTTGCTTCTCAGCTTAGTGTTCAATGCACACTTCCACAGTTATTATAACTGGGAGCTTTCTTTGCAAAGTTGCCATTTTCGCATTCGTATATCGTGTGGAAGGTACGACGATACTTTATGCCCAGGGAAGCCAAGGAAATTTGCTTTACGAAAACATCCTTGTCCAACCGGGAATCGAACCCAGACATGTTCAGCATGGCTTTGCTTTGTAGTCACGGACTATAACCGCTCGGCTAAGGACAGCCCAAAAAAATCGGTAAATTGGTGGTTCTTAGTAGAAAAATTGGAATACCGGTAGTTTATTGACTCAGGCCTGTGAATCAAATCGATAGGCCTGGCCACCCTGCTTACATGAGACGTCCGTGTATCTAAACGTTTCAGTTGAGCCTTCCAGTCAAGAGTAAGTGATTGCGCGATTGGAGAAATGCGCATAATCTTGACTTGTTGTCGTCGCCTACGACCCTGTTTTTTGTTGACTTCGTTACAAACATTTGCTCGTGTTAAATATCAAGCATTCAAGACACTGATCTACTTTGAGACGAATGAAATGTTTACTCTCTAATCAACTGTGCGCTTCTTATCACAATGAAAGCTTGCAAAAATAGACTTCAAGTCCGAGGTACTTGGTTCCAAGGGCCTACAAAGGAATGAGTCGTCTGGGCATGAATTCTCTTCTGAGCCAACAGTAAAGAAGCTATGCCTTTTAGAATGCGCAATTTGTGAAAATTGTGTCATGTTTCCAACTTCTTCATGGAACAACTGGTTATTCTTGAACTGTGTACATATCTGGCTGTGGTTGACTGCCCTGCGTGACCTCGGATTGTAATCGTTAACCAGCGACAGCGCAAATTGTCAGGAAGTGCATGCGTCAGAGACTTAGTGCGTATCAGTCACAGCATGTTATTTACCATGATTGTTATGATTTTGCTCGTTTTGCCACGCATTGGTAGTCGCTTGCATGCTTTATGCTGTGGATGATATTTTCCATAATTGACCCAATTAGGCTAAATTTGTTTAGTTTTGTCTTGTTTCGCGATTCGCGTCGTTGCACTTGTGTGTTACAATGGTGAAGTTCGTGACATTTAAATGTTGTTTCGAGGTCAAGTTTGACTACCAACAAAGTCCAGGATCAGTATGAATCAAATAGTTGAGAAATACAACTGGCGATAAGGACCAAAAGGTATATATAACAGCCAGCAGGCATTTATTTTTATTCTAAAAATATGGTTTAAACTCTTTTTTATTTGATTCTTTCTTAAACAGTCAAAATGGCCAATTGGTACTTTTACTCACGTTTTCAAAACACTGAGCTGAAGAAATAGTAAAACGACGTTCATGATTGTAGAATTCGAAAATCATGAACGTCGTTTTACTAGTGTACAAAGCGGAAATAATTATTGAACTGTTGCTTGTTGCTTGCTTCATGAGATTTTTTGCTCATAAAATTTCGGCTTAACATTCAATTTAGATTCCAAGCTGTTCCATCTTAAAATCAATTGTTTTGTAAAACTGAACGGAAACCATTTCAGCTAAGTGAAACATTTTTTTTTATGAAATTGGTATTTGATGTTTTATTATTTCTCATTCATGTTTATCCTTCAATATTGTAGAACTTCCTAGCCGTAGCCATCAGTACTACAGAAGGGCAAAAAAATGGAGCCATTCAAAAGATCCGGATCACTCAAAACAACGAGTGATCCGTGGCTCTGTTTTGGCGAGAGTCGGTTCATTTGACTAGTACGGACAAAAAGACAAAAGTGAGAGACAAAAAGTGACCCGGAAAAAGAACGAGCCGATTCTTTTCCCCTATTCTCCTTCGCTCGTTGTTGTTGTTGGTGCTGTTTGTGAGGGACTTTAACCCGAAGATCATTCGTCCCTTTCGTTCGTTTCTCTGCTCTATGATAACGCTTGACACGTACCTTGCTTTGCGCGCCACGGCACACATGCAAACACAGTTTTTCGCAGCTCTGCACTTTCAGCATACACAGCCAAACAACTAATTTGCCTTGCTCACTTGCATACAGACAGATTCTCTAGATTTGTGCTCTTGAAAATTCAAGGTTCGGCTTCGATGCATCTTCACCTTAGAGAGTTTCAATAGAAATTGTGTTCACAATTATACAGACAAAACACTTTTATATGATTTTATGGGACGACCGCAAACTTTTGCTCGGCAGTACATAATCAATACTTTTGAAGCTATGAATTTTGAAGTTTATGTAGGTGTCCGTTATTAGAGAATCTCCTCCTGAGTAAAATAAATAAAGTGACATACAGCAGTTTGTGGGACCAGACTTGTGCGATTGGGACAATATACTTTAAACTAAGAATTTATTTATATTAATAAAATTGTTAAAATTGTGTCTCTTCTATTGAAAAACCTTACATTGGCATGCAATTATAGAGTTATTGTTGTGATTTGAGTAAAATTGGTTAAGTTATGTTGTTTCCGAAGGAATTCATTTTTTTGAGCTTATCGAAAAATAAGCTAAACCAAAACCCTTCATAGTTTCTTAAAACAATTGATATTTAAGTTTTAGTAAGTCTATTTATGTAGTAAAATTTTATTTTTTTCGGAACTTACACTTTTCAGCACACTTAAATTTAAATATGGTTTATTCGATCAATTATTACTTCTAGCGTCTGAGGTTGCTTTTAAGTTTTGTGTATTATAGAAAGTTTGGGTTTGTTTGATTTTTGTCAGAGGCGCGTCTACATCCGAAACCATGAATAGAACAAGCGTTGGCAAAAATGTTGTGCGCAGTGAAACTAAGAAATTATTTAAATTTATTTAGTGACTAAGTGCCTTGAAAATAGAAGATTGAAGCCCCTTGCAAAAAAAAACAAGAAGGGACCAAAAAGAGGCCGAAAGAGACCAAACAGGAATTAAGAAATAAAACAAAAAACTAATAGGAGTCAGAAGTAAGGGTTTGATTCTTCATATCATCAGAGCAAACCAATTTTTCAAGATCTAAGACTTTTTTTTCTAATTTTCATCAGAAGTTTATGCAGGTATTTGCCTAAGTGTTCAGATATTACTATATAAGATTTCAACTAGGGATTTGAGGAATGTCTCCAAGGAAGCTTTACTGAAAAATAAATCCGTGTGGTATTTTTGAAGAAAATCCTAGAGTAACCTCTGAATAAACTGGGGTAAGATTTAAAGTCACCCTTAATGAATAAGGATCTCAGAAATAACTCGTGGATTTTATTCCCATGAGGAAATTTTAGAAGATATCCTGGATAATTTGGCAATATAATCGAACTCAATCGTTTCTAGAGATAGTATTCTGCATGATTCTCAAAATAAATTTCTCGAAAAACATTGGAAAGAATCTTTATAGAAATTTGTAGAAATGAATGATCGACGGAATTATTAGAATAAAAGCTGTTGTATAAACTGGTGTGAAAACTTAAATAAGCTATTGAATATTTTATGGAAATTGTTTGGTAAAACTGCAGGAGTGAACGAAATGATGGAAAAATTAATAGAAATTGAAGAATTCTGGATTTCAGGGAAGGAACGTGTTTGAATTATTCAAGGAATCCACATGAACAGGCGGAGGAATTCTTGCAGGATTCCATGAAAAAAAAAACTTAAGCTATTTTTTTCCAAACGGCTTGAAACAAACCTTTGTGGATTTCCTCGGGAGAAATTCTGTAGAAATCTTTGCAAGATATAGTAGACTAACAACTGGAGAATTCGGTTCAAGAATTAGTAATAAAGTATCTGGATGAAATTCTAGGATAGTTTTGAAAAAACAAAATCAAAGCAATACCTGAGAAAATTATTGGAGTTCTCAAGCATTTCCTGGAGCAAATTCTCGAGAAATTGTTCTAAGCATCGTTAGAAAAAAATCTATTGAACCTTAAGTGAATATCACCTGAAACAGTTTAAAATGAAGTGAACATGGTATGAATCACTTGAATACGGAGCGAATTGAATAACTTGTAAATGAATTATTTGAATAAGAAGTGAATCAACCCTTGAATATGAAGTGAATCAGTCATGAGCGACTTGAACTTGGAGTGAATCTGACATGATTGATTTGATATGGAAAAAATCAAACCTGAATTATAAAGAGATTATGAAGTGAATCAAATCTGAATCACATGAGAATAAAAAGGATCAGACAGTATATAGAGGTATGGAGGGTATGGAGTGAATCAACATAAATCACTTGAATATAATGACAATCAATCATGAATCACTTGAATATAATATAATAAAGTGTTTTTGACTTGGATAATTTGAATATGATGAGCTTCAAGCATAAATCACTCGCACATGAAGTAAAACATACCCAAATTCTTAAAAGATGCATCATATCTAAAACACTTGAATATGCAATGGATCAGACCTGAATCACTTGAATATGATATGATTCTGATCTTAATCACTTCCTCTTCCAAATGCCAAAGGCTATCTGAACAACATTATGGACATTCTATCTTATTAAATCGTGAGGTTTAATGACAGTCAACCCTCCGTAACTTGATGTTCAATATCTCGACAAAGTCTTGAAGAACCAGAATAAAAGATGGGTTTCATGGCGATTTGGAACTCAGCAACGTCAGTGACGTCCGGAATTCGTTGACTGTCTGAACAGTTTTGTCGAAGACTTGAACTTGCTATTTCATTAGGAACACAATACAGAAGTTGCTTGAAATTCTTCATTCAACATGCTTACTCCCGCCACCTAGTGACAAAATTTCGAGCTAAACCATTTGCCTTTCGGATTACCTTGTCCTTGTAACAATTTTGTTAAAAACTTGAATATTCTTCCTTATTAAAATTATGAGATAGGACTTGTATGCAGTTGCATATAAATCAATCTGTTTTCCGGATGCCCTTGACTTCGATCTTTCTATCTTATTTGGATCAGAAGATAAAACTAGTTGAGGATGCTCAATTCGACATGCTCATTAGCGCCACCTAGCAGCAAAATTTAGAGCCAAACTGTTTGCAATTCGGATGTCCTTGAACGTATGATAAAGTTTGTCAAAAACTCGAATTTCTATCTTATCTGGATGATGAGATAGATGCTCATTTTTATCTGCACACTAGCGCTGCCTAGTGACTAAGGTTTGACCCAAATCACCTGTTTTCCGGATGTCCTTGACATTCTAAATAACTTTTCCGAAGACTCGAACTTTCTATCTAATATGGATCACGAGATAGAACATGCTTAAAATGCTCAACTTTACATGCTCACTAGTGCCATCTAGCGGCAAAATTGCGAACCAAACTATTTGCTTTTCGAATGTCCTTGATCTGTTGAACAATTTTGCTGAAGACCGCACCATTATAGATCATCAGCATCACGAGATATAGCATCATGAATGTTCCTTTTTTCAGGTGATGCTAAACTTTCCAGGATGATTCAATGTTCAGCTGAGTGTTGCAATACTTTTTCAAGCGAGTCCGTATTTATGACAGGTAGTGTATGTACAGATGATAAATAGGTTAATTTATTTTTCATGCTTTCTGCTGATCCTGTTTTATTTTTTTGTTAAATTATGTGTAGGACAAATCTTTAGAATGTTTTTTTTTTTGTGCGAAGTACATGTACTACCTGTCTTACTCACCATTATTGTTATTGTCTTCATTGAAATGGCTTTTGAAATTAGTCTAATTCACCGTTAAAATTTGAAATGGTCTTGCCTTGGTCGAATGGTTAGAGTTCGCGGCTACAAACCAAAGCCATACTGAAGGTGTTTGGGTTGGATTCCCGATCGGTCCAGGATCTTTTCGTAATGGAAATTTCATTGACTTCTCTGGGCATAGAATATCATCGTACCTGCCACACAATATACAAATGCGAAAAAATGCATCTTTGGCAAAAAAAAAGCTCTCAAGTTATAGCTGTGCAAGTGCTCATTGAACTGAAGGACAATTCAGTTACACTGCGGAACACGATTTTGTCTCAAGTACCAAAATACCGCTATTTACTTAATTAAGGGTTGCTGAATCCATTGCCATTTACAGAAATATCATAGCACGTCTAGTTTTTGAGATATTGGCTGTTGAAAATGCTAAATTTGACTATTTTAACCAACTTGCATGCAAGTTACCCAGCTTGTATGGCAATTTACTTGCTTAATTTGCCTCAGAACTCAAACTTCATGTGTATAACAATACTTATCATCAATGTTCATCATACTTCCGATGCTCAAAATTTTTTTTTTTGTTGGTTTAGAAAAGTGTTGTATTTTGCCATATAAGAGAAACGAAGAACTTCGTGTGAAGACTGCAATCATGTTGAAAAAATTGATTTAACCTCAATTTAATCGTGCAATTTCAATAAAATTTCATCTGAAATGAAAGTTAAAGTCGTATTTTGCATACTTGGTAGATTAGATCATAATATTTTTTGAAAAATCATTGTTTAAATTTTATGTATAATTGTGACTTGCTGGAACATTTCTGACAATGGCATCAGATTCAGCAACCCCAAATCTACTAGAGATACATAATTTGATTCTTGAGACACGCAAAAATGTCATTTTTGTTACGCTGTGTTATAAGGAGTGGTAAAATTAGTAAAATTCACTAGATTATCAAAAAAGTATTGTGCATCTCAATTGTACGTACTCATGTAAATATTTCACAGAAGTTTCCATGTAATTACATAACACCCAAACACTGTTATTTGTATGTGAACAACACCACTTAGCATGCCTAATCGTTAGGACACCAGAGCTCTTTGCGAAAGGTTGAACACCTCTTCGCAATATGCACTCCATACTCCAAGTGTGAAAACCCCCGCTGTGTCTCTTGCATCTCTGTGCTACAAAACTGCAATTTACCTCCCTGGACAAAAGTGAATCAGCGCACCAAAGTGGCGGTGGAGGAAAAATGCATAGCTGACGTCGTAACTGCGGTAGTGGGCAGCTACAACAATTTGCTTGCACTACCCAAAAGCAAGTGTGTGCATCATGCAATCAAACACCATCTCCGACGACGACGACTACCGCAGGATTTACACGGCTATTACATGTGCGCAAGCATCTGATGCTTAAATTTATCGCAATTTAAATCAAAACGCCACGACCAACCAAACGACGATCGACGGTGATCATGCGGACGAGCCTCCCCTGTTTGGCGCATGTATGCCACACGTCGGATATTTATTCGCTACATAGCTACACACTAGGGTGTCTCAAAATTTTACTTTGTTAGAAAACTATTTCAAAAATGTTCTGAACGTGATTTCTCATAGTTTCCCCATGCACAATTTTTGTTTGCAACATCCTTAGCTACCATTCGGAGGTTGAGCCCCAAGGTTTCCAACAAAGTGAAATTTTGGGGCACCCTACCTTACACCTACATGCATGTAAACTGTATTATTTGGGGAACTCCAAGCTGGGACTTGGCAGAAAATCACGCGTTAAAGTGAAAGTACTCCATACTCCACTCAGCCCCGCTCGCTATTGGGGCGGTATGCGCAAGCAAAGGCGTCGGACACGGCGACGTCATCGCGCCGCCATCATCGTCATTGTGTGATCATCATTATCGATTGGGGCTGTCGGGGATTATTGGGGGAGACTGGATACATTTCTCTTTCATTCCATTGCTGTGGCAGTGGTGGAGGGGGAGTGACACAAGTGGCAAAAGTGGGCGAAATGTATGCGCGAATTTCTTTGGGCCAAAGACGTTGATTTTAAGAGCGTTTTAGCGTTCCGTTTTGGGGCTGAGAGTAGGTGAATATGCATAATTACGAGACTACAAATGGGGCCGATGGCAGCTTGATCGAGGCCGTCTGTTGATTGCTCTCAGGTTTAGCAGGCATCTATTTACCTATCGGGAGTGTCCGTCAGACTGTAGCTTTTATAATCATCGATAGGTTGTTAATATTTCAACTGGTATTCGTACTTCAAATGAAACCGCTTGCTGAATAAAATTTAAAACAATAAGCACAGTTTGCGCAAAATGCAAAAAAAACGCCATTTAAAATTTTGATGGGGAGTTGATGATCAACCAATTGATGCGTCATTAGAACCGTAATGTTACATTCTATGAAGAGCACTCGTCAAATTTTTGGCGGAAAATTCTGAAGACTATTCAAAATCAATGAAACAATCATTCAAGTCATCGTGCAAAAGCTTGGGGTCAACGTCAACTACAACTCATTTTCGTTTTTATCTCTACCATTTTTCGATCAATTTCAATAGTTTGACTTTTTTTAAATTACACTCCCGTGCAAAAGTTTGGGTTCACCCCCTAAAAATATACAAAAGTGTGTTGTCCATGTCTCTGTGATTACACATCTAATTGAAACTCTCTATGGCGGATGTAATGTCGCATTGAATTAAACATTTTCTCAATTCTGAGAATAATCAAAATACCTACGAATTAAGATTAACTCATCGCCTTTCGAATAAGTCGTGTAATCACAGAGGTATGGACGAAACAACTTTGTATGTTATTTAGGGAGGGACTTCATACTTTTGCACAGGAGTGTATACCTAGTCACAACAAACATCATTGAGTCAGCCAGCCCATCATCAGAGAGTGGGTTTTGGCTGCTGATGGGATGACATGGTGGAATATGTTCATTAGACACGGTCGTTTGAAATTAAATGGTCGGTGATGGCTCTGTTGGATACGTATTTGTACGCTTCCGGGCAGTGATGTTGCATGATGCCGGCGATTGATGGGCCGATAAATTTGGGATTGGCTGCAGTTACCCAGGGTTAACGGAATAAGGTACCGTTTGTCTGATTTCACACATTGTCTAGCCAGTCGTTGGCTGCTCGGAATGGGAATATTTTAAATGAGGTAATCATTGCTTTTGAACGGTATAGATTATTGAGACTTTTAATAGCTCACTTGGCTCGAGCGCTATTGAAGAAAATCTTGCTGAAACATGTGTAGTGTTCAAAATACGCCGTAAAACGAGATTCATATGATTTTGGTACAATAAAATTTATTAATTCTTTGTTTTCTGGCGTTAGGTAGAATAAAGTCTGATGTTCAGCTTATTTGTCTATGAACACATTCATCATTATTTACTTAGCGCTTTCCTTGCTAATGGATCATTTACGCAAGAAGATGTATCCTGGAGAGTCAAGAAAAAATCCATCCAATGAAGAACAGGCGGGATTTTATCCTGATATGGTCTTGGTGGGTAGCTGGGCGTGTACCACTGCGGCTATTTAGACCCCGTTCAAAACTTCTTCTTCTTTCTGAAGTTACATTTCAACTGGGATAGAGCCTGCTTCTCTGCTTAATGTTCTTATGAGCACTTTCACAGTTATTAACTGAGAAATTTCTTTGCCACTTAACCATTTTTGCATGTGTATATCGTGTGGCAAGTACGAAGATGCTCTATGCCTTGGGAATTTGGGAAAATTTATGTTACGAAAAGATTCGATTTATTACAAAATTTTTGCTTAACAAAATTTAAATGTATGTAAGGAAAAATCATTTAGCAGACACCTTCGCATGGCTATGCTTTGTAGCCGCGGACTCCAACTACTCGGCTAAGGAAGGCCCCTAAAAATCTTATACACCCAAATTTATTCAAAAGCTATCGTGAAAGTGTCAGCGGACTCCATCAACTCTAAGGGGCTTAACGAACTTGAAATATTTATGGAGAAAATCGACAAAATACATGAAAAAATGCATCTACATTTTTGACAATAAGCTGCGTTGTTTTCGATTAAATTCTTTCGTTAGTGCTATGAAGATGCCCTTATAAATAAAAAAAAAAACACTGCAAGATTGTCTATCCGTTTATAAATAACAAGTAATACCTAGGGAAACTGAAATTCAGTTTTTCGTGGGGTGAAAAAATAATGCGTTGGTCTAAACATTATTTGAACAACATCACAGCCCGTTTGAAAAATTATCTTTCATTTATCGGAAAAATTATCGGAGTTGCCCGTTCACTCTGAGGGAAAACCGATTTCCAGTTTCCCTTAGTATAATTTTTTAGTTCCTTATCGAAAAGACTTCCGGTTTGTTGCAGTCTCTTGTATATTGCTAGTAAATTAAACATTCAAACTCACATTGTCTGTTTCCGCCAGGAAGGATTTACGATCCACATTTTGAAGACATTTCAGCAAACTTTTTTTTGTCAACGATTTCTCCGGAATTTTAACCGAAAATTATTTAAAATAATGCGTCAGAGATATTCGTTCTGTCCTATTTTATGAATTTCTCTAGAAACTAATTCATAAATTTATTCAGCAATTACGAACGCACCAGAAATTCAGTATTCAAGTTTTTAATAATATATTCCAATAAATATACTACAAAAGTTTGGGACTCTTCAAAAGTAAAACATACACTACTGAATATGGACTCACTAAAATAAGTATTGCAACACTCAGTTGAAAATTTAATCAGCTTCCAAAAAGTTTAGCATCACCTCAAAATAGGTAAATTTACATTGCTACATCTCGAGATCCTTATGATATGCGAAGAACCAACCTTCAGCATAGTTGTTCAGCAGATCAAGGACATCCGGAAGACAAACAGTTTGGTTCGCAATTTTGCTGCTAGGTGGCGCTAGTGAGCATATAAAATTGAACATTTTAAGCATGTTCTATTTTGCGATCTACATGAGTTAGAAAGTTCGTGTCTTTGGCAAAATTGTTCAGAAGGTCAAGGATATTCGGAAGACAGACAGTTTGGTTCGCAATTTTACCGCTAGGTGGCGCTACCCGAGCAAAGCTTGAGATCATATTGGAAACTAATTTTGATGTTGTGATGTCGTGAATTTTGATAACTCAGTTAGCTGTCATTTTGGTCGTTTTAACGGTTAAAATATCAAAACTGAGAGCAGAAAAATGTTCCCATGAAATCAAATTGAAAACTATGTTTGCTGTCAGTTACAGCAAGTTGAAAACTGTTTCTGCTATCATGGAGGGCAAATTGAGAACTCATTTAGATGTACATATTTTCGATTGATATTGAAACGAGTTTGCGAGAAAATAAATGCTTCATTTTTATATTAACATAGTGTTTATACATGTAACACGAATAGATTTATAATTAAATGAAATGAAAATATTCCCAAAAAGTTAAAATGATAGCAGAACGAAAACAAAACATGATATCGAATATTTCAATGACAAATCACATATCAAATTATGATATCAATTTGATGCTGAAAACAGAATATGTTTTCGACTTGCTTTCATTTTGATGTTGGACTTTGCTCGGGTAGTGAGCATGTTCAATCATGCACTTTAAGCAAGTTCTATCTTGTGATCTACATGAGATAGAGATTTCGAGTTTTCGGAAATGTTGTTCAACAGGTCAAGAACATTCGGAAAGCAAATAGTGTGGTTCGCAATTCTGCCGTTAGGTGACTAGTGAGCATTTTAGGCATTTTCTATCTTGTGATCCACAAGAGATAAAAAGCTTGTGTCTTCGGGAAAGTTGTTGTTGTCTTGGACATCCGGAATGCAGACCCTTTTAAAAATCCAATCGGTGCCACTAGTAAGCAAATAAAACTAAGGATTTCAATATGCCCAAGTTTGGGGTGCTGTATCTCAGCTTCTAGTAGTCTGAAGTGGCTGAAATTTGGATGACGAACTACAAATAACTTGAAGTTTTGCCTTAAGGGAATTATTACATTGCAGTCATTTTACATAGAGTTTCAGAGGGTTGTTCAAAGACAAAAGTAAGTAATCGAGAGACTTTTTAATTTAATTCGAAAACGGTCAGTCGTGGAAAGTTGGTGTGTTCTGCAAATTTGTGTGACTTCTGAAATTGAACAACTTTGTGAAGCAAACCAGACCAGAAAAACTATAATATAAATTAAATCAAATTTTAAACACTTGAGTATAAGGTAAATCAGACATGAATCACTTGTAAATGAATGGATAAGACCTGAATCGCTCAAAGATGGAGTGAATCAGTAATGATGTCCTCAAATGTGAAATAAATCAGCTCTGAATCTCTAGAAAATGCAGTCAATCGTACGTGGAACACTTGAATATAAAGTGAATTAGGCATGACTCATTTGAAAATGAAGTGAATCAGCCGTAAACTGCTTGAACATGAAGTGAATCATACCTGATTAAGTGGATAATGCAGTAAACCAAAACTAAATTACCTAAATTTTAGGTGAATCAGACCTGAACAATTTGAATATAAAGTGAATCCGATCTGAACGACTTGACTTTGCAGTGAATCCGACATGAATCATTGAAATATGAAGTTAATCAATCTTAAATCACTTGAATATGAAGTTATTCAATCCTGAATCACTTGAATGTGAAGTGAATAAGGTATGAATCACTTTAACATAAAGTGAATCAAGCTTGAAACACTTGTAAATAAATGAAACAGACATGAATCACTTGAAATCAATGGAACTTTAAGTGAATCCAACCTGAAACAGTTGAATATCAAGTGAATCATGTATGAATCACTTGAATCCGGAGCGAATTGAATCATTTGGAAATAAATCATTTGAATATGAAGTGAAGCAATCCTAAATCACTTGAAAATTAGGTGAATCTGATGTCAATCACTTGTATATGAACCAAACCTGAATCACTAGAATATGAAGTGAATCAGTCATAAGCAGGGCCGTATATTTTCATTTAATTTAAACGCATTTTCAATCCTCAAATGACTGACTCCAGCTTGCCTTCAAATTGAAACTTTACTGTTTCGCCCCATTCTTTAGGAGCTGATAAATTCAAATGAACGACCTGGTGGCCCGCATAGTTTTTCTATCTTAATCTATTACCTAACAAGTTACATATATTACTACTGCAAAAAGTAGGTAAAATCCATTTTCTAAAATTTTGATGGATTTCAATAAAATCAAATAAAACGAAAATCGTACTCTTTCATTTCATTTTCTTGTTGGTTGCTGAGTGTGGAACGAAACACGAAGCGATGCAGTTGTTCGTCACCATCGATACGACACAACTATGCCTTCGTGTTTCACAAAATGCTTTCGAAAATGCACGGCCCTGGTCATGAGTCACTTGAACTTGACATGATTTATTGAATATAGAGAAAATAAAACCTGAATTACTTAATTATGAAGTGAATCGAACCTGAAACACATGAATATAAAGAGGATCAGACATTAATCACTAGGGTATGGGTGAATCAACATCTTCTTCTTGGCATTGACGTCCTCACTGGGACAGAGCCTGCTTCTCAGCTTAGTGTTCTTATGAGCACTTCCACAGTTATCAACTGAGAGATTTTTTTCGTATATCGTGTGGCAGGCAGTGTTGTGAAAAACTCAATATCTCATAACTCACGCTTGAGATTTTTCATGCGTATGTTCTCAATCACGCAACTCAGCAGTCAAAAAATCATGGATGAGTTGGATCACCTTTTTGACTCATTGTCCCGTATATCCATAGCTTACTCACACACGGCAATAATTTCTAGTTAGCATGGTAAAATTACAGTAATCCGTTCTAACATAAACAACAACATTCGGATTTCACGACTTTTTGACGGGTATTGCGACTGAATCATTTTTTTACGGTTTGAGTTGATTTGAGCGTGAGATTTGCGAAGCAGATCTCTAATTAGTTTGCTCTCACGGGAGAGCGTGTTGATTGAGATTTGAGTGTGAGTCTATCAACACTGGTGACAGGTATGATTATACTCTATGCCCAGGGAAGTCAAGGAAATTTCAATTACGAACAGAATCTGGACCGACCGGGAATCGAACCCAGACACTTTCAGCATGGCTTTGCTTTGTAGCCGTGGACTCTAACCCTCGGGTAAATCAACATGAATCATTTGAATATAAAGACAATCAATCCTGAATCACTTGGGTATGAAGAGTTTCTGACATGGCATGAATTACTCTCATGTGCGAGTAAAACATTCCCGAATCCTTAAAAAATGCATCAGACCTGATACATTTGAATATGATCTTAATCTCTTCCACTTCCAAATGCCAAAGACTATCTGAACAACATTATGGACATTCTATCTTATTAAATCATGATATTTAATAACAGTCAACCCTCCATAACTTGATGTTCCATATCTCGACAAAGTGTTGAAGAACCAGATTAGAAGTAGGCTTTCTTAGCAACTTTGGAACTCAGTAGCGTCCGGATTTCCTTGGCTGTCTGAACAGCTTTGTCGAAGACTCGAATTTGCTATTTCAATAGGATCACAATACAAAACAAGCTTAAAATTTTTCATTCAACATGTCCACTACCGCCACCTAGTGGCAAAATTTCGAGCTAAACTGTTTGCCTTTCGGATTACCTTGACCATCTAACAGCTTTGCCAATAACTAATTACTGAGACTTCCGATTTGAAAACGGTTTAGGTAAAATTGTAGCTGACTAATGTATCTACCGATTGAATGAATTACTTGCTTTTCCCATAGTAATTCCCATACAAACTTTGAAGGGCTTGTGCAGTCTCAGTTTTCATCCAATTGAGCTCAAATTTTGGGAGGTAACTCAGAATTCGTATAGAATAGAATGAGTGGTGTGGAGGAAAAACGATCTTTGAACCACCTTAATAACCATTCTATATTGTTTTGGGAAAGAATTTAAACTTTTGCACAGGATTTTATCTTCCAGAAAGCGTAGAGGGCTTCGTAGCGGTACGTTATTCATTTAGACGTATTATGAGTGTGACGAGGTAAGGATTCGAATCCAGAAGAAGCTGTTGTCTAGTGTTAGTAATGTTCAATCTATGCAGCTATTGGTTGAAGAAGGAGTAAATTGTGATTCTATACCATCAGCCGGAAAGCAGTTAACCGGCAGACCACTTGCCGGAATGTACCATTACCCTGAAAAACCATTACCCGGAAAATAAAATCTTTCTTTTTTTACAAACTTTATCAGTACATTTGTATACAATTGGTATTGTCTTTTATTGATGCTTAGCACAAATTATGTCACGCTAACCATGGACATTCTCGACTCCTTCTGTTTCCGTCGTCAAAAGACATCTCCAAACTGCTATGGACCAAACATGTTGTTCTTCTTGACGGCGTTACGACTCAACTGGGACAAAGTCTGCTTCTCAGCTGTTCGAGGAGCATTTCTACAGTTATTAGCTAAGAGCCTATGTCAACTGATTATTTTTGCATTCGAATATAGTTTGACAAGTATGTAAGTACTCTAGCTCTGGAAAGTCATCAATTTTGCCAACCAGAAATAATTTTGAACCGGTGGTATTCAATTCGACCAATCACAATTTGATATTTATAAATAGTTTCACTTTGCCGCACACGCAGATCGGAAAACTATGTCTTCAAACTTAGGCTTTAAAACGAAATATTACAGGGATAGGAATAATGAAAATATTTTTTTAATTATAAATATTTGATGCTGAATAACAACGAGGTCAATATAAATCGAAAAAATCACCTACCAAATAAGGTATGGTGCATTTGAGTAAATGGAACATCTCAGTATTTAAAAATGTTTGGAGTTATATAATGGTTGTCTTATTCTCTTAAGCTAAGTATGCTGTTTTGCTCAAGAAAAGTAAAAATTTCTGCGGAAGAAATGGTCAAGAAATTTTGTACAGCGAGCTCCATTTGAAATGACATTTCTTTTCGACTGCGTACTGTGATCAAAGAAAACTGCTTTTCATGAGCATTTCTTGCAAGAAATTTCCCACGCATCGAGATAGGCGATTACTTTTCTGTTGAAGTGCATACTTCGCTTTAAGTTGAAATAGTTTGGAATCTAATTTCAGCATTGTATTGAAATATAAAAAAACACTAATCTTGCGAAGGAAGCGACATACAACAGTGCAATTCTTATTTTATCTAGTGCCTCGATAATCGAGAGTAGGGACACAATTCGTCATTGTGACGTCCATCTTTGGATTTCGAGATATTGCACCTCACTAGATCTACTTCTTCCTTGAATTTGGTTAATTGTGTTTTTTTTTTCTCCGAATGTCTGTACTTCGAATTCAGTGCCAGGGTCAAAAACTAGACAGAATAATAAGCAATCATAAGAGTAAAATATTTGGTCATTTTCGGCTTAACACATATTGCCAAAAATGCCGGTGGAACTCGGAAGAACCGCCAATCAAAAAATAATAGTGAATATAAGATGTCCCGAAATGGGTCATTCTAAGAAAAGGAATATTCGAAGGATTTGCGTTCAGATGATTGACGTATGCGGAAACAACATTTTGCCATGAATGACTGGAATGAAATATCGCATATCAATATTGCACGAAGAATAAGAAATTTCTTAAGATATGTTTTCTTAGTTTGAAAAGTTTCTTCAGGAATTTTGTCAAAACTGTTTCTAGAGTTGGGCCTATCGTGAGGATGGTAAGAAAGGTATGAAAGTTGAATTTTTAAACCCTTTTTTCCTGAATTTAGAATCACCGTAATTAGCAGCTCCTCAGAAAACATCCACCAAGTGAAATGTGAAAATGTGAAACAGCCTAGAATACAATAATGCGCTGAAATAAAAATCACGCAAAAGAAGCATAAAACGTCAGTGTGATATCTAGTTTGGCATTGCGTACTAGCAAAAAGTTTAAAATAAGAAAATTGACTTCGTACGCTTCTTTCAAATCGTGAGTAGGGACACAAGGCGGTCATTGTGACAGCCTTGCTTAAATTCCTACATGTTTCGCCTTAAGATCGCAAATATATTTTCTAGAGACATCTACACACTTCTAGGGTTTCTGCACACATTCATGAACTATAATCTGGACTCCTAGCAAATCTTATAACGTCGATAGGATTTACTGGAAAAAGATTCTTTACCAAATTATTAAAACCTCTGCATGAAAACAGCCACGCAATTCATTGCAATGAAAACTAAATCGATAATCATTCTGCTGTTTGTTTTTTTTTTGCACATTCGATAACACCTTGTCGAAACTAGTTCAAAAGCTGTCTGTCATGCAAAACAGAAGCAGGATCATCAACATCTTTTTTGTTAACCACCTGAAGGCTCCACATTGACCCGTTAGTTCAACCGATACAAGAATCACCACTCGTGACACACTATTTAGCTAAACACTTCACAGCAACTCCATTGAAGTCAGTTCTTTCGAAATAGAAAAAAATGCGAAGAATGGCTCGGTAAAAGCCAGATGATATCGTCAATTAGCATTCAACAATAGTAGCGTTATAAACTGCTGCACTGCCAGACATAACACTTCACTACAAGATCAACTGGGCTGAAGCACTTTTATTTCGGTCAATGTTGTGTTTTTTGTTTGATACGAATTAATATTTCGCAGGTCTCAACAATAGCTTTATCTAGCTCAACACTGTTCGAAATGACGATAAATGGAATAACCGTTTATACAAAACGATCGCCACCCATTGTGCGGTCCGCGGAGAAATGGTGGAGAAATTCCTGCTTCATTTTTCTTATGTTTCGCCTGCTTTTGACCGTTGTTGTTGTTGTTTTCTTTCACCAAACTCTCGGCTTCGATAAGCTCGTTTAGTTATTCAACTCTCTACTTAGGATTTCGTTTCGCACACACTACACTTGCACGGGGTTTTGATGATAAAAAGCATTTTTCGTACATACGAGCCTATTGGAAACCGTTTTCCATCATTCACTTTTGATCTTCTTCGACTTCTTCTTGGCGGATGCCGGTTTACCTTGGACGGCGAGCAGTTGTTGCAACACGGTTTTTATATTTTCCTTTTCTTTCCGATCATGCGAAGTTGTTAATTTTCATTTTCCTTTGCAAAGCTGTTGTGCACTCTCACGCCTTTTTGTGCATATCCAATTATCCGCTGGATTAATTCACATTTCGTTGTGGGAAAATCGAATCACTCCCTTCTCCGGAGCGGATACCTTTTTATACCTGTTGCGTCAAGTAGTATGGAACCGTTGAAGAGTGGTTACGCACTTGGACAGATTATATCAGACCGACTGAGGAAAGATCATTGGCACCACTCGTGAATCGACACTTAGAGATAATCACTCAAGACACGCTGGCAAGATGAGGCGAGCCAGTTTTCTTTGTTCGCACACTTCAACACAACTGCAAAAACTTCTTGAACGGCACCAGGAATCGCTCTGAAACCTCATAATTATCACTAGACAACGACAGGAGCAACAAACACAGTCTCCCATACCCTAATCAAGGAGGTCGAAGCTCCCGTAATGGCGATTCAACGACCTGTATCAGCCGTTGACACAAATATACCATTCAGATAAAAATTGGCGTTAACGGCAGGCCTTATCAACTTCAAAAACTAGACCGAACCATTAACCTAGTCCGCTTTCGAGCACCAGTGATCTCCTTTGCGTATAGCTCTATCGCTCAACTACCGAGAGGTTGTAGATCAAGTTTTGATTACACACTCCTTCATCATCTTTTAACAGCTGTCTTCTCGCCAAAATCTTCTGGCTTTGATAACAGCTACACGATAGATGTAACGACATGTTAATCCACATACCTACACGACACAGAAAGCCGAAAATAGCACACTATCTCCAGCACAGCACAACTTTCGAGAGTGAAATGAATAAAAGCTAAAGCTCGCACGCGCACGATCAACACGTTGTTGCAACTTATGATGGGTCTGTTACTGATCGAGAGACGGAACGGGAGAGACGTCGTCCGCTTGGATCCGCGGTCAACACTCAACTGATCGCTGCGACCGCGAAATCGAGCCCAAGAAGCGAAAACGAAAAGAGTCTTCTCTTCGCAAGGGTCTGCCCGAGTTCGATTCCAAAAGCTAACCAGTTTCATTTGGCGACTACGGGGAGCGCTGGACAATCACAACCAACGGTTGGAATATTGGCGGCAGCGCGCGGGAGCCGGTGCTGAACTCTCGCTGTTCAGTTGGAGCTTTTATCTCAACCATGTGCTGCTATGGTGAGGTGACGCACGAGCACGCTCCGGCTGAGAGTTGATTGTGGGGGAGAGAATGTAAAAGTCACCCAACTTGGAGCAAATGTGGGGATGCTCATAAAACTATATGCATCGAGTTTTTCTGATTGTATTTCAAGTTTATGAGCGTTTTGACCAGATTTTTGGAAAGTTAGCATGAATAACTATCTTAACCCTTCTTTTGGAGTTGTTTACAAACCACGTGATCTGATTTTGAAATTCTGGTCAGATTAAGGTGATTAGAAAGCGAAGCCAATCTTTGAATTTACAAGTGCACAAGTCTGAAGAATCGGACGACCGTTTGCGTTGAAAATCTATCAAATTTCTTGCTTGCGGGTGGTAACCAATCGGATAAATTTTCAACGCCGAGTGCTGTTTGATTCTCAAGTCTTGTGCTCTTCAAAATTAAAAGATTGGCTTCGCTTTATAATCACCTTAAGAAATTCTCACTTTACCATATGGTCCGCCGTGGTCCTTTGATTAGCCATCTTCTTTTTTCCTATAACAGCGTAGTTTCTTCTTTAATTGGGTATAAGCATAGATGACCGTTCAATTTATAGTTGTTACTCCGTGATTGACCAGAGCAATCGAAGTTGCACCACAGAGATTCAATGAATGGGGCTTGGGATTAACTTACTCGAGAGCTCAAAGTTCTAAAGTTTATATCGTCCTTATGGTCATCGGGAAGGGTAGAAATGTTAGTTAGACAACAAATGTTACTAGAGACCGAAGAATCTTCTGCATCTCCACAGTTGTCATGGAAAGGATATTGGGTTTGTGGGATAAGGTAAGGATCTGGGAGTCACCTATGGTTGGTGATGCGATCCATGATATATTCAACCTAACTGAATTCTCATTTTAAATCGATAATCGCATTGTACGATGGGTAAGTGATTGTTAAATTTATTAACTCATTACGCGTGGTAAAGATGGATTAATTATGGGTTAAATTATGAAAAAAACCTAGCCGAGCACGTGGATTTTTGACGTTAGATAACGTCTTACGGTAACATACTGGGGTACAATTTCGAAAAACGGAGATCTCTCACGTCACGAAAAGTGGTTAGATTTTGACTGTTAATAACTTACTAAAGCCCGGATAGATTTTCAAGACTTTTGTACCAACCGATTGGAAATCTTTCTATAAACCGACTCCAATAATGAAATCTTTTGATGTCCATGACTAAACTTATGAAAAATGGGTAAATATCGAGGCATGTCTTATTTTCCCTAGAAAATCACATTTAATCGTCTTCGGTAATCTTTTGGTGTGTTTCTGTCTAACAATGGAATGAAAACCCAGTTCGCTCAACGGTGACTAGCCCCAATCGTCCTTTTCAGGATGACAATTAAATTTTGAAAGTCACTAGAATTTTCCACCGTGAAGAGCGACATTACTGGTGATTGGATGCGATTGATTCAGATTTTGGTCAGTCATTTGCATGCAATCACTTATCACGGCTAAATAATGCTTTTCGAGAATCTCAGTACCAAGAAATAAATTTCACACTGTGCGTGCGCGCGGGTAATCGTCGACAGTGTGTGCATAAGTCGGATAAATTGCGGACTGTACTTGAATGAAGAATCCCGGTTTGTCTCGCATTCAGAGATGATTGAATAATGCCGTTGTTGTCGTCGCTACCCGACTATGGGTACATATCAAAATTATATCAGCGTATGTTATAATGATATAAAGATTTTATCGAACATAGGTTGTTACAAACTTGATGCAGGATGTTGTTAAAATAACTAAAACATACCAAAAAGTTGTATGAATTGTGACATACATATAACAAAATATGTTGTATAACTATCAAGAACATATCAAACTTAATTATAATTTTTGATACAAAGTATCAAAACTATAGTACGGTCTGATAAACGGGATAACACATTCAGTTACGAGTGTTTTGATCAATTATATGAAAATTCTAACAAAACTATATTTGAAGCAATAGACTAAAGAATGTATATTTTTATATAAAATCAAACAATTTGAAATTGAATTATAGCACAACAAGTCAATTTTCAATCACTTGCAATTTAGTCAATTATTAGATTAAGATAATAACAGTTCGTTACCGCTTGGATGGTTTAAGAAACCCAAGAGACTTTTCTTTCATACTCCCCCATATGTGAGTATTAAATATTATTATAAAATGTTAAGAATAAACAAATAGAAATATATTAAATAAATAAACCATATTACGTATTTTTTTGTTTTAATATTTTCTTTGAATAACGGAGCCTAACAAATTATATCATAACGAGATATGCATGTCATAATCTGATAAAAATTTATTATATTTTTGTTATGTGCCTCTAGTTGGGTAGCTACATGCATCCTAGAGCGATCAGTATCAACTTGTCGAACAAAGAGCCTAAACTAAACCGCAACAGCTTTGTTGATGTTTCGATTTCCTAGGAAATTGTCGATCGAATCGAAATACGCATTTTTTAAATGTGGAATCATCAAAAAACACCTAGAAATTTTAATTACTTTTACTTGAATTTTGACGGCTTTGCACGCTCTACCCTTCGAATGTGCGGGTTTTCCAGTGACAGTTGATGACCGATTCCTTTGAATTTTAGAAACTCGCAATCTAAGCTGTCTCTTCTCTCTATCAGGTTAGCAGACGAGACTTTACTTGTGAGAAAAATAGTTAATTTTTACTTCTAAATCGATGACGAAATATCGATGATGTATAGCTTGGTAATGATATGGGGTAATTTTCAAATACTAATGAAATAACTTTTAAGTGATAATGAAATTGAGGATATTTATAGTTCTCTGCCAAAACTTCATGCCGATTACTCATAGGGAAACAAAGTTACAACATGCCAATATTGAGCATTTGTATGAAAATTGGCTTTCAAAACTATTACTATGAACACAACTGTACATAAGGTTGATAATTCGATTTGAGACACTTTTGAAGTTGTGCTACACGTCTGCATGGAAGTACGCCACTATATTCAGTTCATAACTATTATCGAAACAATCATTGTAAAGTTATGTTGGTCCTGTAATGAGAAGGGACTGTGTCTTCCTTCAAGTCTGATGGCCATTTACACCTATGCCTGGCGTACGATACACGAATGCAAAAATAGCAACTTTGGCAAACAAAGCTCTCAGTTAATAACTGTGGAAGTGCTCATAGAATACTAAGCTGATAAGCAGGCTCTGTCACATTGAGGACATAATATGAATAATAAGACGAAGAAGAAGAAGAAGAAGAAAAATAAAAAGAAGGCAATAAAATATTTTTAGACAAACTTTTTATTTTTGTCAAATGATGTCATAGATGAATTATAATTACAACATTGTGTGTAAGTTTATAATGAACCGTACATGAATTAACACATCGGGAAAAAGAGAGCGTTCAGTTAGGTGTGGCCATGGGTGTGGCTATTTAAAAACTGTTTTTAAAGTTTTCATACAAAATTTGTAACAAAACAGATCAGCTGTTTCTTCTTTCAGAGATAATTGTTTTAACGATTTTATCAAAACAAATCGAAATTAATTTTGTATTGAACATCTCTAGCACATGCTAGGTGTTCCCTGCTATTACTGCTACATATGTGCAGGCGAATTGTACATTTTCAACGGCCCGTGAAGGGTTTGAAGATCTTCTTACATCTAACCCGTGGACTGTTAGAACACGCTAAGTCTAATAACTTCCAATTTGGGTCCGTTTGTAGTTAATATATTAATATGGTAATTTTATGGCTTAGGGATGGTACACAAATTATGTCACGCTAAATTTCAACATTTTCGATCCCCTTTCCCCTTGTGATAAATCACACTTTTTGTATGAATCCTCCGAAAATTTTGTAAGGCTTGTCACACTTGACTTGACCCCTCCCCCCCTTGAGGTGTGACATAATTCGTGCATGAATTGTTAGGGACGCTTTGAAGGTGATTCTGAGGTCGATCCCACGAGGGATCGCAAGGATGTAGAATAGACTAAAACAAAAAAGTTATAAAATTCAATTGGGCACCACCTTGATTAAACAGCGCCTTAAGGTAAGAAAAAGGCCATCTTAATGTTTTAACTCAATTAGTTGCGCTATCAGCTGGCGCATTCAATTCAAAATATGTTCAAAGGTATTTCGATTCTATCATACCCGAAAAAAGTTCAACGTGAATTTGAAACTGTGAATTTTGCGAGACAAAAATAGCATCCCGTCAAACGGGATGACTTGCAACACATTATTTTTATATGTCAAAAATAATTCTTTTAAATGGCATGAAAACTGATACTTGATGAACGTTCAAAGGCATGGCTTGAAAACACAGCGCATTATATTTTAGGTAATTTTTGTAACAACTTTTAAATTAAAGTACTTTTTTTAATAGTTCCATTGCGGGGTGACTTGCAACACTTAATTTTCCAAGCAATATCTTCTTTATAAACAAAAGAGTAATAATTCATAGATCAACTATAAACACCCGTTAAAATATATTAGTCAGTTAAGAAATAGAATCTCGACGTTTTAACGCTTCATTTCCCCAAGTAAGAATAACTGAATTTGTTTCTTACAAATAGGTAATCAAAACGCTCTTGTATTGATTCACGTACTTTGAATACTCTTCTTCTTGGCATTACGACCTCACCGGGACAGAGCCTGCTTCTCAGCTCAGTGTTCAATTAGCACTTCCACAGTTATTCACTGAGAGCTTTCTATGCCAGAGTTGTCATTTCTGCATTCGATATCGTGTGGCAGGTACGATGATACTCACAAAAACACATGTTTACTCATTTTTCTAATGTTTTCCATTGGTTTAAGTCAAAAAAACTTTTTTTTTTTTTAGATTTTGTCACACCTAGAGTGTCCATTCCCCGGCCATTTTGCTTGTCCCGGGATTTGGGACAAACATTGATGCTTGTCCCGGGAAAACCCCGGGATCCCGGGATTTTTATTAAAACTTGTATTTTTGTTGAAATGGAAGTAAAATTTCCATTTTACAATGTTTTTACATATTAAATTGGAATTTTAATTTAAAATAGAGATTGTTTTTCAAGAAAAACAGTTGAAATATATAAATTAATTACAGCGAATTTATTCTTATAAAGTTCTGCTTACTTAATAAATATCAAAACTTACCTTGAATAATTAGGTACAGAGACGAACCAGCCAAGGGCTGAAATTCTCTCTAATAAAGAAAATTCATCCTTCATAATTAGGTACGGGTATGTTGGGAAAGTTAACAAATTCTCTATTATAAATGAAAGAATGATAAAATTTTAACATAATAATATTAATACAATTTTATCCAGAAAATTTGAAAAATCATCATCATCATCACTTTCTAAGAGAACGATTGAACCATTGAAGGTACTGTAGTGGATCAAGGTAATTAGGAATTTTGATTACTTTCAGATTAGTTTTATCAGTCTAGGGTTATGGAAACGGCCAATGCCGTAAAAATAATGAATATAATAAGGAGACTAATGAAAAAAATTTTCCTTTTTTGGTAATTTAGCTTTTTTATGAAAACATTTACTCATGATTTTGTTTTTTTATTTTATCGAATAAAGTTTACGAAACTATGCTCGTCATGTCCATTGCGGCTTAAACCAGCTGACGGTGTTTTGAAAATTACGAAGTTCAGGTTTTTTTCGAATAAAATTTGATTCTGAGAAAGTATGTCATTGTTTTGCTTGTAAATTTAGCGGTTTTTATACATTTTTTCAGTCACCACGGGAATCCCGGGATTCCAGAGATGGTATAATTTATATCCCGGGAAACGGGAAATCCCAAAATTCTTTAAATCCCAGGAATTTTTGTCCCGGTATGTCCCGGGATGGACACTTTAGTCACACCCTTTGGCTTAAACTCAAATTTGTTTATTTTTGTGTTTTTGTTTTGTTTTGGTGTATTTTGTTTTCCGTGTCTCTTCCGAAATGTCGGATATACGGAGAAATCAGACTACCCAAAAAATGAGTTCTTTTAACTCAAATTTGGGTTAACTGCATGAACCTACAAAGGTTCAGGTTCAAAAAGGATTTAGTTTCGAACTAACTTAAACATAAAAAAGTTAGTTTTCTAACATCATCATAAAAAAACATAAATTTAATTCTCTTGTTTAAACAGGCATTAGATACTTTTCAGGGGCCCATATAGCCATAGTGAAAAATGTGCAGCTATTCAGCAAGACCAAGCTGAGGGTCATAGGTTCGAATGTGGTTGAGGATCTTTTCGGGTTGAATTTTTTTCTCGGCTTCCCAGGGTATAGAGTATTTTCATACCAACCACACGATATAAAAATGATTAATTTGCAAAGAAAGCTCTATGATAATAATTGTGAATGTGTTCACAAGAACACTTAGCTAAAATCAGGCTCTGTTCCGGTGGGGACTTAACGCCAGAAAGAAGAAGACACTCAATAAAAATTTAAAATAATGCATGTGATACAGGTTACTAGCTGAGAAGAACGTCTTCCTCTTTTTGTTTTATTTCAGCCAAAAACATCACATGGAATATTTCGATAGAATGGGAAGTTTCTTTCAAAATACTCAGAAATAACTACTAACACAAAAGCTGCACAAAACAAATTCACATTTATATTTTCAAAAATTGTTGCAAACAACATACACATTACATTTTCACACTAACCTCCATCGTTACCCTCAATCTCCACTAAACATTCCGTCACGTTGCTTTTGCTGTTGATGCGGTCGCTTCTTCCCCACCCGCAGTGTAACTTCCCCTTTGCCACTGTGTACATGCTCAGAGAACTTGGTCCTCACCCGTTGAGCTCCTCGGCGGCAAGGATCCACCCAAAAGCGTTCGCACATCGTTTTGAGAAACACCGTCACCTTGATCGTCTCCCCCAGGAAGGTGTAGATCAGCGGATTCAGCACGCAGTTCAGCATGGCCATTATCCCAAAAATGTAGTGCAGCATCCAGAAGGTGTTTGTGTTGGCAGTGCCGTGCAGCTTTATCAGCAGGAATATCCAGGTCGGCAATCGACACAGGAAAAACACCGACATGATAAACACGATGGCTTTGAACATGCGCAGCTGGCGCTTTTTCCGATTGTTGGACGCCGGGCTGGTGCTGGGAGCTGTGGGAGGTGGTGGGGGAGGCACCTGTGGGGGCGAGTGTTGATCTACGCAATTGGAGCACACACACTTAGAGACGGAGTAAGCGGTGTGACGTACCGGAAATGAAGGAGGACGACGATCCGAAGCATTGCTCGAGCTGATGTTGGTTGAGGTGGTTTTGCGTTCCCCTGTGCTGTCGGTGAACATGCCAGTTTTGGATTTCTTATGCACTTTGCTGCGATTGTCAAGTGGGTTCCTTCGAATCCAGATTTCTTTAGCGATGATAGAGTTGAGCCAAAGGAATGATAATAACAGCGGTAGAAAGATCACAGTGAACACAATTCCAAAGTAGTATCCATTTTTGCTCTTATCGGTGGCGCATATTTCTGCTAAAAAGTAACCCGTAATCACGTCTGAATGGGTTCTATCGGCTATGAGTACGATAACGTGGTAGATCTGGTACAAGGTTAGCATTGGGCTGGATACTCCGGCTGCAAGGCCCCATATCAGAACGGCACAGGCCACGCACAATACGCCGCTGGGTTCCCAAGCTCCCTTGGTCAGTCGCACCACAGCCATGTACCGGTCCAGAGCGATCGCCACCAAAGTGATACTATCCACCAGCACGGCCATCGTTTGGAAGAAGGGGGCAAACGTGCACATTAGCTCTCCGAGGGTCTGTGAAATCGAAAACCATAAAAAATACATAAAATTATAGGCAGTAAAATTGTCAAAGCTCTGAGCCATTTTTATGTTACTATAAGCGCTGTATGTAAGTGCATTTAACTGTCGAGTTTCAGATGATGTCAAAGTGAACTACATGAAGCCTAAAAAGCTTCCATGCTTTCTATCAAGATTCTGAATTCTCGCTCACTCTCACGATTGAAGCAGATTTCTCCAGCGCAGGATTATGCGTAGTATTAAAAATAATTTATGTTTCACACATTTTTCAACACTTGCATTTTAGCAATATTGTTTTGAAAGCTTCATCTGTACTATATGTGTGTATGGGCCATTAGGGTGGGGCTTATTTCCAAAAATCTTCCGTAGTCAGGATTTACAAAGTGGAAAATGACCACCGGTCCCAAAATATCATCCTGTGAAAAAATGAGATTTTTTGGTGAAGGTTTAGAGGTGGCGCAAAGGGCGTAAGTGCAATTTTCCCATTCTAGTGAACTTTGAAAAAATTTGGTATGCTTTTCAGCTTGTTTTGGTGATTTTAGGACCTTTAAGTGCAAAAATTCGCCTCAAAATTGCGATATTTCTACTCCTTTAGATGATATTTGACGAAATATATTTATACATGCGATTTTTGGCCCTTGTATAGGTTACACTGACTGATTACTATGAACCCGAATAAGCATATGATTAGCTGGGGAGAATTCGATTCTACCCCATTACCCCGAATCCCATCACCCCGAATGCCGTAAACCCGAAGTTCACTAGAATGGGAAAATTGCACTTACGCCCTTTGCGCCACCTATAAACCTTCACCGAAAATTCTCATTTTTTCACAGGATGTTATTTTGGGACCGATGATCATTTTCCACTTTGTAAATCCTGCCTACGGAAGATTTTTGGAAACAAGCTCCACCCTAATGGGCCATGTAAAACCAAAATAGCATAAGTGGCCATTATTCAAAAACATAATCTTCAATTTTTTTGTTTTTGGTATGGTAGAATAAGTGTTTTCCATAGAAAAATTGATCACTTTGCCTCAATAATAACTTTTGAAAATGGCCTATAACTTATTGCATGCAACTTATTTGAAAACTTCTAACTCCGAAACTGTTGATAGTAGAGAAAAATGTTGTATGAATGAGTTATAGTGAACCGTTTGGACTAGAAGAAAAAAATACACGCTGAAAAAATATTTTGTTTATTTTCATCAAAAAATCAAAAATAAAATTTAAATTTTAAATTACTCAAAAATCCTATTTTTAATATTTTTTAAATTGTCACCATAGAATCTTGATAGCAAACAGATGTTTGGGACAAATTTTCATGATGGTGAAATTTTTAATAAAATAGTTTTTCTAAGAACAACTTTTGGCCGATTTTCAATTTTTTTTTTGTCAAAATAAATACGTTCTGATGATAACAATAATAATCTTGAAATTATT
Source organism: Aedes aegypti (assembly GCF_002204515.2). Taxonomy (NCBI): domain Eukaryota; kingdom Metazoa; phylum Arthropoda; class Insecta; order Diptera; family Culicidae; genus Aedes; species Aedes aegypti. Next base: position 348,597,375 of record NC_035109.1, on the reverse strand, counting down.
GTGAACCATAATGATTGTATGGAGAATTTCTTAAAAGTAGCCATTTACCAATTATATCGAGTTTAGTGCAAAAATATAATTTAATTATTGGAATTGGCCATTTTTATTAGCTTTTCGCGATTCTTCATCAAGGAAAATAAGTAAAGTGAAAAGAAATATGGTCTTTACTCTCGAAAACGTATTATTATTGACGGAGAATCGCGAATAACTAATGAAAATGGCCTGTTTAAGTATTTTAATATTAATTAATTGTATTTAATTTCATTAAACTCGGAATAATTCGAAAATGGCTGCTCCTAGAGAAATTATCCTTGTAATCATTTTGGTTTAGAATCATTTCAAAAATCTTATTGTATCATCAGAACGTATTTATTTTGACAAAAAAAACATAATTTTGAAAATCAACCAAACGTTGTTCTTAGAAGAACTTTTTTTTATTAAAAATTTCTCCATCATGTAACTTTGTCCCAAACATCTGCTTGCTATCAAGAGTCTATGGTAAAAATTTAAAAAATATTATAAATGGGAAAATTTGTGTAATTTAAAATTTAATTATTATGTTTGAATTTTTCATGGAAAAACATAAAATATTTTTTAGTGTGTATTTTTTTTTTGTAGGCCAAACGGTTCACTACAACTTCCTCACACAACAATTTTACTCTAAAATCAATAGTTTTGAAGTTAGAGATTTTCATATAAGTTTCATGCAAAAATGGTTTGGCCATTTTCAAAAGTTATTCTCGAGTCTATTTTCTATGGATAACATTTATTGTATCATACCAAAATCATGTGTAAAATTTTCTGCAAATCGAAGATGGTCGAATTCTGTGACTGACCGATTTGACATGGAATTCGTCTACTGAAAGTGCTATGAATTAATTTGAGATAAATTATATTTTAGAAAATAGATTCACATGTGACGAACTTGGATCAGCTTGAAAAATGTATATAAAATTTCTTGCAATAGAATGTATATTTCACGGAGTCATTTGTTCAATCCCAGGCTCCGTTCGTGGGTAGATTACTTTGTATATGTATCTTGGTTATACAGTCTGTATCTGCCGATATCTTTCAATTTGCCCTTGATAGTTCCACACTCATTCGCAATCGTTAAAACCAAAAACTGACATAATATTGTCTTCATCTCGTTGTATTGTATTTTTGTTCTGACTATATTTCCTTCAACACTACAATAGAACACGGGGTAATATGCGCCCGTAAGCAGAAATTCAGCTTGTTTGTCGAATTTGTTTTTGTTCGAGTTTACAAGGAAGTCACATTAATAAGCTAGCTATTACTATCACAGCCATTGGATTGAGGCAATCATATCTAAGAAATTAATGAGACCACAGTCAGATTTTCAAAACATTTCATGCAATTTTATCCATCTTAAACCATTTCAAGTAGTCTTGAGCTGTTTTAGGCTTGTTCATCCGTTTTAAGCTATTTTAAGTAGGTTTTAGCCATTTCAAATCTTTTTATACAGTTTAAAGCCGTTTTAACTCGTTTTTAACAGTTTAAGGTCTTTTCTAGCTGTTTTAAACCGTTCGTAGCACTTTATGTCCTTTGTCTTAATCAATACAAAATGTGGACATTTCAAACAGACAATATGCTATGTCGATTCAAACATGTTTTTAAAACCTTATTTTCTATAAGATATTTTGGAGGCGATTATTCATCTTCAAGAAATCCGAAAAAAAAACTTTTTTATTTAACGTGGTTTAAAACCATTTAAAGCATTTTTTTAACCGTTTTAAACCTTTTCAGCAGCTTAAAGACGCTTCAAGCAGTTTTAACCCACTTTAAGCCATTTTATGTCATATCAAGCCGTCTAAGCTTTTTAAGGTGAAGGTTCATTGAGCTCGTAAACATAATGTTGCCACCCACTCGAGCCACCCGCTAAAGCACCCTCTCGAGCCACCCAACAAGGCGGAGCACAATGTTATGTGCGTCGGCCAAAAATAAATCATCATGTTTCATGTATACCTCCACCAACAAAACCATGTAGGTAGTGTTACTTGCACACGTTTCATACAATGGTATTATTGTCGATATGAATTCATCAACAACTTCATAAAAACTCAAAATCACAATTTATTTCAATTGGTAGTGAAAACATGTTTTTTGACCAAAATTATAAGCATTTTTCACACCATGCGTGTGTTGTTTACTATTTTTTGGCAGTTTTCTTTTCTCTTCTCTCGCTTCTCACGGACGGAGAAAGTTGCCATCAGTATGCATTTGAATTCTACAGTCAATTGTACTGCATAATATCTTATATTCATTTTTGCTGTTAAATTGCGTTGTACATTGTTTTACTCACGCATAAAAATGTTTTGCAACACTTGTGACATTGTACACCTTTTGAGTATTATGAAATTGTAAAATACGTGGTTGTAGCAAGTGTATGAATATCCAAACCATTCTAATTGCAAACATAAAAACTGGTATCACTTAATATCAGTGAGAGCGGCGAATCCGAATCATAAACAATGTTGGCTCAGTGAATTCGCGTTCCGGTGCTGTTTTCGAGCACAAATTGACTAATATAAGTGATTTATTGCTCCCAGGAGCATTGTGCGTGAATAATCAAAGTGTTTCAAGTATCGCATTAGATTTTTGAATTGCTACGGTGAGTAGAAATACGATTACAAGTGAGTTTTAGAACGGGCACCGAAAAGCCAGCAAACAATATCTCGGTGCGTGAAGAAGAAGTGATTCGGAAGTGCGTGGTATTTTACAACACAAATCACAGCAATAACTACGTATTTGCATTCAAAAACTGGTGATTTGTGAAAAACATATTATGGATTGCTTTCAGTTAAGAAACCACCGCTCTACAATAAGGTAGTAACTTAAAATAATCATTTTTTGTGATCGCTCTCCAAAACACTGTAAGAAGTGTGGGAGGAGGGAGCGGAAAGCAAGGGGGAAGTACGGTGCCATATTAGAGGCCATTTTGGTACTCATGGGGATATGTCCTTAAGCCATTTTAAGGTAATCGAAAAACTAAACATTATATATGTTTTGCAATAGAGCTCACGACTCCCCAGTAAACACACCATCGTTTATGATGAGATATAAGAGTACAAATGTGGAGGCGATATACGTACATCTTGCATTCAGCCTTATGGCGCATGTACGTATATCGCCTCCACATTTGTACTCTTATGCGCTATTGTATACGAGTTTGTGTTTACTGGGTCCCTGTTCACTAGATAGAAAGCGTTACCCCTACACCACGAGAGGACTCATGAATGCTGAAGTTTACCTGAATTCGATTCCAGCTCAATAATCACGTGGTCCTCATATGTGGCATATATGCTGTTTTGAGCCGTTTTAAACCGTTTCTGACGTATCAATCCGTTTTCAGCCATTTTAAACTGAATTTAGTACTATACCATTTAATTCCATTAGAGTTTGTATCCTTTGACACATACGCGTATTTCGACCTCAACTGTGAGGTCGAAATACGCGTATCTGTCAAAGGATACAAACTCTAGTGGAATTAAATGGCCTTACACTTGAGGTCGAAATACGCGTATCTATCAAAGGATACAAACTCTAGTGGAAACACGACACTGAAGACGGCCTTACAGTTGTGGTCGAAATACGCGTATCTGCCAAAGGATACAAACTCTAGTGGAATTAAATGGTATAGTCCAAATTCGGTTTTTTCATCTACTTATAGGTATTCTACTAAACAGCTCGAAGATTTATTATCATTTTAAACTATTTTTAGCCATTTTAAACAATTTTCACCCATTTAAAGCCACCTCAACACATTGCAGACCATTTTAAGCTATTTTAAGCCATTTTACATCGTTTTAAGCTATTTTATGCAGTTTTACGCCGTTATAAGCCATTTTTAGCAACTTTTAGCCATTTTAAGCCATTTTTAGTCGTTGTTACCTTTTTGCGCCGTTGTAAGCAATGCTCATTAATTTTAAGCTATTTTAAGCTGGGTTTAGTCATTTTAAGCCGTTTTAACTCGTTTTTAGCAGTTCGAAGTCGTTTCTAGCCGTTTTTAAGGCAGCGTCTATTTATTACGTTACGCTTTTTGTATGAAAAATTTAAAATTTTTGTATGAGCCGTAACGCTTGAGCCTACTCCCCAAGAGCGTTACGTAATTTATGTTTTGTTTCCCAGACTTAAAAAATCCGAACCAGGATTTTTATTTTTTAAATCCCGGGATTTCCCTAAAAACAAGTATAAAGCTTGTCGAAGCTTAACTGAAGTTTGAAATTTTGATACATTAAAGAACATATAGGATATAAGCCGTATTTCAACATTTTTGAAAAAGAATTTTGTTTTCTAATATGTGATTTTGATTTTTGACTTATTGCAAAATTTCAGACAATTCTGCCAAGAAAACAAAAACCTATGCTGTAGTGAATCATGAAAGCGCTAATGTAGGTCTTTATTTTATATTGAGTGGAATTTTGAACTTTGTTTTCAGATGATTTCTTCCGTATTTATAACTACCAAACAAATTTTCAAGCATTAGGTAACTAGGTACACCCATGATCACTGACACATGCGCTGCTATCGGGCGAATTGTATGAAACTTGGCAGTAAGATGCACTTCACGGATCAAATTGTTGCAAAATATGAGCCCGATTACTTCAAAATAAAAAAAAATCCATTCCGCACTTTGTTTATGAACTGAATTACAAGACATTCTTCTTTCATAAGAATTTTCATTAGACATATTGTAAACAATTTTTTAAATACTCTCATGAAAATTTTGTGATAGGGAGCCACATCCTATTCTTGGCATTTTTGATTCACTTCGGCAGTGGGGTTTTTTGGAACCTACAAAGCATATATTTTGCCACAATATGCGTCGTATTGGAACGCTTCTTTTTGCAAAGTTTCAGATAATTCTGCCGATAAAAGCCCCCCATGCCAAAGTGAATCATGGAAGTGCCCAAGTAGCTCTGCACCATATATGTTTGAGAATATTCCTCTATCCATTTAGTGCCTCTCGTTTCATCAACATTTTTTTTTTTATTACATGATCCCATCTCCAACAAGAAAATAAACGCTACTTTAGGGAACTACAGTAATAACTTCATGAATCTATGTTACTCAACTTGATATGAACTAATGTGACCATACGGGATTTTCAACCACACTTCCTGGCTCACTGTTCTGATCCCTACAAACACATTTCTGAAGTGTGTGTAATCTGTAACTCGATTAATTAGTCCCTACAATATTAACTCATGGAGGTTAGAATTCAAATGACATCCATCATTTCTAGTCTAGATTAACATGTCCAGTGAAATTTTCTTGTTAAAGAAATGGAAAGAAAACAGCCCTTACAAAATTATTCATTAATTACGATTCCTAAAACAATTTTCTGTCTTATTATGTTTAACTTGATGTTTCTGGAATTCTTGGGATTTTCGCAATATATACCAGGATCCTGGATTTTTAAGATCTCGGGTAATCCTGGTATTTTTGTCCCAGGAAATCCCGAGCTAGACCTTCTAGTCATAACCTGCACGTTAATCATGTCGCCTTAATTGATTAAAGAATTCAGAGAGATAAAATAAAGTTGAGTGCGAATATATCACCTACTTGGGAACACATTTGTACGGAGTGAGAACATTGAAAAAAACTCAAAAGAAACATATTGATACTTACCCACAATGAATTGTATTCAGTATTAAACTGCGACAAATACACTATTGACGTAATTGTTACGAAAAGTATATCGCTCAACGCCAGGGAGAGTAGACACACGCGAAACAAATGCCGTTGTTCCCTATTGTGAAATTAAACATTAGATTCTTCACCAATCCGCCATAAAAAAAATCTACCCTACCTCCGAATATTGGTAATAAACGTCACCACATTGCCGAATATGGCCAGTACCATCACCAGAATAACCAGCACCGTAAAAACCGTCCTCTGTTCCGTGCTAAGATTCTTAAGCGAATTTTCCCAATATCCAATCAACTGGTCCCTCGGACTGGCATCCAAATCCTGAAAGTTTGCTGCAGTGATGTTGTTCGATGACAAATACTGGAACGCCGATTCACTAATTTGGAATGCCATTGTGGGTGTTTTCTATATCCTTGCAGGATTCTTCACGATAAAATGATTCCACAGGACCTAAGTACCTTGTCCCGAATTCATCTTTTTTCCACTGATTGCAAACTTGTAACTAGCAATAAGGATCGACGTCCTCGCTTGTGAAGCTGAATTTATGATTCCGACTTTATTGGTGGGTTGTGCGAAAATGGCACACACGGTCGGCAGAGAAATGTGTCTGAGCCAATATATTTTCCTGAATCGGTTATCTGTTGGCTTTGGGCCGATGGAAAACGGTATGGTAGCTGATAAGGGGCAATACGCATATAGAAATGGTGATTTTTTACGGTTATCGATAGTGTGCCGATAAGCTGATTGACAATTGCTTGTTTCACGGAATAATTAATTCCTGTTAAGACACAAATAGTGCAATAGGATTTTGTTCTCGGTTATGTTAGAGAACCGACGTTTAACGAGAAGCTTCACCAAATCGTTCTTCAACATTAAACACAGCATGACTTTTATTACTTTATTATCTTCATTAAAGTGAATCTCAGCACTTGGAACTAATTCTTTACTACGCTTCACCTCACATTTTCATATTCAATTGAAATATATCTTTAGAAATTGAAATGAAAGCTTAAGTGCTTCGGAGTACAACTTTCACTACTAGAACTTACTTTAAACACGACTGTTCAGTGAAATCTCATACCAGTTCTGTGCGCTAAAAGACAGATTTTTGAAATTGGTCGAAACATTATGTAATCATGTTAACTAAAATAATATTCATGCGTCGCAGGTGACCTAAAGCTAGGCTAACCAAAACGTGTAAGAATATAAACGGGACAAATGAAATACCAAAATGATACATTTTTGCAAAATCCTCATGTGTCTGTTTTGGAATAAATTTTGTATTTTTAAATTAGGATTCAAATTAAAGAGAACCATGATAACTGTTCGCAAAGTTTCTCGTTTTAATTAATAAAAGTACCGTAATTCGGGATGTGGTTGATCAGTGGGGAGAAGTTGATCACTCCCGTACCCACGTGTAAATATTTTCTAGAAAGCAGAGCAAGAAGCTAGAAGCCAGAAGTTGCACAGGGAATTAATGAATGGGGCTTGGGTTTAGCTTACCATTCTTCAATGTGCACAAATCGAGAGCTCAAATTTTAAAAGTCAATAACGGCACCGGCAACGTTCTTACGGTCATCGGGGAAGGGAAGGAATGTTAGTTAGACAACCATTGTTACTAGAGACCGTGTATACCTCTGCATCTCCACAGTTGTCATGGAAAGGATATTGGGTTAGTGGGATAAGATAAAGATCTGGGAGTCACCAACGGTTGGTGATGCGATCCATGATATAATCGGATTCGCGATTTAATTCGATAATCGCACTGTACGCCGAATAAGTGCTAATCGCTCGCCCACACAAGAGCAAGCGACGGGATCAATAGACGAAACACTACTAACGAACCGCGGCGCTTTTTCATTCCATTACTCGACCGACGCGCGACATGTTTGATCCTGCCCTCATCGCCCTCCCCCGCAGGAGTAAGCGTCAGGGTCGAAGGATCAAACACTCCGTGTCCGGTTCGCGCAGTGCGAAGAAAAAGTGGTGTAATCCAGTCATAAATGTTCGGCCCATCGATTGTATCGCTTGCTCCAGCGGAAGCGAGCATTGGGACCGGAAACACACTCGTTTGGCATGCAACGCCTAATCGAATTATACCGTGATAACCATGATAACCACATCGTCATTATCACCACATTTTCCCATTAACCCAATGTCCTTTCCAAGACAACTGTGGAGATGCAGAGGTATATTTCGTCTTTGAACTCTCGATTCGTGCTCTTTGAGAATGGTTCGCTAATCCCAAACCCCATTCATTAAATCTGTGCAATTTCGACTGTTCTGGTCAATCACGGAGTGCAACTACGAAGTGATCATCTGTGCTTTAGCTCATGCTCACTATCCGCAAGGGTTTTACTTACAAATTCTTCAAGCATTTTTTTTAGTTTTGTAGCTTGAAACCTAGTTAGCCAGTTCATTCGCCTCAATTCAAATTGTATTGCTCTGGAGTGGCCAAATCAGTTGATAATGAATTGTTTCTCCGTTTATTGACAAATTCCCTCGAACTCATGAAGATAGAGACGTCGCACGCTATGTTTTGGACATAAAACGGAAATGTCCTCAAAGAGGCCCAGGCGGAACTTGTGTCAGGCCAAATCTATTGATATTTGATTAGTTCTGTCTTTATTGACATGTTCTTTCGAATTGCTGAAGATTGAGACGTGGCACGGTATGTTTTGAACATAAAACGGAAATGTCCTCAAATAGGCCCTGGCGGAATCTGTGTCAGGTGCTCTGGGGTGCCAAATCTATTGATATTTGGTTTATTCTTCGTTGATTCACATGTTATTTTGAATTCAAGAAGATTGAGACGTTGCACGGTATGTTTTGACATGAAACGGAAATGTCGCCAAACTGGACCTGGCGAAACCGGCTACGATGTTCCGGAACCGTCCACTTATGAAAATTATGTTGAAATTATAACAATCGATCATTATCTCACGTTTTATATAAAACTTCAGTGTTGTTAATTCAATAAATAAAAAAATAATCACATTTGGCACCCTTGTAACCCCAGTACAACCCGGAATATTTCCGGTATGGTTCCGAATGCAGCATTGTCCATTTAAAACAAATAACTGAAACTTTTTAAAGTAAACTGACGGTGGTTTCAAAAAAATCGGATGGAAATTGACGAAATGGCAGTTATTTGAAAATGCCATGTTGGAGGTCGGTAACGTAAAGGTAAATCTCTAATACGTTTTAATACATCGTTCCAGTGCTCTATAATTTCTGCTTCAATTTTCAGCGTAGATTTTGAAAATAAAAATAACTGGACATCAATAAATAACCCTATGAATACTCTTAGGCGCCATTTACAAATAAAGTAACGCTGGAAGAGGAGAGGAACCCTCAAGCAAGAAAATTGGAGTATAAAACAACTCCAAAAATGCGGTAAGAGATTAGTGGGTGGTATGCGCGTAGATGGAGGGATTGCTGTACCTTCCATTTTGAGGGAAAATGACGATACGTACCATAGAAAGGAAGATACTTCGTGTACATTCATACCTACCATACTACTTTTCAGGTTTCTTTCTTATGTTTAAGATGAAGAATAGACCTTCGATCTACAATTTTCACAGTAAAACCCCCAGGATGCGTTTCTGAGTACCTTCACCATGATGGAAGCTGTTTCCAGTTTTGGAAGCAAAAAATAATTAACACTGAGTATCCCATACAAAAAGTGTTACTTGAGGGGTTGAAAATTATAGGTACCCAGACTGCCGTGAATCGCAAGTCAGTCCCATCTGTAAAAAGAAGGCATTGAGAAAATGGGCTGTGAAGTTTTCAAACTCGTTTTCCATACGAATATTCAAAAAATTCCAGGGGATCTGAATATGTTCTAGTCTTAATGAAACTTCCACAACTTGCTTTTCACAACGATATCTTTCCGAGAAAAATATAAAGATAATCGAAACAAGTTACATTTTTGTGTTCCACGGTGCGAAAGTCTGTAGTGAGACTGATATGCGATTACTTTTCATTATGGGACAATTTGAGATGCTGTTTTTTTCCTAATGTTTCCGAACAAATCATATTATTTTATTAGTGCAGCTGAAAGAGGATTGGAACAGATGTTGAAAACTGAACTCAACTCAATATTGACGAAAATGCAGATGGGACTGACTTGCGATTCACGGCAGTATATTCCTCTCATAACTTATGATCTTGCCCTAAACCCAAGTAACATTGATAGCCAGGGTTCTGAATTATCGTATCAATGATGCGAAATCTACGATTTTTCGCACGTGAGGAGAATGCTTTTCACTTCCTCACGTGAAAATCTTTTTTCGCTCGCACTTATTTTCCCTAGAGTTACGATGGAGGATAACCGAAAATCATTCCCTTCTCCGGGGATAATTTCTTTTTCACCCCATCATATTTTCGCTCACCAACTTCTCTCGAGAATTATCGCTATGTGGATAAACAAAAACTGGTGCCGCCAACGGGATTCGAACCTACAACATTGCTAAAAACAGCCGCGATGCGTACATGCTAACCATGCTACCACATCAACTTGACGAAAGCAGCAGTTAATTTGATGCATAAAAGCAACTGCTGCTTGTGGCGATGGACACATGAAAAGTTCTCCTGGGAGAGGAGAAAGATAAAATAAAATTCTCACATCTGTGGAGTGTATTTTCGCTTTGTTTTGTAGACGGATAATTTCGCAAGGCAGCTTTTCGCTGAAAATTGTGGTGGGTGAGAAATCCATTATCGTGAGAGTGAGTGAGAATTCGGAAGCTTGTTGGTAGCTAAATAACAGTTATTAAGCTAAAATGTTGTTTATACAGCATCTTTTCAGCTTAATCGACCGAGTTGAAAACTACAATCACTGAGAGATAGAGGAGGATCTCCTCTATCTTAGCATTGTTGAATAACGTGTAAATCCATTCGTTTTTTTCAGCAGCATTGAGCTACACACTCGGTTACCAACGGCTTTTAGGGCAAGATCATAAGTTATGTGAGATTTTATCGCTAGAGTAATGAATATAATTCGGACCTCTATATACTTTGGACCCCCTGAGCCATTTTTCAACAAAATTTCCTCGTTTAAATCAAGAGATTAACTCAAGTCACTTTATAGGTAGCTCTGTTCTGATGGTTATTTGCATATAAGATATGTCTTTATTTTGACTAAAATTTATTTGATTAGCGTGTTAAAAATTGGCTTAGATTACTGAAGAAAGTATATTTGTACGAATGAGAGCAAAATCGTGAGTTTTAACCATATTCTTAAGTATAAATTTTACTCTTTATGGTCGTTTTATTGAAAAATCTCATACTTTTATTATCATTTTCGCATCTTTAACGATCTACAGCAAATTGTAGGCGTTTTTCTCCAAATATGTTGATCAGAAATCTCAAATTAACATATTATGAAAATAATTCGTGAAAATTAAGTTCGATTTCATTACAGCAGTGTTGCCAATTTTGATGATTGTCATTGTGGTCTGAGAGGTCTTCTGAAGATAAAACATTTGTTCTTCTATTGTACTTTAAATGGGAGGTAGGGACTACATAAACGACTCTATCATGGCAAAGGTTATTTTCCATACTAATACTATATTCGTACTTCCGTCAGGACGTACTTTGAACCTAAAAATTACGCTCATACCAGTTACCTTTCAATTTAAAAAAAATTCTTCAAAAAAATCGGTGAAAAAATGATTTTATGATATCTGGTGAATTGTTGCTCCAAAAATAACTTGATATTTTGTAGCAGGCTTTTGATTGATGATGCTTTTGAAGAACAAGCCGTTTTTGAAAATAAAAAATATAAATTGTCGAATTTTCCAGAAAGTTTCTAATAACCATTGATTTTGATAACCTCAAAAAATCGACCGCTTTAAACGTTGTGCCATATATGTGTGAAATTTTATAATTTTGGTGGCTTTTAATTATCCCAATATTGTACAACATAAGTCGAACGATGTACAGAAAACCGATTAGGATTTCCTTAATAAATTAAAAAGATATTGCATGTACAAGGTGTACACTTTATAAAATGAACAGTCCTTATGACGAGCAGTTAAAGGACTTAGCACAAGTGATTTATCTTTTTCATAGTAATTTTCATATAAACTTTGAATGGTGTGTGCCCAACCAAATATCTTCCAAATCTCTTATAATTTTGGGAGAACGATTTTTATCATAATTGAACCGCTTAAGCATAGGGTAGCAAAACTTCAAAATTTGCATCAGTCTACTGAGAATATAGCTGGTAATGTGAAGAAATACAACAAACACAAATTCTGGGTAATACTCGTATGTATTTCGGTTTTGAAAATTTACACTTCAAATAATGGTTAATGGTACAAATCCTTACGACTGAATGTAAAATTACACAAGTAGAAAATATCATCGAATAAATATTCTTCCAAAGAACAGACATAATCGCGCTCATAAAACCAATCAATGGTACAAGCTGGGTGGATGTTCGGTCGACATCCACCACTTAAGTCCTTACATGCTAAGTACGTGTATCTCCTACGCGACAGGGTTGTCATTTCTTAGTTTCTACTATACATATTAGTAACAATGTTCTCTGCCTTCTCGGCGACATGGCTCAAACCTACAAAGTAATATTCATGTACGCATTTATACAGATCCGTTTATAAGAGTTTATGGCTGCGCTAGTGCTATCTGCTTGCACCGAAATCTTATTAGCTTCGCTATACTACTTGAAAGCTGTATCCTTCCGGAGTGTCATAAATTTTACAACATTTCTATAATTTTATTTCACAAAAATCTCCATACTTTCGCCTTGGTTTGTGTCACAAGTGGCTGCCGTCGTCGCATCCCTAATTTATTAACGCAATACAACTTTTATTTCAGTTTCTCCCGGACATCCCAGACCACGGCGTTTTCTAACAGGGAAATAAATCTCACACGACTGACTGCATGTCTTATCCCTAGCAACTTGACTGTTTTTTTTATATATATTTCGGTTCCAGCATAGAACAAAAATTTAACTGCCAATAAACGCCTTCTACGAGTGTGGACCGTCTAGTAGGGTGTCCCATAAGAAATCAATATTTGAAAAGTCGTGGTGCTTAGCACTAGAATGAAAGATATGCGTATTTATATCAATTTTGTAGAACAAATCAGTTTTCTTAAAAACGTTTAGAAATTCCGCCAGATCGATTTATAAAATATATCTTTCATTCCAGGGTTCAGCACCATGACATTTCGAGAAATGATTTTTTTCCTTGGACACCCTAGTCTATGTATGATTGCATATGTGCGTTTGATAGTGGTACGGGGAAGCAACATAAATCAGAGCACTTCCTCCTGGTTGGCTGGAGTGCTCTTCTAGACACCATCGGGTGGATCGAGTTTGATCCTGTGCCAAATCAATTAGGGACGATTTATATGCTTGCTTCTTTTACAATGAGTTTGCTTTGGTGCTTTCACTGCTGCAGTTTGTGAGGGTATGCGATATGCGTTTTTCCATGTCCATACAAAATGAAACGATACACGGAATTTCTAACACTGATGACAACGAAACGAAATATAGCAAAGTTGCGTGTAGCTCGGTACGAAATCCGATGTGAAACGGAATTCCTCGGAACGAAACAAATTTCTTAAATTTATTCTCAATGGCCCCCTCAGACCCTCCGTCCCCCCTTAAATGTAGCCCTGGTTAGGCTGAATGGGTTAGGCTGAATGGGTAGTTTATTCATAAACTGGGTCAATAAGATTTACATAGCACATGGGACATGTAGACGTAGAAGGGCGGTAAACCTTCAAGAGATCATTTGTTTATCCTATAAATAAAAAGTTTGTGTGTACTCTATTTGTACACTACTAAAAGAACAAAACAGAAATGAATTCAGCCTTGTTAGAAATTCCTCACAGTTTACCCTACAGTTTGGATCGAAACAAGTAAGCTTAAGGATTCATTATCACAAAATTTAAGTTTCATTTATACGTCGGGAAAACTCATACGCATCTTCATGAAATTTAAGGAACGATCCCTGTACAAAAATGTTGCAGAACTAGAAGAAGAACTCATACAAAAATCTCAAAAGATTTCAGATAGTACTGTGAGAAAAAATTGGCATTCAGAAATGCATTTTGAGCAGAACATGAGCTTGGCTCATGAACAGAACACAGTTTGCGACGTGTTCAGAGCAAGAGCAGTGAGTTGAAAAAAATCGATAATAATGGATTTGCATAGTAACATTGATCACGTGTTTCCCGTAATTTCTGAAAATAATGTAATGAACAACAGCCATAGCCAATGTGAACTTTGCTCATGCTCATGCATTCCATGACTAACAACATGACCTTGAACAGATCATGAGCTAATGCGTATCTGTTTCAAAGAACGAGATTCCTATGTAATCCTAGGCGTTATCTCACAGGATTCTGAGCACGAATATAACACAGTCTTATTCTCAAATAATCTTGGTGGTGTTCCGCGGAATTTCGTTTCCGCGGCTTTTTACCGGATCATTCACAATATCGCATACCCTTAACAGTTAGTCCCAAATCTACTTGTTATCCCTCTTCAACCGATTGTTTCTCCTCTCGATCATCAGCTGCTGGTGCTGCTTGGGAAGTCCGCCGGACTTGAGCATGTTGATGCTACTGTTGCCACGCGGTTGATACGGCTGTTGGTGATGCTGCTTTTTGAAGACCGAAACATTCCGAAACCGCGTCTGCTGCTGGTTGATGGTGGGGGTTGCCACACTGGAGTCCCCTTCCCGACAGTAAGGATGGGTTTTTATCCTGGCCGAGCGGTAGGGAAGGCTTCGCCCGTTTCCTAGGCTGGCCGTTACGAAAATCAGATAGTAGTGTGCCGGGGCTAGATTGCTGATGGACATCGATTTGGGCATGAGATCGGTGTGGTTTCTGAAAGAAATAGGCTACTTAATGAAAAATTGAGATAACCAAATTCAATTGAATTAGTTACATCTGATCCGAGAAGATGCAATGCATTTGTTGCAACTGCGGGTGCTGGTAGATGTCACGACTTTCCAGTTCACAGTAGGATGGCATTTTGATGTTGCTGTAGTACTGATGCTTTGTGTGTTGCTTAAAAATATAGGTGCAGTACCTGAGAATTGAACAAACAATTAGCTTTAAATATTTTTAAATATTTAAGTTTTTATTGCACTTAACGAAAATTGAAAACTTGTATAAACCATCCAATATTGGAAGCATGAAGAAACAAGCTGCAGCTTAAATTTGTCCAATTGTTTGGTTGGAACGTTGATCCAAACATCATATCATGATCTGTTAAAATTAGTTGAAAACAATCCTTGCAAAATCTAAGGATTATTTTAATTCTTCTGATGAAAAAGTTGTAGAATGTTTGAAGTGGAATGTTTGGAATCATATTTCCCCGGATAAACCAAGTATATTTTCATGTAGCTACGAGCCTCTAATTTCGGCTCACAGAAACGTAAACACTGAATCGATTCAAGGGGCAATAGTATTGATCCTTTCAAATCGCCATGAATAGATGGTATTTATCGTGTTATGTTCCAGAAGATTCCCAGATCCTGACGTGAAGTTTATTCGGAAAGAAGGCTATGTGCTACCTACAATGATTATTATTGGGATTTATAAAACGCTCAAAACCGACATCTCTTTTCGACATTACGACAAGCTGCGATTCAAAACTTGAGTGTTTGTTAACTCCTTGAAGGAGGAGGCTTATCGCCACTTTTGTGGAATTCTGTAGTAGATACGTTATTGAGACAACTCAATAAAAACAGTTTTCCAATTTAGGGGTTTGTGAAAGACCATTTTGCTTTCATAGTCGGTATGTGCATAAGTACGAATCCGAAAAAGACATTTTTCTTAAAGGACAGACGAATGAAATTCGAGCGTCTTTGCGTCTTTCCGACTCTGAGATAAAGTACAACGAAGTAATTCTAGATTCCAAGCTTTCCTAATTTCCTCGAAAACCTCTTTTACGTATGTTATTTCTGAAAGAATTGTTCACTGTTACAATATACGAATACTCTAAATAAAACTTCAGAAAAAGATTATTCTAAAAAGTCGTGTATTGTAACCGTTATGTGCGACAAGGATTTCAGATTGATCTCAAACCTATAACTGAACAGAGTGGAACCTCTAAACAGTAAGACTGACGAAAAATTCAAAAAATTCAATATTGTTCAAATTATGAATAAAACCAGTTTCGGATATCACTTTGCAAGCTAGAAAAAGAAGTAGAGGAGATTTTGTGACACGTTGCACGCAAAAACTTAGAATATTCATACAAAAAGGGTGCGAAGAATGTCAAAATACCGCTTTTATTCACGTTACGGACACGTAAGGCCTCAGTGAAGTACATCGAAAAACATCGTTCTGTATGAAACCTCAGCGTTATCAAGCCTTGTAAGCACTTAGCTTTCGAGTAGTGTGTGAAGATTTGAATTCCACATCGTGAATAAACGTGAATAAATAGAAATTTTCATGATTCGTATTCCGGATTCAACCTCAATTTTGCTTCATATTCCGGATACTTTGATGCGAATTTTGGATAGCTCTTGAAAAACAGAATTAGAGTGAGAGAAACATCAAAACAAGTTAAAAATTGATTATTTTCATGGATTGCTATAAAAAATGTTTGGTAAAACGATTTGAGGATCGACATTTTAACGACAAATTTTGAAACATTTTTGTAGTATTCTTTCCCATACGAAGTAGTGTCCGGAATTTGGAGCTGTCTAGGATTTGAATCAAAACGGTAGATTGTTTTCGCGTGACATTCATGATTGGACTTTGCAGGTCGTTTCTCCACCTCGATGATTACTATCTTGGGAAAAATGAGTGTTATACTGCCGTGAATCGCAAGTCAGTCCCATCTGCATTTTCGTCAAAATTGAGTTGAGTTCAGTTTTCAACATATCTTCCAATGTTCTTTCAGTTGCCCTAATGAGATAATATGTTTTGTTCGGAAAAAGTAGAAAAAAACAGCAAATCAAATTATCCCATAATGAAAAGTAACCGCATATCAGTCCCACTACAGATTTCCACATCGTGTAACACAAAAATGAACCTTATTTTCATCATCTTTATATTTTTCTATAATAGTGTGTTCTACTTCTTCATAATCATAGTAATCGACAGAAGAACTTGCTGCAGCAATCAAAGTTTCACAGACAAAAATAGTCAAAACTTCAAATCACTTTAATGCAGTTCTACCACGTTGACCCGAAACCCTGACTTTAGTTCCCTTCAACTCTCCCTGTGGACAAGTGCAAAAAATTCATTTTTCCCTACTTCCCCCCCAAATGTACACGTTGCCTTTCACAAAATATGTTTCATATATCTGGTAAATTTCTTCAAATGTCAAAATTAGTTCAAAATGTGGTGGAACTAGGATCACCAGATGGACATGTTCTCTTTTTTGACAATGTGTTTTACTTTGAGCTAAAAATGTCCTCATTTTCCAAAGAAATTGAACATTACATTTCATATCTTCTTTTTCCTTAGAATTTCGAATCGAATATGTAATGGTTTAATTTCTAGATAACATCTGGTTTCCTTTCTAGATAACATCTGATTTGTTCTAAACAGGATAGCTTTGGGGCCTAGGTTTCATATTTTTCATATGTTTTCGGAAAAACACAGGTTTTTTTATTTAGCAAAATAAAAGATCTTTAAAATTGTATTGAAAGAAGAATAAAGAGGTTCGACTGATGTGAGTTTTATAGCTACCGTCAAACGGGGTAACTTGCAACACTTTTCAACTTCAAAGCTATGAAGAAAAAAAATTTAAGGATTCAGATGAAACAAAAACTATATGGTATCCTTTTCGCCACGTAAAGAATACCACGCGGTATTAAATTTATCAGCATTTGGTTTTCTGGGATAAGGAGAGACGAAAAATATACAATTTTCAAGCTCCCCCTGATGTGGGGTAACATGCAACACATAGTGCTACCAAAAGTTCACTATTAAAAAGTTAACCTATATCGTGTTATTATGAATATATAATAATTTTATGCAGTAAAAGCATGACAATAATCAAAAACAGAGTAATATACTCTTAGTAAACTAATTATTATTGTTTGAATTAGGAGTATTATACCAATTCGATTGAAAACTCTATTGGATGTTTACACGGGGAAATTCTAGCACATCATAAGTCTCTAAAGTTGGAAAGCCAACTTTTCTACAAATATAATGGAATTTTAAGTTATACTTCGCATAACTTATATTTTTATACATATTTCAACCAACGCAACGTATCACATATTGATATGTATGCCTTGAAATAGTCTCTGTTGGTGTTTTGACATAATTATCACCATATTTCATGCAAAAAGTTCCTAATGGCAGATTAATACAGATTTTCAAAATTATTCACAATTTTCATGAAGAGAATAAAAATAATTATAATTATAATGAACGGTATTGTAAACTTTGAAATATTTTGTACCAAACGTGTATTGAATTGATTGAGGTACACAAATTTTAATGTTATTGAACAAATATATGTTAAACTTTGCTATTTCATGTGTTTCTGATGACGTGCGGCAAGAAATATCGAACAATTGAGATTAAAATTGCTGTTGCAAGTTACCCCACAAGGGTAGTCAAAAACGTTTTTGAATTTTTATAGTGTTTAAGCATCAAATTATCAAAACTTTTATATTGTCAATTTGTACACTACTAAGTACTGTAACTGATAGCAAATGCCTCGAATGACATATTTCTACCGTTTGTGTGGCACGAGGAACGATTTTCAGCATTATTTTCATACAATCCAACGTGAAATATGATTTTCACCTCCAGCAAACCAACCATAAAAGAAACAATACCCAAACACTCGCCAAAATCTTCTGTTTTATATCTTAGGTCAATAAACGGCGAAATAAATTACAATAATTTAACTTAATGCTAAACCAAACGTTAATTCGGTTACATGTCAAAGTGTTGCAAGTTTCACCCCTGTTGCAAGTTACCCCGTTTGACGGTACTGGATTCGGCACTGAAGTCTTGGAAGGAATCAAAACGATCTTCGAGGCAACCGTTACCTCCTTCAGATGTGTAGTGCAGTTAAAGTGGCTATATCCAACTGTTCCCGTAGAAATTTCTATCTCGATATTTTCAAGGATTATCGCATGTATTGTTTCTTCTGGAAAATTTAGAATTTTACCATGTATTTTGAGTGCTTCCAGAAATATCTCTTGGGATACTTCTAGGAATGCTACAGAAGTTCTTTCGGAAATAATTGAAATTTGGTAATAAATCTTTGAGCTGTTAAGAGGAATATCTAAATATATAAATGAAAAACTGAGTTTAGTACTGTACCATTTTATTCCATTAGAGTTGTGGAATTAAATGACAAAGTATAAAATTTGGTTTTTCATTTATTTAATTAATATATCTTACCAGGTTATTTCCGGAGATTCCTTGAAGGATCCGTCTAGATGTTTGTTGACAGTTAGCAATTTTTCAAGCCATTTTTGGTGCATGATTCTAGATAATCATTGAAATATTATTAATGGTGGTACTATTTGTAATTTCTTGAATTAGCCTAATAGTAGTTTACGAAACAAGTTGCAGAATGATGATTTTTACAGCACGAGTCGTAGATTTATCCTACGAGACTTGCCGAGTAGGAAAATTACGACGAGTGCTGTGAAAAACGAGTCCTGCAACGAGTTACGTACAACAATTTTTGCAATTTCGTAGAACACCATTTGAGGCTATCAGAAATTATATCGGAATGCATTCACCATTATTTTACGATTTCTGAAAAAAATAGTGTATTATGATTCATTACTCAACTCTAAACAGATGCGTAATGAGAAAGCGTTGCGTAATGAATCATTTTAGCACTGGTTCCAGTTGCGTAATGGCTATTCCCGCACTGCATACTTCAGTGCAGGAAAGTAGGCCGATTCATGACAGATTGGCGTGATGAAAAACAGCCTATTACGATGAGAAATTGCAAAAAAGTACATTAAAGTATTTGTTTCGTACGGAACGAGCCGTAAACATGTGCGACTCAAAGTGCATCCGAATGTGGCCCCTTCTCGATCCACCCTTACTACGCCACTGAATGCAGGAGTATCAACAGTGAGTGTGAGTACCAGGTGAATAACCAAGAACTTAAATGCCGTGAGTTCCTTATGAGTGAGTATATCTACAACGAGACTTTCGTCAGTGAGTGCTGTTCCAGAAGCTTCGAGAATGAGTACCTTCGAGAATGAGAACCGTCGAAACTTCTAGAACACGAACGCACTGATGTAAATACGCGATCGCTCTACCATGTGAGTCAGTTTTGTTTTTACCGCCGCGAGTTATACATCGAGTAAAGTGAAGTGAACAGTAATAGTAAAAGTGTAAAAAGTAGAGTCATAAAGTAGTATGGTGACTAGTAGAATCAGTGGTGTTGATTCCCTTCATCTGAAAAATACAGTACACCCCGACCCGACCGGAGTTGGCTACGGTTAACGCGCTAACAGTATTTATCACAGATTAATCTAGAACACATATTGTAGTATCCTCAAAAGATTATTGTTGGGCTCTGAAGAGAAAAACCTGCAACGATCTATCAAATTATAAAGAAACCTCTTGATGGAAATCAGGAAGAATTTGTGGGCAGACCTTGCAGGTTTTAAGGAGTGAATTCCTTTAGACACGCGTGAAGTAAAAATATGATATATATATATATATATATATATATTTTTAGAGATACAGATATTTTCAGCGTTAAAGATTTGCTTAACGTAAATAATTCAGGTGTTGGCTCGTAAGACGACTGAGTTCAATAGCTCTTAATGTACATTCTATCTTATCCCAACCAGTGGATTACTTACAACTGAATAATTGCAGACTTTGTTACTTCAATAAGACGTTTTTTGTAACAAAACATGTTATAATGTTGGCTGGTTAGTAGTTAAAATAACAAAAAATATAACAAAATTTACTCTACATTAAACAAAACAGAAACAAAATATGTTATAATTTAAACTAAAATATAGCTCATTGTATCATAAACTTAAAAAAATATACTCATTGTGTTATCGTTCAAAACATATAACAAAAGTTGTTATCTTCCTAACATGAAATAAAATTGACCATGCAATTCCTCTCAGATTCTTTGTTACAAAGGGTGTTACAATTAAAACAAATCAAAAGCAGGCTGATTTTTGAAGAAACTGGTTTTGTTTCAATTGTGTTATATCTTCCTCACCTTAGAGGGCTTCTAACAAAAATCACATAAAATTTGTTGTTTGTGCTAAATTTCATATAATTGTGACACAATTATGTTATAATCCACTGGTCAGGATAGGTGCCTTTACTTTCGTTTATGTTTTAAAAGGGTTACTGTGGAAGATTCTTGTATTTCTAAATGGTAAATTAGATGTTTTCGGACGATTCAGTCTCAGAGAGCAGCAAGAAAGGTATTGGATCACTATCCGACGGTTTCGGTATTTTTTACCTTTTTCAAGGATCAGATCCTTGAAAAGATAAAATAAATTACCAAAACCGTCGGATTAGTAGTGAAGCAATACTGTTTCTGATGCTTTTTAAAACTTAAACGGGGGAAAACATCTCGTTTACCAGCTATAAAATTCAGTCGTCAAGCAACTTTTCTGTATTTCTTAAGTTACCTATATTTCTTAAGTAATTTGTTCAGCTTTATCACTTTTCAGGATTTTCCGGGGGCCATGAAATAACCACGTGAACCTGAAATACCGATAAGTAATCCATACCATGGAGCTGTTTTAATTCATATTACTATTTGTGTCACTCACTGTAGAAGTATTTCATATTCCAACAGGAATTCAGATTAGTTCTGGTCCACAGAAAACCAGGCCCAAGTGCCAAATAACAAGAATAGCTATTTTTTTTTTTTACCGCAGCATTATTTGGAAGGATTTTGTTGATGGCATCGCCCATTGAATTTTATGAAACAATTCAAATATCACCGATTTACTTCTTTCATCTCATTTTTACGGATGTTCCGGGTTGATTATGGAACCATGATTGACGACATAATTCAAACATGAAAGATTGATGAATCGTGACTCTAAAAATATTCATCTTTATAGTGACTCTAAAAATATAGCTACAATTCCAATGAAAAAATTATACGACTATAAAGATAGTACCGTAATCCGGGGGCAAATTGATCACTGGAGCGAATTTAATCGGGTCGGTGCAAAAAAACATTTCCTCCCAAAGATGCTGAAGGTTACCACAGACATTCCATGGTTTTTAGTTTATAGATGTCTCATGGTGATTTTGAACTATTTTATTTTTATTAGGGTCAGTTTTGCATTAAAATATTCACACTTTTTGAAGGTGTAAGCAATACAGTTGGAAATGTTGGTGCTGAACAATCTACTGGTGCTATGCCTAAATGTCAACTTTGAGTGATTAAAGCGTTGTGTAAGCTTAAGGTGATTATAGAACGAAGCCACACTTCAAATTTTCAAGAGCACAAGACTTGAGAACCAAACAGCGTTCCGCGTTGAAAATTTATCCCATTGGTCACCACCAGCAAGCAAGCAATTTGATTGGTTTTCAACGCGAACTGTTGTCAGATACTCTCGTCTTGTGCATTTGAAAATTCAAAGTTTGGCTTCGTTTTATAATCACTTTAAGTATGAACCATGGGCTTATTTTTGATATCATACAGCATACCAAGTATAGAGTTTTGCTCAAAAAATTGTTTATTCTCAAATAATGTGCTTATTTCAAGGGAAATTGCCTACATATAGGCGTATTAGGCAGATTTTCAAAGCTTATTTTTGCAATAAAATGATCAAATACTCGAGTTGTAAGGATTTTGATATTATTTTCAGCTTCAGGAGACCCAAATTTAGTAGATTGGGAAACTTTTTATTCTTACACCTGCTATGTTATATGGTGATCAATTTCGCCCTAGTGGGTCATTTAGATTTTTTGATATTTAAACTACTTTTATGTCATGTTAAATATTATATCATGAAAAGTCGATTTCGTAAACCGATGAAGATCAATGGAGTACTGGTTTTGTCGAAATTTATTAGAATTCCGAGGGTTAACACATCAAAAAATTGTAAAGTGATCAATTCGCCCCCGAATTACGGTACTCAGGGCTCTAACTGGCCAGGGTGAAGTCTTCGGCCTACGGGATCACCACCAACTGATTCAGGAGGCTTTTCCCAATCTGGAATTCTCCAAACCGTTAACTGAACCCGTTACCTACTCGAGATATTCAGTTCAGTTTAAGTTTTTGCGGCAGTGGCTCTCAACCTTTTTACAGCTGTGACCCCCTTTGAAGTTCTACAAGCATAATGCAGGAATTCCTTCGAAGAAGTCCCTTAAGATCTGGTCAAGTGTCTTACAATTATCTTTCAAAAATACGATAAGGAACCTTGAGAAAGTATTTTGTCGAACTCTAAAAAAATTCGTACGGCAAGATCCAAACCTAAAAACACAACCAGTGCATCGTCAAAGATGATCACTGGAAGATTTTCACGACAAGCATCTCTAAAAATTAACAGAGAGATATTACAAATGTACATCCATCAAGAATTTCATTAAGAATTCTGGAAGATCATATAAAAAATATACAGTAAGATATCATCTTGAGGCTTCTATGAATATTTTATAAAACTTGCAAATATGCTTCTGAAGATCCACCTATGCGCCAGGAACCTACGCAAAATTTCTGTCAAAATCTGAAATATTTTGTATCAATATAAGGGGGGTCCGTAGCCTTGAGGTTACGCTTTCGCTTCATAAGCGGAAGGTCATGGATTCAATTCCCAGCCCCTCCAAAAAATAACCCGTCCAGCCACCAGAAGACGCCGCACGGAGGACCGTGCATAGGGGAGCACATCCATCCTCCGTCAGTATCAGATGGTGACTGAGACAAATTGACCCACTTCGCAGGCAGCTAGCCTCAAACGACTCAGGAACACGGCAAAACGAACCACCGCAAGAGCAATGGACTATGGCTTATGGAAATCGATTGGACCAACAGCAGAGCACTCTCCTACCTGCTCGGTGTGAGAGCAAAAGAGCAGAAGAGAGTGAAAGCAGATGTAAATATAGATTAGTTAAAAATAGAACTGTATCGGTAAGGAAGATACAGATAAAACTGATTCCGGCACAGCAGTGGCCACGAGCACGGAGTGCCTTAATAATAATAATAATAATAATAATAATAATAATAATAAAAAAATTGTATCAATAAATGCTCAAATAGTTTGAGTGCAAAAAAAAAAATGAAATTGCAAATTTCATAAATCTTGTCAATAAATCTGCCAAGGATAATCCAAAAATAAATAAATAATATAAAAAAAAGTTACACTTTTGAAATATGTGTAATAGAGTGGTTCAAAAAATCGTTTTTGCTCCACACCGCTCATTCGATTCTAGCTCAAATTATAAGTGTCCTCCCAAAATTTGAGCTCATTTGGATGAAAACTGAGACTGCACAAGCCCTTTAAAGTTTATATGGGAATTACTATGGGAAAAGCAAGCAATTCATTCAATTGGTCATAATTTTTGCCCATGTGCTCTTGGGGATTAGAACTATGTTGATACTGTGAGATACAGTAATCAGCTACAACTCTGCCGAAGACTGTTTTTAAATTGGACGCCCCAGTAATTAGCTATTGATTTTTGAATGAGTTGTAAAACTTTGGCTATAATTATTGGGCTGTTCTGCAGGCATCACTGGACATATGCAGTAAAACATAGTAGCCATGATTTTTGCGTGCTATCTTTCGCACCATGTGCAGCAATGTTGTCTGTTCAGAAGTTAAATGAGCACTGCTGAAGTATTTGTGACTGGATATAAATCAATAACTAATTACTGAGGCGTCCGATTTGAAAACGGTCTTCGGCAAAGTTGTAGCTGATGAATGTATCTCACAGTATCAATGTAGCTCTTATCACCAAGAGCACATGGACAAACACTATGACCGATTGAATGGATTGGTTGCTTTTCTCATAGTAATTCCCATATAAACTTTAAAAGACTTGTGCAGTCTCAATTTTTATCCAAATGAGCTCAAATTTTGGGAGGACACTCAGAATTTGATCTAGAATCGAATGAGCGGTGTGGAGTAAAAACGATTTTTTTGAACCACTCTATTGTGTAATATATAAACAGCAACTGAACACTTATTTGAAATAGTTTCACGGACCCCCTGAGAACTCGTCACGATCCGCGGATCATCGGTTGGGAAACTCTGCAGTAAAATCTGACCTATTTTCATAAACAAGTGCGAGATACCAAATTGAAGTTTGATTGATTGTTTGAGGTTTGAATGATTGATTTTATTTTTCGTTTGTCAAATAAATGCTTACCCCCACCCCCTCCGTGGACTATTATGGACTTATTCATACCTTCTACTTCTACGCTCTCTAAATTCTTCACGTTTTATATGAAATGGCCCTTTACGTAAAGTTTGGCATTTTTGCCCATAAAATATAATATAATATATCCCAAGGTAAGTAGTCATGGAAAAATCTTACCTTATTTTCCGTTTATCCGGTGAACTGTACCAAGCGATCGTCGTCGCGTGGCAAGTCCTCAGCTGTGTCAGTTCCGCCACCGTTGTGTTGACCGGCAACTGCGGCAGGTTGGCGAACTCGTCCTTGGTCGTCACCGCTATCTGAATGCGATTGGTACGGTAGTGTTCATCGGCTTCCGAAACCTGAATCAGATATCGCTCCCCCGGAACGACACTTCCTAC
The DNA here is from genome assembly GCF_002204515.2 of Aedes aegypti. Lineage (NCBI taxonomy): Eukaryota > Metazoa > Arthropoda > Insecta > Diptera > Culicidae > Aedes > Aedes aegypti. The sequence continues at coordinate 348,572,020 of NC_035109.1, read as the reverse complement.
CGTGATTACCCGCGGGTAGTAGATATCCAGGATTGGCTTCATTATAAGACGTTTCTTTCGAAGTATTTCCAGATTAACTGTACCACTACATGGTGTGATCAAAAGCTTTAGAGTGGTGTTGCTGGGCGATCGCTTTGGAACCTTAAAACTAAAAAGAGACAAACCGCCCAGCGTTGATAATTTTCCCACAAACAGTTTCCCTTCGAACAGCTGCGTGGGCCGAGTTCGGTTCACATGAACTGTGGCAGTTCCCAGCAAGTATGAAAGGTTGTTCTTCTGAGTATGAACGGCAAAAACATCCAAAAAGTAAGTCGTGTTGGCTTTCATTCCCTTTAAAAGCTGTTTGGTTCGAATGCCAGTGCAAGCGATCGTTGTTAGCGCATCCATCGGAACTTTCTTTTCTTCCTCGATCGATATCCGCTGGAGAGTTTCCGTCATTGAAACGCCACATCTGGATCCGTACTGAGAATTTCCCAGTGCTTGGCAAAGTGTACGCTGGGGATGATCTCTACTAATGGCCAGGCAGTAATGCATTGCGTGGATGTCGAATTTACTCTTCTCCCACTTGACTAGAAGCTGATGCCTTCTGGGATGCTGATGAACCTTGATGGCAGAAACTGAAGTTCGGTTCAACAGAGGCCAAAGATCAACGAGACTGCGTGTGTTGTAGGAAATTTCCGCTTCACAGTAGATGTCGGTGATTTCCACCCAAATGTGATAGGTTCCCCGTGAAGCGCAAGGTACGATGTAGTATGATTTGTTCAGTGCGTTGTTGCTTGCGAGGATATCTGTGGGAGGAATTGCGAAATTCGAATGATGGATTAAGTCAGTCACTATTGAGCGATAGAAGAAGCTTACCGGTTTCATTCTGAACGACCGTCCATCGGATTTCTCCGCCATGGCTGGGCGTGCAAGATGGTATGATGACGATGGCAAGTGGATTCGTTTCCGCAAGATGAATCACATATCTGAAAGTGAACAAAGAATGCCAGGAAGCGGAAGGGAGAACAATCAGTATATCTAATTTATACAGTTTTAATTACGGTGATTTGTCATATTTATGGATTTTGTGGGTTTTCGGCAATGGTCGGTCGTCTGATAGGGTTCAGTCTGGGCATGTGCGAGGGAAAGTGCAGACGATTTATCATCGCAGGGCGCAATTGTCGTAAAGACGATTTTTATTTGTTTTTCTCCTTCCTTGAAAGGGTACACCAACCAACGTATTGCGCCCGGAGCATAGTAATGTTATTGGGAATCAAATTTCCGTCTGATTTGTGCTATTGAGTGGGGCTGTATTTGAAGAAGATATTGTAACCCAGACCTTGAATAGACGGGGAAATTTATTGGGTTATTTAAAACAATTTATATGGCAGTTTACAGACAGTTATGAATATGTACACACATACATATATGGTTTCGTATGAACTTCAAAGTTTTTTGAATAATTTGTGTTGTATCTTTACACTTTCTTGCGTTTAAGAGGCAGTGTTTCAAGGTGCCGACTTATACAAATTTTTTTTTCTTCTTGAATTTACAGTTTGAAAATTAAATTAAGCTCTACTAGGCACCTTGATAAAATTATGGTATTGCACGGTCTTATACAGGAGTCCCCGATAGAGTTTATTAGTTAAGGCAATTAACTAATAACCTTTCATTATTTCATTAACCGCCAAGTTAGGGTAACTTAATAAAAGAACCCTTATTTAAGATAATTTAAAATCGCGTTAACCTTTTTTAGTAGTCGTTATGTAGTATACCATCAGCTAATTTTTATTTTACCACTAATTTTTTTTTTGTGAAATGTGGTTTTTGTTTTTATTAAAAAAAAACTTCTTCTTTTTGCCATTACGTGCTCACTGGGGAAAAGGCTGCTTCTCAACTTAATGTTTAATGAGCACTTCCACAGTTATAACTGAGAGCGTTCTTTGCTAAAGATGCCATTTTGAATGCGAACTGTCGTGTGGCAGGTACGACGATACTCTATACCCAGGGAAGTCAAGGAAATTTCCTCTTATGAAAACATCATGAACTGACTGGGAATCGAACCCAGACACCTTCAGCATGGCTTTGCTCTGAAGCCGCGGACTCTAACCACTCGGCTAAAGAAGGCCCCTAAAGACTTGTATTACCTATATAATCTGTATTGCTTTTAACCATTGGTCATCTGGTTCCAGAAATATTCTGAAATTAGTTGGGGGATCGATGCCAAGCTAGAACCTACGTGAATATCTAGGGCAACAGATTTTTTTCTCACGCTACACTTTTTAACTTTCCAAACAATACTTTGATGAGTGTCTGTTGTGAAAAAATGAAGCCTCTTGGTGCACCCTTTTTAAAGCAGGTGAAAATATGGTACACAAATATTGGAAAAATTGTTGGTCTAAAAGCTATCAAAATTAGCAGTTTAGAGCTACTCTCCTTCGCTATGATAAAAATTGTATCATCTTAAACAACTTCGTCTGTTCGAAATAATATAGAAATGATTGTTGTGATTGCTTCCGAAAGTAGCTAATTTTGGTATATACAATGATATTTGTGAATGTTTCTTTATTTTTGAATTCAGTTGACAGTCACGACCTGTAGACAACAGACGTGTGTAAATTTCATCCCGCGATTTCTAAGTGCTTTTTACGATGGCGAACGTTCGTAAAAATACACTTGTTGTAGACTTTAGTGTTCTGCTACTGCGGCCGGAAATGGCTAATATTCAGAAATTTTTATTTGATAGTATCAAACTCGAACTGAAGGACGTTGCAACAATACAGTTCCACACCATCCGAAACTGTGTTTTAGTAGAATTGACCAGTGTTGATTTAGCTAAACAGTATCAAAATCGTAACAATTTGAAGCACGTTGTAGTTCATGAAGGAAGAAGTGTTAAAATCCCGGTGTACGTTGATGATGCCGCCGTTACCGTCCGGATTCATGACCTTCCTTCGGACATTCCTCATACCACCGTAAAAAAATACATGGAGGACCGATACGGCGCACACTGTACCCGTCGCTGAAAAAACGTGATCGAAATTGTTTTGACCTTGAAAACATTATTTTAGCACTATAGTGTCTTCGGGAAAGTTTTTCCATAAAATAATCGCTATTTTATGAAAGTGTCAATTTGGTGATTAATCCACCTAAAAGTGAGAACGAAATTTTATTTTTCGTATGTATGAATTTAAAAATAAACTTTATTCGGGAAAGTTGTAGGTAATATTATAAAAAACAACTTTGCTGAAGACACCGTATGCATATTTTTTGATTTTCATGTACATTTGTGGAGTTTTTTGTGGAACGCCCCTAAAAATCACTTTTTTATCATAACTTGGTTGGATGATTTTGTACAATTTTCAATTGTTCTAGTGTTATTTGTTACTTGCAAAAACGCATAATTTTCTCCAAAAGAGCATATTTTTATCTCTCATACTTTTCGAGCTATTGAAGGTTTTATATAAAACTAGTGGTCCCGGCAAACTTCGTCTTGCCATCAAGTAGGCTGTTGGAAAACGATTTGAATCACCCCATACAAAATGTCAGGTCCATTAACTCTTGTTTTTTCGACTTTTCTGGTGAATATCCTTGGATTTTGATGCACACAAACACGTCGGAACCCTTGTCGAACGAAACGGAGAAAGAATCATCCAAATCCGTAGACCCGTTCGTAAGTTATTTCGTGACATACAAACACCATTCCAATTTTATTTATATAGATTTCGCACCTTTTTGACACTAAAAATCATTAGGTCGCGCACATTTCCGCAGTCTGAAACATGTTCATCCAATGGTTTGAAACTAATACTATGAAATGCAGAGAAAGCCGCTTTTAGCCTGCTTTAGCCTGACGGTCAAAAGAAAGTCTGAAAAAATGTTTACTTACATGCAGATATAATTTACACTTATTCACTACACCCTATATTGGCTTAACTTGAATATCTGGCATCACTGTATCGAATTTTATGCAATAAAGTCAACAATATAATCAATCAACAAAAGGTCGGAATAATCTGTTCAGACAAGTTTATCACAGACAAACAGACAACATATCCAACACACTTTTCGTCGTTCACCTTTCCAACGTTAGCTGTTTATTTTTTGCAGAAAAACACTTATTGCTATTTTTTTTCTGCAGGAAGTCTCAGTTCTTTCTTGGGAATTTTTCGGAGCTCGCAGCAAAAACTTAAATGTATAATATAACTATGAAACATTTTTTTTTCTTTTAAAATTCATATGCAATCCATAAATCAGTAAATATCAATGTTTAAGATTATCATCATTATTTTTAGCTTCGCTATCACTGGTTTGTTCGTTATCTTTTTTAAGGTGAAGATGAATTGAAGCCAAAGTTCAAATATTCAAGAGCACGGATTTGGGGAACCGAACATCCGTTTTAGCTGAAAACCTAATCGATTGGTCACCACCAGATAGTGACCAATCGATTAAGTTTTCAGCTTGAACGGATGTTTGATTCCCCAGATCCGTGCTCTTGAAAATTTGAACTTTGGCTTCAATTCATCTTCACCTTAACCAAAAGATTTTCCCATCCTGATAAGGAAACACTTTTTTCTCGGGATAGAGCATTGATGTAATCACAGGATTTGATGTCGCCAACAAACAGTGTAATAATTCTTAGTCGGTATCAATTCTGAAGATCCTCCCTGCAATTTTTAATATCCTTGTTACATCCTCTTGAGCCTCTTCGGTCCACTGTCCAATAGAGACCAAGAAAGAAATTACCTACTTCCTCGTATAAGGATTCAGTGTACAAAGTGTACAAATTCAACAAAATGTCATCATAGAAAAATGTATGAACAAATTTTGTTACATGATCTTTAATATGATCATCTTAAGATTTCAGTAATTCCGCTGTTTTATTTTGTATGATGCTGATAAATAACCTTCGCCAATCGTATCATCAATCAAGCGGTTCTGGTGATGGCAAATCACATGACGAATCTATGACAAAAGGTCGAAAGACAAAATGCCGAAAAGACAGAAGGTCGGAAGACAAAAGGTCGAAAGGACAAAAGGTCGAAGAACAAAAAAGAAGGGACAAAAGGTCGAAAATCTTTTTTCAAAGAAGGAAAAATTTCCCACCTAGCAAATCATTTTCGACCTTTTGTCCTTTCGACTTTTTGTCTTTCGACCATTTGTCCTTTCGACCTTTTGTCTTTCGACCTTTTGTCCATAAACCCTACCGATACTGATCGATGTAGTACCGTTGAATCGGTATTCAGCAAAAGTAGTCGGAGCCGGAATCCCTAATTGACCACCTACTTCATATATGGAACTAATGTTAGAAAAGTGAACGATGAAAAGAGTGTATGATATTTAGTCTGTTTGTCTGTGGTAAACCTGTCTGAATAGATTATTCCGATCTGTTGTTGATTGCTGTTATTGTTGATTTGATTGCATAAAATTCGATACAGTGAAGCCAGATATTCAAGTTAAGCCAATATAGGGGGTAGTGAATAAGTGTAAATTATATCTGCATGTAAGTAAACATTTTTTCAGACTTTCTTTTGACCGTCAGGCTAAAGCAGGCTAAAAGTGGCTTTCTTTGCATTTCATAGTATTAGTTTCAAACCATTGGATGAACATGTTTCAGACTGCGGAAATGTGCGCAACCTAATGATTTTTAGTGTCAAAAAGGTGCGAAATTTTATATAAAACCTTCAATAGCTCGAAAAGTATGAGAGATAAAAATATGCTCTTTTGGAGAAAGTTATGCGTTTTTGCAAGTAACAAATAACACTAGAACAATTGAAAATTGTACAAAACCATCCAACCAAGTTATGATGAAAAAAGTGATTTTTAGGGGTGTTCCACAAAAAACTCCACAAATGTACATGAAAATCAAAAAATATGCATACGGTGTCTTCAGCAAAGTTGTTTCTTCTAATATTACCTACAACATTCCCGAATAAAGTTTATTTTTAAATTCATACATACGAAAAATAAAATTTCGTTCTCACTTTTAGGTGGATTAATCACCAAATTGACACTTTCATAAAATAGCAATTATTTTATGGAAAAACTTTCCCGAAGACACTATAGTACTAAAATCATGTTTTAAAGGTCAACACAATTTCGATCACGTTTTTTCAGCGACGGCTACAGTGTGCGGCGTGGTACTTTCCATCGGAAGAGAGCTTTGGAAGCATTATTGTTCTCTGTTGATACACATCACGTCTCACTGACGTAAAGCAATACAGATTTCACGTTGGATATTTGGATCTTCGTGTGTTGACTAATCTGACTGTTTTTCAAGATATTTCTTAAACTCGCAAAAGCAGCCCCCACCTTCTTGATCGGTACACCTATGTCGATCTTGGTACCACCGTCTGACGCCATCTGACTTATGAAAGCTTTGGACATTTTCCACTGTTTGCCCAGCTACTGTGAGGTTGGGTAGCACTAGATGTGTTGACATCCAACGATTCGATATTGTTGACGTTGATTTATCTGATTTATAGACTTGGAACTGAGCCTGTGAACCGTTTCACTGATTCGTTTAACATTCCGATAGTTATTTTCCCCTTAAATGGTTAAACTAAATTTCGCGGTCGACTTATTTGAGTTTTGACAGTCGAATAGTATTTCAGAGCAAAGTTGACAGATGATTAGTTTTTCATAAATAACCGGGAGAGGGAAACAACTTTTTAACTGTCAAGTTTAACCATGCTCAAGAGCAGGGTTGTTTTAAACTGGAGGAAAAATTACTTTCGAACTGTCAAATTTTAACTTATAGTTTAACGAATCAGTGGAACGGTTCACAGGCTGAGGAGCGTTGCCAAAATCATCTAATTTACTCACTCAATTTTCGTTTCTCAGTTCGGTAATTTTTTTTTGTAATTCTCGACAGTGAATAGTCAAATTTACTGACTTATTAGCTTATTTTGTTGAAGTTTACTGTTATTCAGTACACATTTTCAACTTTTACTAAATACAGTTCAATTACTCATTTAATCGCTGAATGTGTCGTAAACATTAGAGTTTACTGGAACATCAGTAAAACAGAAAAAGTCAGTAAAAATAATTACTGAACTATCGGTTCAAGGTACGCTTTTACTGAACAGTCTTCAAAACGAAATAAAAACATTTTCGAGCGTTCGCATTGAAATGTCAGAAGCAATTCGATGACTTTATCACAAATTGCAACGGATTCTTGGTACCTACCTACCTTGAGTTCGCCAAGCACAACATGGAGGATTGGAAATGATTTTCATCCAAGAAGCGACTTCTTGGATGAAAATCATTTTCATTCAGCTATTGAGTGAAACAATGCTGACGGTCTTATCGTTGGATGATCCTTTTGGACAGAAACTTTTCTATAATTTCAAAGAACATGCAGTATCTTCGTGCTTGCTACACGACATTCTCATTAGACATTGGCTTAGAATACTTTAAATAAAGCAGTATCACATACCTCTCATATCTAAAAACATGACGAAAAGACAGCTTCTCAGTAAAACATCTTTCTTCTTTTTAATCTTTCCATTCTTTGGGATCTTTTTCTCAACTTCACAGGTTTCAATCTGGGTTCTCGCAACTTCAACCTAACCAAAATATGATCCATTCGTACATCTACTTTATTCACCATCCTTGTCACCTTCGGAATATTGAAAAACACTTCTCCGAAAAACACAACCGTACTGATCACCACACCAACGAAGTAGAAGAAAAATGCACTTTGCAAATGGTCCGTAGTCAACACTATTTCATCTCTACCAGAACCCAAACTGTGATCATCATCTTCATTTGGGTTCACGATTTCCTCAATCTGTTCCAAAATCGTCACATTGTACAGAAAATCATTGAACAGCTTTTCCACTATTCCCATGTCGTTCAGGTTAGATATGATACGGTTAAACTTCGGCAGAAGAGGAAATCCTTTTTCCACAATCAGCTCCAGTTGATTGGCGAAGGAATCCAAAGTTAGACCATGCACGGCATCTCGAAAGTGACTGCTCTTAACGTACATCCGACTGGTGAGCATGACACGTTTTCCGAGGGAAACCGCTTTCAGATTTGTGTGAGAAGGCTGGAAGTCATCCGAGTTGTCGTACAATCTGGATACTCGCAGGTCACGTTCGTCTCCGTTGTCGAACCAATCTTCGTACTCCATTCGACCTCCGATTTGGAAATTTGCTGCCAGTATTTCGTCGATTGAGTCGATTTGGTGCATTCTCGGTGGTGAGGTGAAGAAAATTATCAGCAATGAAGTGTAGATCGTGGTGAGGTTCATCGCATATAAGGCGGAAGCAATGAAGAAAATTCTCAGCGAGCTGCACATGGGTCGGTTGTTTGTCGAAACGCATAGAAAAACGCACCAGGTGTTAAGAAAGCATGTCGACAATAATTTGTGAGCGTTCGATTCCGGGAGTGCCGAGCCAATAAAGTACCATGATATTGATGATATTAAAAGAGACAGAGCTATTAGCTGCCAAGTGGGTACTTCAAATATCATCAACAAAACTTTCCAGCGGCTTTCCAATCCTGCCAATTTCACAAACCATGTGTAATAGTCCTGTAAGTAAAGTGAAGTTCCCGCAAAGTCTATGTGTACATCGAAGTCTGGATAGAAGGATCCAACAATAATGTCGCATTCATCAGCACGAAGTTTTCCCAGAAGGTCGGACCAGGTTATGTTGTCTTCCATCAATTCACCACGTTCCATGGTGCTGCACGATATATTTACGTTGAATTTCATAGATTCTTGTAACAATCGCATGATTTCCAGCTCTAATCCTGTCTTGCATCCTTCGTTGACGAACGGCGAAGCAACTCTGGCGCACAAGTTGAACGTGCAAGACTTCATCTCTGGTGGCACTTTTGGCATCCGAATCGATGTTATCGCTGAAGCTTTATTCCTGAAAGTTCCATTCACAATTGTGGCTATTTTTAGCGCTTTCATTTTACCGCAGTCGTTCTGCGTTCCATGATAAGGATCACCCGTATAGACATTGTACGTCATTAGATCTACAGCGTAAGCCACCAACACGTTAACCGAGTGATGTCCAAAGAAAAGCAATTTCAATACTTCTAACGCAAATAATTCTTCGTGGTCGCGATTGTTAGGATTGTTGTATAGAATTAGAAACTTCCCACGTGGGTTGAATGCGTACGCGGAACTGACATATCGCATGGCTCGCTCCAGCTTTTCCATCTCGTCAGCCACAATCACATAGAAATCGATCAACTTGTAATCCACGAAATGTACATTTCTCAAACTTTCCACCGGAAGCACATCGGACATCACCTTCAGCTGGAAAATTTGTGTTCCACCGTAAGCCATTTCTTCGTAGCCGGTATGGTGGTTCTGCAGATAACCCAGCTCGATTTCCCGCGAAGGTGAGCTCAGATTATCCAGGTGAAAGATCACCAGGTTTTGAATCTGCGAAGAATCCCTGTTGTGGAAGTAACTATCCGTCAGCAGCTCGAGACAGTTTATGCCCGCCTGGACAGCCATTGGGCCGCGCTCGTTTTTCATCCGGACGTATACGATGCCGGATGAGAAAGATTTGCATAGCAGGAAGAATATAAGACACGCCAGGTGCATCGTACCGGTGATTTTATACTGATGGCAGCTCGTAGTGGGCCGTTATGCAGTGTGCTTTGAATGTTAATTGACTAATGAAAATTAGGTTGGTAAAATAGCGCTATTTGTTTTGATGTCACGCTACACAGGATATGTCATTATAGTCACGTAATTACTACAACATTCCATAGAATCTGTTGATGTTGTACCACACTGATACATGTGGTTTATCATATTTATCTATGAGAAGATCTAGCAAAACTTCTTCGTGAAGTGTATTAAAATTATATTTGCAATTCAATTTTATCCACAAGCCATCCACATGAAATTTTGAATTTTTCAGGCAAATACTGCCGTGAATCGCGAGTCAGTCCCATCTGTAAAAAGTAGGCATTGAGAAAATGGGCTGTGAAGTTTCAGTACTCGTTTTCCATACGAATATTCAAACATTTGTAGGAAATAGGAACGTGTTCAAATCTTAATGAAACTTTCACAATTTGTTTATCACTACGATATCTTTCCGAGAAAAATAAAAAGATGATCAGAAGACGGTTCATTTTTGGGTTACACGGTGCAAAAATCTGTGGTGGAACCGATATGCGATTACTTTTCATTAGGGGACAATTTGACTTCCTGTTTTTTCGTAATTACTCATATTATCTCATTAGTGCAGCTGAAAGAGCATTGGAAGATATGTTGAAAACTGAACTCAACTCAATTTTGACGACAATGCAGATAGGACTGACTTGCGATTCACGGCAGTATAGTACTGCAATCTAAAATATCATTGATCAGTTTTCTTTTATTTTCCTACTTGGGCTCAGAAGCCCAGAATATGGATGTAATTCATTCATATTTTTCTCGAAAATAAAAACTGATAGACACAAACAAACAGATGTAACAGCTAGAGAAATTATCAACGAAAATTAATGCCTAATGCTCAGTGCCGTAGCGTGCGGTTGGCCAGGTTGGCACCCGCCAAGGGCGCCAGCCTAAAGGGGGCGCCAAAATGTGTGAATCACTCGGTAAAATTCTCAAAGGTGCATATTAGATAAGGGCTTATTATTAGTAACAATTCCAAAAAAAAAAAAAAAATATGACATAATAAAGAAACATATAAAACAGGTTTTGAAAGGCTTAAACAAAATATACAATAAGTATTTCAAAAGATATTGTTCATTCCTATATATATTTTTAAAGTTTGGAGTTCAAATAAATACACATATTAAGTAATTAAGTTTGTTAATGATAAGAAACAAAGATTTGTATCATTCAGATTTGTATGTATGCTAAAAGCTAGACTGTATGTTTCGATCACTCGTTTTTTTTAGTAAAATTACAAGAAATATTTTCACAGAATACTGAACATGAATCTAAGATTATCCTGAGTGGGATCCACGAAATTATGGGCAGATTTTCAACAGTAAATTGGGCAAGATTCTCACAGAATCAATTACAAGATTCGAAGCAGCAGGCTCTTGCTTTATCTTGATCGGTCTTTCACATAATTCTAGGCGTCATTCTGATATAATGTTGCGTAATTTTTTCATAACTCTAATTATTTTGTAAACTGCTCTATACCTAGACGAAATTTCTCACACCAGACATAATTCTATAATTTGTAATATATTTTTAACTAGTGTTCCCAGCAAACTTCGTCTTGCCATCAAGTAGTCTGTTGAAAAACGCTATGGATCGTCCCATACAAAATGACAGTTCCGTGCAATGTTCCCGGTGAATATCCTGTGATTTTTATACACACAAACTCGTTGGAACCCTTGACGAACAAAACGGAGAAAAAATCATTCAAATCCGTTGACCCGTTCGTAAACCATTTCGTGACATACAAACACCATTTCTTTTTTATTTATATAGATAGATAACCGTAAACATGTTCTACACTGAAACTCTGGTGAGCTGAAACTCGTTTGGTTTAAAAAAATGCGGTGGAAAAGTTGAATGTAACTATTTAGACTTCTTAATTAACATTATTGTTGATATTTGATCACCTTTCAAAAAGTTTGCATGATTGACATTTTCCATGTTCACCTTCTCTTCCACCGTAAAGGTTCTTGGGAAATATTTTAGATTTTTTGTTAATATTTCCACTTTTCGATATCTCACTGTGAAGAATGCTTTCAATTTGAATGGTAATAGCAATTCCTTGAAAGTAAATTGAAAACTCTTCGATATATTTCAAATATTTGTTATTGATTAACAAACAGCAGTTTTGCAATCAAGCTTGTAAATAATGTCTTGACTAAATCTACGCAAAATTTCAAATAAAAATATTTCCTTTTAAATCCTAGATTTTCTTTGCTTTCTCTATGAATTTCCTGAAAAATGATATTTCTATAAATATCCAAAGTATCTAAACCATCCTATCATATCTCAGAAAACATAACAATTTTTCCTTTACGATTACTATTATGAGGTTGGTCTTTGTTTAAGAATCATAATTTTGTAAAGGATTGCTATGGCTTTCGAGTTGTATTTCTGACATAAGCTCTAAAATTCTTTCCAGTTATTCAGAGCGAAAAGTTTTAAAACTCTGCTTGAAAGCAAATGGTCCGACATGTAAAGGAGAATTTCTTTAGAAATTTGCATTTCACCAAAATTTACAAATTTTGTTTGAAACATTTAGTAGAAACTGTACATTTTTCTTCGGAATTTGTCAATGCATCTTTCAGATATTATTCAAAAGTACTCAGAAAATTTTCATTAAAAAATAAAAGAATACTCATTTTTTCTTGCAGGAGATTTAGTCAATAATTTAATATGTTCTGATCTCAAGGAAATAATATAACCTTTTATGACACTTTTGACGATTTTCATAAAAATTCTCGTAGAAATCGCTCAGAATTATTTTTTTTCTGCTGAGCTTTGATTAAGGGGCGCTGAAATGGAGGTTCGCCAAGGGCGCCATGAAGCCACGCTACGGCTCTGCTAATGCTAAAACTGCTGTGTCTAATTTACTAGTAACTAGGTGGCGGAAGTGCGTAAATGTCAAACTCGAACAATAGCAATACGAGTGCCACGGGTGAGCCGTTGGCCTACCAAATATTAGAATTTAGCATTGTTTTGCAGTAGGATGAAGTACCAGAACATCTATAAATATTTTTTTAACAGCATAATTTAGGATGAATTCTTGAATAATATTCTAAAGGTTTTTTGGGGTTTGGTAAATAGTTCAAATTATTTGGGTAGTAATAATTTAAATTATCTACCAAAACCGAAAAAACCTTTAGAAAATTATTCAAGAATTCATCCCAAATTATGTTCAGAAGCACTTTTAAAATACTAAGCGTTCTTCCTATGTTTGCAAAGATCCCCTCATGGATTTTACCAAGAACTCATTCATCAGGAAAGGAGAAGAAGAACAATTCTTACATGAATTGTTCCTAGATTCATTCTAGAAATAATAATAGAAACTCTTCCAAATATTTAAAGTACTGGCAGAAAAACCAAAAGTATGTGATTTCCCTTAAATTGAAAAGATAAAGTTTATTTTGAGGAAATGAGGGCTTCCATATATCTTGTTTTATGAGTAAATAAAATAAATAAAAACACTCCTTTAATTCAAAATAGGAATCATTAAACGTATATTGATTATTCTGCACGTGGTAGAAGAAGAATGCTCACTACACAAAGCCTAGAGAAACAGCTAGTGTAATAATTGAAATCAGAATAATGAGTTTTAATATCACCAAAATATGCAATTCTGCCATCAGGCGGTGCCATTGGGTATCGAAATTTTGTTTTTCTAATATATATCAGGATTCTGACCACTTAGAAAGATGGCGTCTTCGACAAAGTTATTCAGTAGCTCAAGGGATGTCAATATTCTAGTCAAGAGATTCGAGGTTTTTGCGGATCACGCCATGTCTGAACCAGACGATTATTAAAATCGAATGTACATCGGATTTTCTCAGGATTCTGATTTCTTTAAAGCTTCCTTAGCCGAGTGGCTAGAGTCCGCGGCTACAAAGCAAGACTGAAGGTGTCTGGGTTCGATTCCCGGTTGGTCCAGGATCTTTTCGTAATGGATATCTCAGGATTCTGATTTCTTTACAGCTTCCTTAGCCGAGTGGCTAGAGTCCGCGGCTACAAAGCAAGACTGAAGGTGTCTGGGTTCGATTCCCGGTTGGTCCAGGATCTTTTCGTAATGGACATTTTCTTATCTTTCCTGGGCATAGAGCCATACGATATACGATTGCGAAAATGGCAACTTTAGCTAAGAAGCTCTCAGTTGCACTCCGCTCATAAGAACACTAAGGCTCTGTCTCAGTACCACAATGGGACGGATTGGGGTCTTAGGAAGAAAGATGGGGAACCCACCCGAGCGAAGTTGAATAGCAAAATGATAACTAATCTTGTTACCTGGTTATCATCATTTGATAACTAATTTTGTTATCATCTTGGCTGAATTAACAGCCAACATAACAAAAATGAGAACTTTAATTTGTTTGTCGACTAACAAAGTAATAGTAAATTATGTTATCACTGAGTTCAAGTTGATAACTAAATTTACATCATCATATTTGTTCGAATTTTATTGTCATAATTCACGGGCAAATTTTGAGAAATGAGTATTTTGGATTAAACTTAAGATTCAAATAATTCTACAAAATTTTGTATGACGAAAAGTCAACTTTGTTAATCAACACACACTGTGTAAAAATGGTATGGGAAAGATGTGTGATAACATATTTTGTTATCAATCTGTTATCAATAACGTCTGTCACAGATACAATGTTAACCACTTTTGTTATCGATCGGTAAAAATTGATAACAGAATATCAAATTGATAACAGTGATAATGAAAGTTGTTATCATTTTGATATCATCCAGTTATCCGCCTTTGCTCGGGCACGCCTTCATTTGTGATTTTACGTAAAAGTGATGTTCTACAAAACTGTTCCTATTTGAAAAACTTTTTTTGTTATGAACGGAAATTAAGGTGGCCTTCTGTAAAAAAAAAGATAATCATCAAAACTTTTTTATTTCAAAGAATATCGGTACGGTTTGTTCCACAAAATTGAAGATCAGATAGGTAATTTTAAGCTGATTTGACAGAAAACTTTTATTTTTCTAGCTTCGATCATTGCTCTATTTCGATTATTGATGTAGGGCGGACCATCAAAAAAAGGTTTTTGTGTTTAATTTTTATATTTCAAGCTACTCAGCAAAGGTTTCTTCTCATTTTGAAGATAAAAAAAAGTTAATTTGAAGCCTGTAGATTGATATATCTGCCACACGATCTACGAATGCAAAATGAAAACTTTGGCAAAGAAAGCTCTCAGTTAATAACTGTGAAGGTGTTCATAAGAACAATAAACTGAAAAGCATGCTGTGTACTAGCGAGGACGTAATTCCAAGAGAAAAAAAAAACAAAAATAAGATTGATACAGTATTTCCGATGAAGAGTTTTTTATAGACATTTTTGTTTACATTTTTATACAGTTGGAGTAAACAAAATAAATTTTGTTGAGCTGACGATAGTGTTTATCGGCTAAAAAAGTGTTAAATAATCAAAACATCTATACGTGATCAAATAATACTCATAGTTTTTTTTAATCTAGTCTGGAAAGTCAGCATCATAATCAGAAGGCATACCTTTATAATCGATCTTTTCAGATACGATGTATCTCCTACGGTACATAAATTACTTGTTCATCGATTTGGGGTAATTGAGCGTTTGTTACTTTCAATCAGAATGTATTCCGAAGAGACTGGCAAATTCCAAACTAGTGTTAAGAAGTAGGAAGAAAAAACAACCGAGAGGAAAATATAGAAGAAAATTTCCAAAATACTTTTTCATTATTTTTATTGGTTAAATTCTTTGACTCAATTCATAAATAATTGTTAAACAATATGGAACAAAATATGTGTCTTAATTACATTTGAGGCCGAAAAAAATTGTCATGCGAAAAAATCCTTTTCTTTGCCCAAACTATATACTATATAAAAAAAATATTTGTATTTCAAAAGAAAAATGTTTATAACTATCCACCGGTAAAACCGTATCAATTCATAGGCCTCAAAATATTTGTTATAATTAGCTTTTAAGGTATTGGGAAGTCTACTTTGCTGCGAAACTCAATAAAAAAAACACGATAACCTATTTTAGATGGGCCACCCTACATCAATTATCGTAATATACCCTGAAATGATCTCTTAAATTGATAAAGCTAGAAAAAGCCTTTTTTTTTTTGTCAAATCCACTTAAATTTTCTGATCTACATCTTTGTAGAAAAAACTATACTAATATTACTTAAAATAAAAAAAAAAAGGTTTGGTGGTTTACTTTTTTACAGACGGCCACCATAATTTCGGTTCCAACTAAGGAAATGCTTTTCAAATAGAAACAACTCTGTGGAATATCGCTTTTACCTGAAGTTCGTAGACACAAAAGTTAATTTGGACAAATTGAGATGTAAAAATGTGAAAAATAATGGAATTGTTCTTGTGGGTTTCGATCCCAATACGCTAGACTGGGCGCGTTCACCAACTATGCCACAGAACAGGTAACGATTCTGCAGCGCCGTCGGCCAACCTATAATTGTATGCGTATTACATTTGACATAGCATACAAGATCACACTATTCATGTTGTTAATGATTCGATATGTCTGAATTCTATGCAAAACTTATGATTAACGAAAATTTCATCGTGTCAGATGACATACAATTGACAGTTGTTTGTGTTTCACGTTGTTCTTTACCGCTCGTGGAGTGTGAGAGGTGACGGTAGCGAGAAATCATTGGACTGCTGACCATGGCAACGAAACGTCGCACAAAGTGTCAGATGTTTACTGCACTGGCCACAACTGTATCTAGACATTAAAAAATCCTTCACCAGAAACCAATCCGGAAATCTACTCCAGCATTTTTAGGCTGTTTATAAGATTGAAACTATGCACAAACATAGCAAAAAAAAACATTGTACTTGACTTTTAATTCTTCTTGGTGTTACTTCCCTAGTTGGTTTGCTTCGGAAAGCCCAAGCAAGACTGTTAGTTTTCGGGACGCCAAGAAGATTCGCGGTTTGCGTTTTGCGAGTGTGATAAAGATCTTCTTCTTCTTCTTCTTCTTCTTCTTCTTCTTCTTCTTCTTCTTGGCATTAACGTCCTCACTGGGACAGAGCATTCGTATATCGTGTGGTAGGAACGATGGTACTCTATGCCCAGGGAAGTCAAGGAAATTCCCATTACGAAAAGATCCTGGACCGATCGGGATTTTTCGGAATCCATCAAGTTTAAACTCAAATCCGCTCATCAAATGGAAAAAATAAATCAAATTGCTGCAATTCGATTGCTATTATTTTAGTTTGAAAGAAATCGTCTACAAATCTAGTTTTTCAAAGGAATATTTGGAAACGTCCACCGTTATTCCGGTGAGTTTTTGGGTCAGATAGTGTTAAAATGACACCAACTTTCTCATTTATAAACTTTAACACAACTAATTGGTACAGATCTGCCATTAAATCAATTTGTTTTCATAGTTTCGAATACAGTCATGTGATAACTATATAAGATAACAAAGGATGACTGGTCTTTGATGATGATACAGTCGCCTCTCCACATCTCGATATCGAAGGGATCATCGAGATAGGGAGAGATCGAGACAAAGAACATTAATTTAATGAACACTGGATTGAAAATAGAGGGTCTTGTCCCAGGACAAAAATCCCGGGAAATCCCGGGATCTAAAAAATCCCGAATCCCGGGATATTTCGGAATATCCCGGGATTTCCCGAAATTGCATGTTGAACTAGAAAGTGCTGTTGTATTATTTTCAAATAATGACACAAAACAAGCAGCTTGTTTTTTTGGTGACTGTTGATGCAAGAATGTATTTTAATTGTTGCATTTAGTTTACTCAATACAAGTTTTTATTGAGAATTAAGGCCACTTATGCTTAAACTTGTGTTTCTCTGGTATGTTAGTTACACAGCTAAAAATATGTTGTAAATTTAAGTTTATTTTCATGCACATATTTGGAGCATCAAAATAAACCTAAATTTCAACGACCAATCCATTATTTTTCAATCGAATTCACTTTAAATTTACACGATCATGTAATATTCCACCATTTTTAGTTGAAAATTGAATGTATATTCATTTAAATTTACATGATGCTGTAACAACACACGATTTGATTTATTTTTACAGTAGACTTTTGTTTACATCACATTGAAAATTAAATATTTTTTTCTGTGTACGTAATTTTCAATAAATTTGATGGTTGATTTTTTCTCTTCCCATAACAGTTTTAACTTGCCCGGTGTACCTTACACTTTTCCTGGTCTAACATGCCTGACGTGATTCTAACGTCCAATGCCAATAATTTAAAAGCATGAAGATTCCATGTGATAGAACAATGTAATTAAGTTGCATAATCATTTAGATTATGAGTAGATTTTTAAGGATTTAAAGGTAAAATTTGAGAATGATTGGTTTTACTTATACCTACAGTAGTGGACAGAACATTTGCAACTTTCTCGATTTTCCATACAAAATGGTCAACTTTGGAGGCTTAGATATCAGTTATTTGTGAACCGAATTAAATTAATTTTCACAGCAAAACGATTGATTTTCGTTTCAAATTAACTTTAATAAATGATTTTAGACTTGAATGTGAAATATTGATGAATGAAATCTAAGATAGCATTGTTTTTTACTCTAAGAATTCAACATAACCTTCAAAAACAGGTTCGATTATAATTAAACTACTCTATACAACTAAACATTGCATCTAAACCCGCTCTGACTGTTCAATAGTCGTTTTGGAAGCATTTGATTTTTGTCCTGGGATCCCGGGAAATCCCGGGATTTTAAAACATAAAATCCCGAATCCCGGGTGTTGCGGCGTGCAACTGGGACTTTGGCTCGGGTGAGCGGGAACGGAAAGATCTGTTGATCTTCCGTCCACCTGTTGCCGGGAGCAACAGGGCACAGGACCGATAGCTCGACTGGAGGGAGCTCTTGCAACTCTAGCCTTCAAAAAGGCTGATTGGCTTCCATTGGTGGAGGGAAAGGCGGTTTGGTAACTTTAACTTAAACTTCTATATTATTCCTCTTGATGTTTACAGAATGGTGGTTGAAAGAAAACTGAATAAATTCTTGCACTGGGGTGCTCTTCACGCTTTACATAGCTGATCGACTGGATTGCGTACATGCTCGATCATGTCGCTCGGAAGGATGGGGTGCAAGGCAAAACTAACGACGTGGTGTGTGTGTGTGTTATTTGGGGTGGTTGTTAGTGGTCGGGATGAGAGGCCGAAATACTCGCGGCGGCTCGAGGTTACATGGGACAGGGGTGGGAAGGACTCACAACTCAAAAAGTTCGCGTTGGCGCGAACATACTCCCCGGCCAAAATGGAAAAGGGAAGGATTCAATGGAGGACTTGGTATGACGACAAAATTCACGGTGATGGGGAACTCAGGGACTCTACTCATAAGGACTGCCAGGGTGGAAACAATAGCTTTCTACGATTTAACATATAATCTCAAAGGGATGGAAGGAACTACGGACTTACATGCGGAAGAAACTGCTTGTTTCACAGGAGATCACAAAACGGAATCATCAACTGGCGACACACTTGAGGCAGAAAAAACTCTTTCCACACTTCTGGAATAGGTCAACTTTGGTGGCTGTATGTCACAAAGGGAAATAATCGAGATAAAAGGGAATTGTACTTAAGGCTCTGCAAGGAACCTTTAATTACACAAAGGGCACAGGTGTTGAAGAAAACATTGGTGGGCAGTTTATGGTAGACTGCCATACTAACTCAAATGTTGGGATTTACACGGATGTATCAATACTTGTGGACTGTATTTGGATAACTGGACAAACACTTCACAGGGATTCGAATACTACTAGTTGCAATATTAGGTACTCACATTAGGATAAGGAATCAACATTAGGGAAACAAACTTGGTAAGGCACAAAACATGAAAGATCGTTTGATGGAATTATCATTTCTTGTAGGACTCGTCAAGTGGACTGTATTGTGGGTGGAAATCTTACATGGATACACATCTTACTCAATGGAACAAAACTTCAAGTTGGCAATGGAAACTCAACAACACTAATGTTTCTATGGGATTCTTCAAAGGTGGACTGGGGAAACCACTTTGAGCCAGGATAGGGAATAGGCACACACCACAAATCGAAAGCTTGCTTACCACTTGATGAACATCTTTGGGTGGATGCGCTCGGGACACGCACTCCGGGATAGCTTCGCTGGCTCGACGTCGCATGGGGGCTTCATCTGGTGGTTTCTCCGGCCTGGACTTGGTAAGGGGTTGCTTGGAATCACCAGTCGGGTTGACCGGCGTCATCATCTTCTTGGTCAATCTCTGGTTTCGGGCTTCGCTTAATACCGGACGTTTTCCGGTGGGCATCGGGGTTGACTCCTTTACCGGATGGATTCCGGCTGTTGTTAGGAATGGCATCGCTATCGGTGGAATCGTGGTTGAACACCGCAACCACTTGGATACCGCATGGCTTCCGGTTGACACTGGACACGGGTGCTTTACTGGACATATCTCGCTCATCTTCAGGATTGGCTTGCTGATCGGAGGGATGCCGGCTAACATCCGAATCGGCTTGAATCTCGCAGGCATTTCTGTAGACGGTATGGCTAGCTTGGATACCGGAGGGATACCGGTCACACCTGGAGGCTTGGGAACCGGAGGAGGGATACCGGTCACATCTGGAGGCTTCTCTGGTGCCGGATGGGATCCGACACTAGGCGGGAATTGTTTCAGAACTGAACGAGGTCCGGTCGCACAAGATGGCTGCTCACGAATCGGATGGATTCTGGCCACACACTGGAACTTCTTGGGCACCAAATGGAACACGCTTGCAGCTGGAAATCTCGGGGACACCAGCTGGTATCCCATCACACTGGACGGCTGCTTCATTACCGGAGGGAATCCGGCCACATCCGGGAACACACGCTGGAAAGGCTTCACTACCGAATTGGATTCGGTCAAGTTGGAGGAATGCTTCAATGCCGGAATGGATCCGGCCACACACGGGAATCGCTGCGGCGTTGGATGGAATCCGGCCAACCGGGATGGAATCGCTGGACGGAATCTGGTTCTACATGGGAATCGCTTTGCAACCGGACACAATCCGATCACACTCGGGAACTTGATGGGAATTGTGCGGAATCCACTCACACAAGGGAACCGCTGGAGCACCGGACGGGAACTGGTTGCGCAATGGAACGATTGGGAACATGCTACTGGATTCTTGGGCACAAATCCGGTAGCACTTTGGAACGACGTCAGATTCGGATGGGTTCGAACCAGGTTGATTGGAACTGGAATCGGGTTCGTCGCTTGATGAACTGTCTGCTTGCACGGAGGGTTCGACTCGTCTTCGTAGGCAACGGTTGTCACCTCTTCACACGTCGTTGACATTTTTCCACGGTGGGTGGAATCTTCTTCACGATGGCACTTCTGAGCTATTGGAGCAACAGAAGGCAGGACAATCGGCATTGGTGCCGACTTGCTCTTGATGACCTCGGCGAGATCACCTTTGGAACGGACCAGGGCTGCTCCACACACAGGAATTAACTTCATGGCTGAAGTTTCAGCGCTTGGTGGTTGCATGGAGTGGATTGGGTTGAGGGCAAACTGGCTCACCTTCAACTCGTTCGCTTGGGCTGGGAACAGCTGCTCTGGGGACAACTCTTTCGGTGGCGACGTGTTTGGCTCCTTCATCACGTCTGCAATCGGAACGGATTGTTCCGTCATTGGGCTCGGTGATCGGCTTCGTATGATCGGGGTGCGCCAGCGTGGCGCAGTGGTCGCAGCGAAATAGTTGTATGATAACGCTCGACTGTGCTGGTACTTGTTACCGGTGGTCGGAAAGGATAGCAACAACGTTTCCACCAGTAAGCAGGCATCAAAATGGAGGTCCTCGAAGCGCTCATAATTCTCGTCAAGATCTGCATACCGCTCGGCTGGAAATGCAGACAGCAACTCGCCATACACTCTCTGGTATTCTCGATACAGGAACTGGAGCTCACTTCCATAAAGCTTCACTCGTGCAAAGCTTGGTCGGTTGGTACCATCCCTGTCAACCAACTGTTCCTGGAGCCGCTTCACTTTTGCCTCGACGAGGCTACGTTGGGCGAACAGCCTTTTCACTTCGGCCATTCTGGAACCACTTCACACGCGCGCGACTTACTTTCGGGGTGGAAATGATTCGGACTTCGGGACTTTTTCACTGTCTCTGTTCACTTCACTTGGGGAATTTCGTCTCCTCTCCGCCAATGGAAACCAGGAATGTTCTTTTCGCTCTTGTGTCGAGCTACCGGGCAGGAACAACAGCAATCCATTGGTAGGAAAGCTGATTGCTATCGGCGATAGCAATTGGAATGGATTTGTCTCAATCTGTTGATTGACGACTGACTCTGCTGCTGTTGCAGCCTTCAAGGAACTGGCTCCTCTATCCGGCTCGAAGGACCATATGTTGCGGCGTGCAACTGGGACTTTGGCTCGGGTGAGCGGGAACGGAAAGATCTGTTGATCTTCCGTCCACCTGTTGCCGGGAGCAACAGGGCACAGGACCGATAGCTCGACTGGAGGGAGCTCTTGCAACTCTAGCCTTCAAAAAGGCTGATTGGCTTCCACTGGTGGAGGGAAAGGCGGTTTGGTTACTTTAACTTAAACTTCTATATTATTCCTCTTGATGTTTACAGAATGGTGGTTGAAAGAAAACTGAATAAATTCTTGCACTGGGGTGCTCTTCACGCTTTACATAGCTGATCGACTGGATTGCGTACATGCTCGATCATGTCGCTCGGAAGGATGGGGTGCAAGGCAAAACTAACGACGTGGTGTGTGTGTGTGTTATTTGGGGTGGTTGTTAGTGGTCGGGATGAGAGGCCGAAATACTCGCGGCGGCTCGAGGTTACATGGGACAGGGGTGGGAAGGACTCACAACTCAAAAAGTTCGCGTTGGCGCGAACACCGGGATTTTTTCGAGTCCGGGAAACAAGACCCCCAAATTGAAAATCACTCCTTTGCTAAGAAAATAATAAACAAACAAACTTCATTTCGAGTTTCCAAATTGTTCTGAATCACTTAAATCTGGTCTAGTAACCTTTGATAATGTTCATATTGACATATGGAGAGAATTGGGAACAAAAACAACAGGAACACATCGAGATAAGGAGAATATCGAGATACGGAGAGAGAAATCGCATGCAGAATGAAGGGACCGAAGCAATCATCGACATCTGGAGAGAAATCGAGATGTGGAGAGTCGACTGTAATTGGAGATTACGGCTTCCAGTCACAAATTAAGCGTAGATTATTTTAAATCATTGTCAACGTTTTAATTAGGGACATTCCGATCAGTGTTTGTAGACTCACACTCTAATCTCAATCATTGAATTCTCCCGCGAGAGCAAACTCATTTGCGATCTTCTTCGCCAAAATCACGCATGAGATTTTGATGCAAAATCACCCATTCACACTCATGCCATCAACATTGATTCAACCATAAAACACATCGGAAATCTTTCAAAATTCAATGTTATCTTTTATATCATAAAGATTTGCCATATATCTAGAAGTAATAAAAAAGTGCTTTTCTAGAAAAACCGAGTAGCGTGAGATATGAGAATTTGAGATTTTCGCAACGCTGATTCCGATATATCGGAATATCAATGTTTTGCTTTCGATGATATCGATATTGGTCACCCAGTGTGTAGCTAAATAAATAGACCAAGATTAGAACTATCATCACTGGAAGATAAAGAAGGATCTATTCTTAATCGTAGCATTGTTAAATAACACGTAAAACCATTTGTTTATTCAGTAACAACAAGCTATTCACGTTTTTATGGCTTTTAGGGCAAGATCATAAATTTAGCGAGAATTGTATGGTTTAAATCAGGTGTATTTTTGTTTTGTTTTGAGGAAATAAGCATCCGTTCGCATTGCGCAAGAAAGTCTGATTATTTCCGTATTCTGTTTTAAAGATTTTAATTTTATGTTCTATTGGTATGATCTTAATTATCGATTGCATTTGAAACATGGCATAACTAGTAATTTTGAGTGTGCCTATAATATATAATATAATCGAAAGTCGATTATCGGTTTTGAGGTAATTTTGATAATGGGATTAACACATGGAAATCCATAACCAAACTACTGTTTGCATTATTGCAGTTTATACTGGATTTGAGATTATTAATAGAGAATGTGGATTAGATTGTATGCATTTCAATTGCAAATTTATAGAAAAATTAGCTGCAAATTGTATAAAATGGAAATGAACATGCCAAACGCCATTATAAGCCTAAAAGAATTTGTATAAAATTATATTCCTGATAATAATCGATAAAATCGCATGTTTCCATACTGAATTCAACCTGAATAAATAAGTATATTTCGAATAAAATCGAGCGAATTACGTTAAATTAATAGAGCGTTGTTTACTTTCGGGAATTTAGTGTTATATGGACAATATCCATTGGACATATCTGATTTTGATAATAAAAATGGCCCAAGTTTGTGAAAAAATGCTTTCCGCTAAGAGATTTAACACTGAATTCAATTTCTACTATTACTAGGCTTTCAAGGATAAGTCATGAATTCTTCAAAACTTCATCAAATAAGGATCATGAAACAGATTGTTTGTAAGCATTTCAAATTCGCTATGATCTCATCAGATTTTGATATTCAATATAAACGCTTAACATGTTCTCGATTTTCGTTTGAATTGTTTGAATAGATCTGACATGAAGTGTCAAACTTATACTCTATGCATTCGTTTTGCTTAACTGATTGACAGAAATTAAGTTATTTCGTTCAGTATGAAGTTGGTCTCGCAGTAGTTTCTTGTTACCCGTTTATGGTATTCAAAGGTTATTTTTTCGAACAACGTAATAAAACAGAAACGACACTATATTGTTGTTAAAGACAGAACACCTAAATATAAGAAATAATTTAAATCAATTAAGCAGATTACTATTCCATAACATAAAAATAAGAAGAACACAAACCCAAAATATTGCTTGAAGTGCTCAAAAAGATACATTACAGGCAGTAAGCATAAGAAATTTGGTTTGTTCTAGATCTCTTGAGTAAGTCTAACTCTATAGGCAAAAGAGGTAAATGTACATGAAATGAGAGATATATTCTTGCTAGAAAAATGCTATCGTGCGATGTGTGCTAGAGTTTTACTGACTGCATAGAAAAGGACTCGGCCAATATATATTCCATATCAAAAATTCACCACCTGTTGGTAAACATCATATCATGGATGATCAAATATTTGACCAGTTAGAATGATACGGAAAAATGACGGGCCATACCTTTGCTGTGGGTTATTGTCAACGCCAATTTAATTATGGGATACAACTAGAAATGCTTTGAATCACGCAACAGTACGATCAATGGCGTAAATTGCATCACATGATATTGTTAGATTCTACTTAGCATAAGCAAGGCTTTGTTATGTCAATCTGTATACAGGTATGCGATTGCATTCCCTGTCTGGACATTGAGGGCACGATTCCAAATTCAGCATGTTGGTGTCCTTATAAATCTTGTAACTCTCTGATCGAGCTATTGTACTCAGTAATGAACTTTCTTCTTCCATCGAATGCTGATTTGATTGAGAACCTTTCGGCAAACGTTGGCATCGTGGCCTGGAAGGAAACGCTAAGTGCATCATTTTGCAGTAAACGGGTAAATTTTCTAAGCTGCAAAAAGCATTCTCTGACCGTCTCTAAACGGAACGAAGATGCATTTACTTAAGTTTGTCGTTGCTGGTTTGAAAAGTGCTATTAGGAGGATGGTTTGCTCCTTTTTTTAAGAAACCCCGGGCACATCTAGAGCAATCGTGCAGAAAGAAAACTCCTTTCAGCAACATTGTTTGCCGTCCTCGAGTTCCCTCTGGCTGGGCAGAAGGGGTAACGGTGCAGTGACAACGCAAAGCTCCTAATGACAGTAAGTGCTTCATGGCGCACAAGTAACATGTTTTCTTTCCTGCTTCTGGCTGTTCTTGTTAGTGAAGTGCAGCTACTTGTGTTTCTTCGTTCTGAATAAATAGAGCACCACTTGCACTGTTTACTTGATGGATCGGACAAACGGACGGACGGACGGACCGAGTTCCGATCCGGACCTGTTCCGACTCTTGTATTGTGTATTTTTGTTCCGGGGTTGGGGAAGGAGAGATCCTTCATGATTTCTCGCATTATTACTTTCCCGACGACGAAACCGTGGTCGGCAATGCATTTTTCACCCACTGCTGTTCCGGGCAGCAGTGCACAGTGATTCGTGAGGTTTAAATTCGTGATCGAAATTGTTTTGCACTAAAGATTTTTTGGAGAGGTATGTATGATATCCCAAGTTACACAACTATTTCTGTGGTTCTCTTGAAGATATGTTAGAGGCAGAGTCATGGAACTTAGCAATAAATCGTTCAGGAGTGTTCAGGTGCAAAGGAGTATTAAATAAAGCCTTATATGATTAATATGGCCCACACTACAGAAGGTTTACGCGATTAAAAACGCTGCAGAACTATAGTTTTTGGATATTTGCTGTACATATTTTGCAGTCATGGAAAACAGAGCCTCACATTAGTTACTAAGAGTTACCACGGCAGTTGAGTTACGCTTTCAAATGAAAGCTCAACATTTTGCTCTATTTTGCCCCTATAAATGTTAGAGGAATCTTAAATTGTCGATTGTTGAGCATGAACATTGCCGTTGCTGTATCTCTTCTTTTGTAAAAAACGCAAGAATCTGTTTCATTACTAGGAGATTTCATCACAAAAACAATAATTATATATAAGGTTTCCTACATTTCAAAATCTTCTCTGGTGGCATTTTACTTCTACAACCAACTTTTCGGGAGCAAAACAATTTCGATCACGAATTTAGGCCCCAGGAAGCACTGTGCAGTAGCAAAGAGTGCACTTTAGAGCGTATCAAATTGCTTTCTCGTTTAAACAGCTTTTTGTTTGTTTATTTGATTTTATTATTATTCTGAGCTTTATTGGGAGAAGAAGGGTCGCTTACTTTACAACAAGTAGTTACAGGAAATGTTGGTGACCGACTGCAGCAGTGTCATTTAGTGGGAATTTATTCGAACGGTGCAGAAGGAAATGTTGTTCTGACATTTTTTCGTTCACTCCAAGCAGTGAGTGATTTGAAGTGAATTTGCAACTGTTGTTCCTCGTCGTCAGTTAGATGACGTAGTAGGCGCCAGTGTTTAGTTACAGCAACGGCCATGCAACGATGCTACGATATTGGATCCAGGTTGTTGTAATGTGGCTATGTTTTAGAAGCCTGTGGTGGACAGTAGGTTTCTTAAATCATGCTACAGGCATAGGTCCGATAGGAATTAATTTTAAAGTTGAAACTTTCTGATGAGTTAACGGTTGCAGGTGAGGTGATTTCTCCCGATTATGGCAGGGATTCTTTGTGAATACAGCACTAGGGTAAATATATAAAAAATAGGCATTTATATTGTAAACTCGATGTTTTTTCATACTCTGTTAAAAAGATACCATTCTACGTTCACAGACATACTACAAAGTGTATCACAAATAAAATATACAACAAAAAGAGTCAGAAACTTTTGTTTTCGAAAGTCGAAGAGGAATCCTTAACGGGATTCTTGGAAGAATCTATGGTCGAATATTTGAACACTTCAATGAAGAAAGAAATGCTTGGAGAATTTTTGGAAACTTCGATTGAAATTTTTTTTGTATAAACACATAGAAACTGTTCGTGGAAGATTTCGTTCCACACGTATTCCTTGAATGAATTAAGGTAACCTATGTTCAAGCAGGGATGAAACAATATCATCAATACTTTTACTTGAAAGTAGTGAATCTATGACAAACGGTCGAAAGACAAATAGTCGAAAGGACAGAAGGTCAATAGACAATAGGTCGAAAGGACAAATTGCTGAAGAACAAAACAGAAGAGACACAAGTTCCTTTTTTTTTCAATGATTCTTTCGATCTTCTTCCCTTTCGACCTTTTTGCGTTGCGTGGTAACGGAGTATTTCGTAGATTGCATACTGAAAAGTGTCATGTTGTTTACTTTACCGTTTTTATTCCAATGATTTTACTTATTTAATTTACTTAATTAATTCACTTATGAAAAACGAGTAGTGTGTGATCCTTTTACCGCGACGCTTGCTCTTGCGGCGGCGTGTAAAGCGGTTTGGATCAGATTTGTCAGTTGCGTCGTTCGCGTAGTGCTGTGAAATAGTGATAGTGTTTTGTTCGCATAGTGCAATGAAATTATATGTTCATTTATATTTAGCTAATTAAAACTTTTCTTATACTTATATCGGATATATCAGGTAAACTCAAAATTGATATTTAAGCACTTATTATCATATGCTTTATATAATGTCATAAATTGTCGAATTGAGGTCATCCTCCTATGAATCTTACCCTACTAACACAATCTCCCTATCCCGCGACGTCTATGAAGATAGTTTGCGTTTCCTGTATCTTATTAAGTAGACGTTGAACTAACATTCCTTCCCTTTCCCTAGCGATTGTGAGGACGTGGCCAGGTGTACAATGTGATGCTTTTTTTGTGTATTTCTATTATGTACAGAAAGACGTTCATCCCAAACGATTTTTTGCGACACTACATATAGATTTCTCAAAACCAATAGAGTTGAGCATTGTACAGCCACCCACGTTTTGTCGTTTATGCTATGCTTAATTAATTCACTTATGAAAAACTATTCTGGATGAAATAGCTGTTCAATCGGAAGTCAGAGATGAAAAAGACATGATAATTTCCATTGCCGGCCACGCCCTTCGTTACGAGGAAAGGGAATGATATGACACCTACTTAACAAGAGTTCAGCTACTCAACGCCGCCCTCATAGAGGGTTGGATAATAAGGAAGGGAAATGATGGGGCAATGACAAAACTTCATTATTTTCAACCCACGCCATAAAAAGTTACACCCAAAACAAAGTGTCACATTTTTTCCGAGTCCATCCAATCTTTAAACCGATTAAGCATTAGACCAAATGGCGTTCGGCTAAATGACCGGATACCCCTCTATACTGTACAGTAGCTGTAAAATTGTTTCCAAAGTATTCTAAACAACGGTAACAGTGCGAGGGTGACCCTTTTCGAATAAACATATTTTTCATGAGAACGTTTCACCTGATACATTTGACATGATGAACGTCCATCATGACGTACGTCTAATATGATTGATACCGTAGAACGTGGTCCCTTTGAGAATGCGGGTAACTTTAATAGAGTGGAACCCGCAACATACTAAACAAAATAACATAAATTCTGGTTATCAATTACGAAAAACTAATACAAAAGTTAAGAGTATTAGTATTATGACACTTCATGTCAAAGCTGCTTCATTGGAATAATAAAAAAATGGAATTTTAGCTTTTTTGAAACGCTTAAAAACAATCAGTTCTACAATCACTATTTGATGAAGTTATAATTAGTTCATCACTAATTTTTGATAGCCTAGTGATAGTAGAACATAAATTCAGTCTCAAACATCTTAACGATAAGCATATTTACAAATTGGGATCATTTTTGTAATCAAAATCATAATGATTACTTGGACTGGGGAAAATCCAAGTAAATCATTCATTCCATTTTTGATCTCTTCAGGTGACTTATAGTCACTTTAGAAACCTTTCAAGACAACTTTGAGCAAACGTTCAGTTTTGTCGTCATGAGTAAAAAAATTGTGCTTCTTCTTTTCAAGATGTCTGAGAAGAAGTTCGCGATCTTTAAGAGTTTCCGGCAAAACGCGACAGTCTCCTTTCTTTGCGATTTGGAAGGAAGGCAGTGGCTTTTCGTACTCATGTTGCGTCCTCTAAACCAGCGAGCTCGATTTTGCGCACGGGGGTCATTTACACCCGATACCTTCAGGGCCGTTGGGGAACCACTTAGCGTCCACGTACGGACTTTAAATTTTTACCTTATTTTTTTCTTACCAAAACGAGCACTTTGCAACAACGAACTTGTAACATTTCTCATTTTCGAAAAATAAGGGACGGCCTAGTCTGCAGTTACTCTTACCATGACAATATATGGAGACGCTCCATTGGAGAGTGTTGTACGACATGTTATGGCGTGGAAACATTTTTTTTTCAATCCCAGGTTTCCTTGAGGATATCCGGTGGTTCCAAAAGTGGCCACTGTAGTCAAATATCCACTTTGAGTTACAATTGCCCTATTTACGACCAGACATGAAGAATGAAAACAAATGTTTTACATTTTGTACACATTTTTACATAACAATTTCAAGAGTTGTATTTATTCAATGCCTTTCTTACTATATTACCGAATCATTTGTTTTTATGTGCCACAAAGTCCTCAAAAGTATCCAGAGTAGCTTTTGGTATCCTTTTTTAGAAAACAATTGAGAAATTCTCGAATTTATTTTAAGTTGTATTATGAACATGGTGGTAGGTCATTTGACATAAAGTCGTTTGGCATAATGCCGTTAGGCGTAAAATTGTTTGGCATAATGGTCATTTGGCATAATGGTCGCTTGGCATAATAGTCGTTTGACATAATGAGTCTGAAACCAAGGATTTCTCAAGATGACATTCGTTTTTACTTTTCTATTGAGTCCCTCCGACGACAACAGGTTTATTATGGAGTCAATTGATACAAAATGACACTTTATTCAACAATCATATGGCTTTGAATAAACTAAAGCATATTAGGGAAATTATTGTCAATAGTATTTTATTATTTATCTAGAAATTATCCTTCTTTTGAGTTTCGATAATGGAATAATTTTTTGCACTGAAGATTTGTATGTTTTAAGCACAAATTTACCCTTCTTTCAAACATCCTTTCTAAATATGATGTAACCATAATAATAGTTATAAAAACTTTGTAATAATTGGCGGTGGTAAAAACACACTTCAATTCCAAAATTATAATCATTATTGATTCGTCAAAAAGTTGTGCCCCAAAAAATTTTTCTTTCAAAAATGTGTTGTTCATTTGAGTTATGGATTAGAGCTTTCAATATTTTGCAAATAAATTTCTTTTACCAAGTAATTTTCATCAAGTATTACTTCCCAACTGGGACAGAGCTTGATCCGCAGCGAAATGTTCTATGAGCGTTCCCTTTATTATTAACTGCGAACTTTTTTTTTGCCAATTTACTATTTTCAAATACGTATATCACAACAAGCTCGAAGAGTCTGTTCTGTTCTGGGATGTAGATAAAATATTATTCCGAAAAGATCGTCCACCAGACCCGTCACGAATTTTATGTAGTTAGTAGCTCTCTATGTAATAACAATTTTTGACATCCGTAGCTTGGAAAATCTCTGAACGAATACCACGCTAGTTGAGAACCTACCAAAATAAATCCTATGGGCTCGTTGGGGATGGTCTCGGTAAAAGCTTTATTGAATGTCGATATTTATTCTTACTCATTACGCAATTATTCTAAACGACTTTATGCCAATCGGCTTTATGCCAAACGACTTTATGCCAAACGGGGTACAATCAATAAGCATACATAGCTATATACTAGGGCGGTTCAAAATTTAAAAATGTGTGAGAATCCAATCTCCCATATGTTTCTTACCATCCTTACCAGAATAGTGTTCTGTGAAATTTTCAGCTTTCTAGGTGGTGATTTAAAGGTGGCCCACAGACAATGTAGGTTTATATGGAAATTACTATGGAAAAATTTTGAGATATGTTCCAAACACGCTACACATTTAGATTTTTTTAACAAGCTCAGCTGTGCGAATCTCGGTTTTTCAATTTTAACCGAGATTCAGCTAACAAATTGTCCGGTTGCTTAGCAACGATGCACTATTTACTGATACTCGGTTTTTATTTCCTGAACTCCCAGGAAATTTGTTTGCCGAGTACTCGGCTGTGAGGATCTCGGTTAAAATTAGCCGAGATTCGGCATTCTAAATTAAGTGTGTAGTACTGAATGTAAGTACAAACTTATTATCCCATAGTAAAAACTCATTCGTCAAACCGTAATAAAGAAATTTTGCTGAAGTGAGGAATTCAATCCAACGGATAGCAGAGGAGATATTCATAAGTTTGTTTGCTATTATTAAGCTTACTATAGGTTTATAGCCCTGTAAACATGCACAAAAATTCCAAACAATTTAGCTCAAAACAGATTTGTTTCTTCAGCAACATCCTTCAATAAGGTTTGAAGAATAAGTTTTCAATATGGGATGATAAGTTTCTACTTACATTACAGTATTAGCGTGTTTGGAACATTTCTCAAAATTTCTCCATAGTAATTTCCATATAAACCTACATTGTCTTTGGGCCACCTTTAAATCACCACCTAGAAAGCTGAAAATTTCACAGAACACTATTTTTATAGTAAAGATGGTAAGGAGCATATGAGAGATTGAATTTTCAAACATTTTCAAAATTTGAATCGCCCTACTATATACATGTCCATATCAAATATTTCAATTCTCTACGTTCTCTCCAAGAACGTCACGTATTTTGACACCTAGGGTTAAAAGAGCTCTTTTCGGAGTCCAATCTAGATGACCATCTACACTGAGGATGGTTAATAATCATAAGTTATGGTTGCCAGTTTCCTACGAGTAGGGGAATTAGGGGCATAATGGACACGTTAAGCAAATGTTCGTTTTAAGACCCTTAAATGGCAATGTTTTTAATTTACCCCCGGCTAGTTTTCAAGTTTGATGTTAGTACGACGTGCCACATTCATTCATAGTGATAAAAATCATATCATATGTCAGAAAAGCGAGATAGAAAACTGGGTCGAAAACAAGGCTGGTAAAAAGGTATCGGGGCGAAATGAACACCTGCATGAAATTTAGTTATTCCAATATATTCAATGACTGTCAATCATTCCGATATGCAAAAGGGCTCTCCCTCAATCATAATAGCTAAAAAGAACCTTTCTGGGTTCGTTACTTTGCTCAAAAATTTGATTCTTCCACGGTCTAGCTTATATGCCAATTTGAAACTGAGAAAAATTTTAAGTCAAATTTTGAAGAACAATTGAAGCAAAAAATAAACTTTTATACCGTCAAACATTTCAAATGCATTACAGATTTCATGCAGTGAATGAACTTTTGATGAAATATGTGTATTATCAGATATTGAGAGGGTGTCCATTTCGCCCCGTATGTTCATTATGCCCCTAATCCCCCTATGCTTTATTCCTCATTTCTACATTGGTTGAATGCTGATTTTCACTTTTGAAGTCATTGCACTAACAAAAAGTCCAACATAAAACTTCCAGGGAGCCAAACTTCACCAAAGTCCTGTTACGTTTAGTCACTAATTTTAGAACTTTTACGACCACTTCATCGAACGTGACGAATTCCGTCTTGTGCCGATTATAACCCCTTCGCCCCACTCAACCCTTGCGAACGTAAAAATCCGTCCGCAAGAGATCCAAAACCTTAACAAGAGCACTCTAACTACAAGTCTCCGTTCCGTCATGAATGGGAACTTTATTCCGTTGCGAGCGAGTAATATCGTGTTGACGACGATGGCTTTACTCATTCATGTTTGTTTTGTAATTTCATCGTGGCTTTATTGTTTTCCGTACCTCATCCCTCAAAATCCCCATCACAAAGTACTGTCCCGAGGCGGCAGTTCAATGCGCTTCCTTTCCTCTCTACCGACGGGATGGCGTCCTGGGCTTAAATACCGTCAATCGATGGTGAGCGGATCTCACTTGGATAATGGTGGTGGCGCTGGTGGTGACCAATCGGTCAAATTTTCAGCCCGAACGATTGTCAGGTTCTCTAGATTTGTGCTCTTAAAAATTCGAGGTTTGGCTTAGATGCATGTCCACCTTAAAGTATATACCAAACTGCCCCCAGTTTACGGTAATCCACGCAGTGCAGTAGGATGATATTGTTTGAGCAGCATCGGCATGACGATTTGATGATCTCCTCCCGTTCGAAGTAGGTACCCAACTTTATTGTGTGTGAATGGATAGCAGCCTCAAAATTTAATTCGTCCAGCAATTCTCATCTCGGCTTTGTTGGTTTTTTTTTCGGGCGGTGATTTGCCGAAACCGAAATTTAAAATTACAGCATGCAGAGGAAGAAGAAAGTTCTCATCGAATTCAGTTCGGCGGTTATGGATCAAACGGTTCAAGTGATATATTACACACTCAGTACGAATTATTCATCATTCGATTTTAATGCCGTTCGATTGAATCCAGGTCGTGTGCAGTTGAAATAATGTCATAAATAATAAAATCAACCGAATCGTAAACTTGCTTGCGGACTGTTGAACATTTTAACGGTGGTGCGGTGGTAAATCACCAGAAGCCAGTAAATGGCAGTCAATTAATTGATTAAAACGTCACGACTTCGCGAACAATAACGATATGACATTTGAACTTACTAAAGTCTGAGTATCGTTGTTGGATCAGTTTGATCTGAAGCTGTGTGAAACATCTAATCCAAGGAAATTGAAGCACTGTTTCGTGAAGTAACCTTGCATGATGGCAATGCTCATTTCCTGTTTATTTCATGTACGTGACCCCGGATCGATTGTCGCATTCATTTGCGTTGAGATTTTTTTTCTCTAGCCACACATACCAGACGTTGACGTGAAGATTTTTTACATGGCTTTCTGGAAATTGGCAATCATCTAGCACGCACTCATTGCAGCTTGTTGGTCTGCTACACATTACAAATCCCTTTTGGTCAGCGCATAGGAGTTCTTGGAATGATATGCAAAGCTGATTCTTTTCCTCTGCAATTTCTAAGTATGGTGTTTTTTTAGGGGAGTTGTAAGTAATAAATTCCAACATAATATTGATGTTATATTCGATAAACGAGAATCACTCAATGCTGAATATTATTTATTTACAGCTTATTTTTAGACTTTCACACTAAATGACCAGCCCACTGAAGTCTGCCGTATTTATTGAGCTTAAAAAAAATTGCTTCTTTTTACATTTGGTACTACTCTTGATGTTTACGTTTAGTTTTCCACCGAGTATTGCCCTCAGAATTTTACGTAAACATTATCCTGTTCCACATTCTCAGCCACAACAGGATTTTAACTACACGGAAAACATGATTGTGATATGTCACAAGTAGTACTACTTAACTATCAACATCACTAGGACTTTCATTCTCTATACCTGAAATCATGTTTAATGATATCTAGGCCACCTTCGACTAATTAACGAAAATCTAGCTGGGGCAGGTAATTTCATACACTCTAAAAAAAGATGGTAATATCTTAACATAAATACGGAAAGCTGATTAAGCTAATAAATACAATCAAGTGTATGAATTGTAGACAAGGTGCCCACTTTTTTTTATTAAATTACATGGAATAAAAAGGAAATGAGTTTCCGAATTCATTGTTCAATATTGCGTTTTGTCGCATATACTCCTTGATTTTGCAGACGAAGACTTTATTGGAATCGATCGCAATGCAGTAGAGTAGGGTATCACTATTTCAAAGAGGGACAACTAGGATAAGCTTGTACTGCCATTTACTCTACTTAAACGTATATGATAGCATGTAGAGAAATTAGCAGGTTCAGTTGTGTTGGTGCTGAGGCAGTGCTGGATGGGGATGTAGTTGAAGTTTTTGAAGAGCCATAAAACACTTGTGACGTATGATAATGATGTTTCCTGTGTTGTAAAAACATGTGTTCTGACTGCGAATATCTTCTTTTACGGATTACTCAACCAGCCTAGAGACCCGCAGCTTTCAAAGGAAAACGACATTACTACACTGTTGTTTGATAAAGGCTTATCTGACTTCATAGATCCATTCTTTCGTTAATAACTTCGTACAAAACACCTTGCGACCCTTTATCGTAAAACACTGAAAAGTGTTTCGAAAAGTAATAAATCAATTTTTAATATTGATGCAAAGAGAGCATCGAGAAATGCAAGCATGCCCAAATGAAACATCATTGTCAATTTAAACGCTGATAATTGGCTCTCTAACCACATTTATTTAAGAACAGGAGCGAAGACTAATAAATGAATAAAATACGGCAAACTTCAGTGGACTGGTCATTTAGTGCGAATGCCGGAAAAAAAAGTTGCATCAATCAGGTGAAGGTCAATGAACCCGTGGAAGACATCCGCGTAAGTTCGTTTTGATGTTGACGTGGGCGTTCCAGAGCAACCAAATCATTCCAGATTTGAAACAAACCTTTGATACTTGCTCTAAATAGTCGATTCGTCAGGCTTATCTGCTGAATATTATTATGCCACATTTCCGTTTGTTTGAAATTACCGAGAATTCCATATAAAAAGAGGCTAATGACGCGTATCTCGTTTGAAAATCTTTGTTTTTTTTTCAATGTAAACCACGAGATTTTTGCAGCATAATATGTTCATATATTCAAAAATTTGTATTATCTACAAGTCATCTATACAACACTATTCACACAGAAACTACTTTTTTGTAGAAGTTTCCATTTTCGACCACATTATTAAAAAAAAATCTGGTAAAAAAGTTAGGCCCATTTTAAAGTTTAGATGAATTTTCACAAAATTTCATTGAAATCTGGGAGGGTGCTGCCAGCTAGGAATCAATTTGGCGTGAAATGGGTAATTTATAATCGTCATTCGAAAGCTTTTCCGCACTGAATTCCACTAGTCGATAAAAATAATAGTAGAATACTAAAGCAATAAAGCTCTACCTGAAGTATAGAAACGCTGTTTCAATAAAAGAGGCATTGATTGATTACACGCAAAATCCCATTTCAAATTCCTAGGGTAAAGGATTCTGGCAATTTTCTAATATTTTTTTTACAGAATATCTAGAGTGTTTTTCTTTCAAAATATTTTATTTTGGCTAGTGTTATGTGAGTGGATACACTGAATTATTTATTTACTCATTTAGTCACTCTATGCCTTCATAAATTTGGCAAGGTTGAATCGACGGAATTGTTTGTTTAGTTTAACTTTTTCAGTATGTTAAAACAGTAATCTTTTTTTGTCATTTCAACAATCAAGGTTTGCCAAATTAACAAGAGTGTCGTAAAATTCAACAAAGAATGTTGTGAGCGTGTAGAAAAAATGCACAATATAAACTCTAATTAAAACCTTGTATTTTCCGTTGTAAAAATATAATGACTGGATTTATTGAACGTGGTGATGTCATTGAATACATATGAAGCTTAAAAATATATTCAGTGCAGTAAATTTGAAACAGTGAATAGAGATTATTAAAAAATTTCTTTGATTATGTATAGTAAATTACAACAAAATATGCAAATATTAGTCAAAAACAAGTGTTCGGAATTTGAAGCAAAAATATCCGGAATTTGAAGCAACCTAGTAACAGTGTCCAGATTTCGAAGCAAGACACATTTCTATTTCTTGCATATATAAACGTTTTTTTACCTAATTACTCTCTATGTTTTATTGCATAATGCTAAATAACAAACATTTTTCTTCACAATAAATTGGAGTCACTTAGGCCGGAACAAATCTTAAAATCTTCTTTTGTCACCTTCTATTAAAATGTGTCGAGGGGGGGACAAAAAATAATAAAATGGAAATTCAAGTAAATTTATCATTGTTTATACTCATATAATCTAAAACCATGTTTTTGCCACATATTACCATTCAATAAAAATGTTTTCACAATAATCATGCCATTTTTTTGTTTTATCATAACATTTTTCATTATTCGATTTTGCATAACATCAATCTCCAGGTTTTTTACCATCTTTTTTTACTTTTGGTAAGGGAAAATATTAAAATTTCGAATTGTGTTTAAGCTATTTACAATTTTAGGAACACTGCAGAAATGTTTTAGTTGGATGCAACATTAAACTAAATTTAGATTATTATTATTTTATTTAACATATATGTAACATTTTATTTGTAAAAATATGTCACTAGATTTGAAAAAAACAAATAAGCAAATTGGCTCTGTGATATATATTGTCCTTCTATGCCCCCTTGTACCATGTTATTTGCAAACCTGAGCGACTGTGAGATAAATATGCATAGGACTGCAGTATAATAGATTGTAAGTAGGGATAATAGAAATTTCGTTAGAATTCTTAAAATTTCACGGGTGACAAAGGTGATGAAACTAAAATTTCTCGGTTTTGTCGTGGCCCCATACTTTTGGTTAAATTTGGAACTAAAGTACATATTCTCAAAGAAAATGCATTTCAAATGTGTTAACTCAGCGAAGTGTTAATAATTGTTAATTGTATTGTCCAGATCAAGATGATAAGTTTATTACCAGAGTGGCAATTTAAAATTTAAAACAAAACAAGCAATCAGAAGAAGTCCAAGATAAACTAAAAAACTCGAATATTATTGGAGAAACCTTGACTCCAAATTTAATACAGGTATGTTCCGTTTTTATCACGTTCCGATTTTGTCACGCTCCGATTTTGTCACGTTCCGATTTCGTCAACAAATTATTCCGTTTTTATCAACACCAAAAAAATATTTTTTTTATATAATTTTAAATTCTTGAAATATAAATTAAAAACTTACTTTGAAACAATTAAATGTTTTTCAATAGCCTCAGGGTTGAATTTTCGGCATTATGTTAGTGTTAGTGTGTCACCTACGATACATAATAGATGTCAAGTCATATACGATTCAATAAGGTTTGACTCCTTCCTATCCGCTAATCAATTAGAGTTTTCAAACTTAGCATGGGCTGTTGGACAAGATTGACGCATCTTTCAACAGTCGAGAGTTGCTCTGGCCACGTCCTAGCAATCAGGCTTGACAGAACTCATCTGCGATACAAAAATAAAGCGATTTTGATGTTTTAACACAGATCTTGATGATTTAACACAGATCCTCAAACGATTCGGAAGAGAGAGAGAGAGAGTGCAAAAAATAAGAGGATTTTTTCTGCTACTCTTTCTCTCTTGTTGCTATGCTCACATTAACTCACACTTTAAAAGAACTCTTGAGTGTCCCGCCGGAACAAAATAACCCTCGCAGAGTTGTGATGGCACTCTTTTTTATGAAATTTTTCTCTGTTCTGCATCTTCGTCGCTCATTTTTCGTTGCCTCTCTGTTTATAATTGTTTCACTCTCTCACAAAGAGGCAAGACCAGCACGCTATTTCAGAATATGTCATTGAACTCTGATGATGTTGAGAAGTATTAAGCCTGCTACACATCAAATTTTCAATACTGTAAACCAGCAAATTTTTGCTGATTTTTTTTTGTGCTGTAAATTCAGCAATCGATCCAGCAATAGAAAATTTTCAGGATCTTTCAGCAATTCAAATTTTCATCAAGGTTGGTTTGCTGACCATCCAGCAATATATGTTTGAATTTGCTGATTAATCCCTCTACCGGCAGTTTCATTTTTAGCGCTAAAAAAACATTCATTCCCGGTAGAGGGATTAACTTGTATTTGATTATTTGTTATTTTAGTGGGATTTTTTGCTGCCTTCCAGAAATTCCCAGCCGCCAGCACTTGGCTGGTGTAAAATATAGGTATTGTTTATTTCAACATCATTTATATGGAAATTACATAAAATTCAATTGCGTAACATGCCATTAGAATTTATTTAACAAAACCAAACATCAACACCATGTTTCTGTGCCGTAAAAAATTTCAAATCGATTGCTGGTCATCAATCATCTGTCATGTAAATTACTGAAAATCAGCAATTCCGATGGTATAGACAAGTATCCAGCAAGTAAGATTGCTGAATTCCAGTAAACAATTTCATAAGTGCTGAATATCAGTAAAATGGTGTATTGTTGAATTGGTTTCTGCAAACGAATTTGCTAGAAGATAGATCAAAAATTTGGTGTACAGCAACTGGAATTTGATATACGTACTTACGAGATTTGCAGAGACCTCTTCTCTTTCTTATATAAAATGACATAAAAGAATTTTCGATATGAATGTGACAGACATCCCAAGTAACAATTTTAGTTTTACGAATTACTTCCAGGGTGCTATAAATAAACGCACATAAAACCACGGTCAAGGCACTGTTGCCTTCATCGCATCAGAACGTGACTAGTTGGCCCACCCTGAAAGAGGCTATGAAGTGTATATTTATGTCACACGAATAAAGCAAAATAGCATTTATGGTAGCTATTTTTAGGCCACCTGTTCTAGACGAATGTCGCATAATTTTCAAAATGATTTTATCATAACGTCGATCTTGCCGGATTTATTACAACGTAAACAAAACAAAATAAGATTGAAAACACGTCTGTGATAATTTATTTCGTAGTGCTTTTTATTTAAAGTGGTTTATTGAGATATAATGCTCAAATCTTTAGTGCCGAGTGAGATTTATTGTGAGATGTAAATTTGCCTGTGCCCTCTCTGAAAGTGGCTTATTTCTAGTTTTTTAGCATTTGCTAAAATACACCGCCAGGCGAAGAATAAAACATTTCGCCTTTTCTTGGTTTGATTGGGCAATAATTGTGCTTTAAATTATACTCAGTTAGTTTAATCATCACACAATCAGCATGAAATGCGTGAATTCATGGAGATAATATGATTTGAAAAAGTGAAATTGTGGCAATCGGAGTGAAATTAATATGGCGGAACCATAATTGATAGATTGTCATCGACAAATGCTGTTTTGTCATCATAAATACACAAATAAGGGCACATTGTTATGATTCGGCATTTGTGGATGTAACATTTCCATAGCAAATGCTGATTGAAGATGATGCAGCTTTTTTTCGCTTTTCATGGTAACCAAGCAGAATTCAACAAAGTTTGCAGTTTGGGTATGCTGTTATGAAGAATATACGCAGAAATAATTAAAATTGACATTAGTGTTGTTTTTTTTCGTCAGGAATAAGTGTTTCAATGCATCGAAATGCATTCGCAATGCATTTGAAAAGGTAAAATACTGTTCAATAGGTATGAATGAGGTAAGTCAATCTTTAAACTGAAGCAGCTTTTATGACAACAAGGTGTATTATACCAATTTTTTATCATAGCCGTCACAAACAACTATCATTCAACCACCATATGCAGTTTAAATGAGGTATTATGTGCTGCAAAAAAGCTGGTTTTGTAGCCACAAAATTTTAAGTTTATAGTTTGTCTCTAAAAGGTTTCGAAAACAACTAAGAGCTGACTTGAAAATTATCATCTTCTAGCAACGTTAAATGTCGCCTCTAGCTATCATAGCATTCACGTCACTGTCATGAAACATTAATAAAT
Source organism: Aedes aegypti (assembly GCF_002204515.2). Lineage (NCBI taxonomy): Eukaryota > Metazoa > Arthropoda > Insecta > Diptera > Culicidae > Aedes > Aedes aegypti. Next base: position 348,531,322 of record NC_035109.1, on the reverse strand, counting down.
CCACACGAATGCCAAATTGCTGTGGAATTGTTACTTTGGGTATATCAATGAGAATGTTCAGTTTTTTGTTATAAGGGATGTACCTGGTAATGAATTCAAGAATGTTTTAGTAATGGCAAGGGACATGATCGAGTTAATTTTATTTTTGATAAGAGTGTCGACCTTGACATATTTGGAACATTATCTTTTATTCTTCAAACTCTATAACATTGCACAGATTATAGCAACAGGTCCTATTGCAAGGATAGGGGAAAAGGTCCAGCAAAACTTGACAATCTATTGAAATATTTGGAATCTCCATACAAATAATTTGCATCAAGAAAGAGGGAAAAGGACTGAAATGGGTGACAATTTGAGAAACTGTTAATACTGGATGGTCCCACGTCATGCACGTTTCTATCTCAAATTTATTGGGATCTTGATCTTTCAGCAAACATGCGTGAGGACCCAAAGTTTAATTAAGAGCTTATACCAACTGCCATACGTAAAACTTAACAAAAGAAATTCTAACCAAAAAGTTCTAATTTGCTTATTTTTGTTCTGGAGTTCGTACACTTTTGTGTTTTTCATGAACCTATTCAATATTGTTTTACCAAAAAACAGAACTTTAGTTCAGTTTAGTGCTAGCCTATTCGTGATCTAACGCAGAGCTAAGAGGTGAAGGTAGCACTGTTCTAGAATGGCTATTAGTGCACCCCAATCGAAGTTGGTAGTGATAACTTTAGAAGGAAAATCACCACAATCATTTTACAGAATAGATTTTGACAATTAAAAACTCAGGAAGCCGTAAATATTAATTTAAACTAGCAAAACTCTTGCAACATAACCACACATTTAATCGCTAATCGAGTGTCAAAAATGCAAAAAATGTACCTTGGCAAAAAAAAACTCTCAGTTGATCACTGCGGAAGTGGTTATAAGAACAGCAAGCTGAGAAAAAGGCTCTTCCTCAGTTGGGATGTAATACCATAAATAAGAAGAAGAAGAAGCAGAAGGATGATGATAAAGAGAAGAAAAATAAGTTGTTTCTTGTTAAATCTTTCTTGAAAAAAACAACAATGATTAGCGTGACCCACTTCCTTGTAGTTATTTTTATAAATATAACCTACCTCATGATGCATAGCACATTCATGCGATTATTGTTTAATTATTTCATATTTCATACATTTAAATTCTAACCAAGAAAACTTAAACTATTATTGATATATCTCATTAATTTATCATATTATTGATTAGAGTCTGCAATCCACCTTATTTACGAACTTATAAGAATGAACTATCTTAATGCTAATCACAGCTCCTAAACATGAATACTGTCCTTTATTATGATGAAATTGTGTATTATCCTGGCAAAACTGCAATTTTATTTTATTCCGATTTTGTCACGGTTCCGTTTTTGTCAACTGAAAATTGCCGATCGTGTTGATAAAAACGGAACATACCTGTAAACCATTTTCATAGGCAATTAACTGAAAATTACAGCGTTTTAGGACTTATAATCCACTAACACCTGTTGTCTCATGTAATATTGTAAGGACGAATTACAAAACTAGCTTAAAACACAAAACAACAGTGCAAACCATCACTTAAAATAAGACATTTTTTTTATTTCCCCCTCTGACTTTTTGAAACATTTGAAGGGGGGGGGGGTGACAAAAGTAAAATTTTAAATTTGTTCCGGCCTTATAACCAATAAGAAAATATCTTTTTAATAGCCTTGTTTTGGACCTAATTTTCTGTCTCACTTCTCTGGCATATGATATGGTTTTTATAACCATGAATGAACGTAGCACGTCGTACTAACATAAAACTTGAAAACTAGCCGGGAGTAATTTGAAAAAAATGTCATTGTATGGTCTTAAAACAAGCATTTGCTTGATGTGTCCATTATGTTTCGAATTCCCCTACCATTGATATTTGCATTTCAAGCGTGTGCTAGAATAAGGGCGTAAGTCGCATGATCGATTTCTCTTCATCGATCCTCTCTTCCGTTAATAAAGACAACAAGACGCAAGTTTGTCAGCAGTTTTTCACCTCAGGAGGCAACATTGCATTACTGCCTAGCATCCTGAAGTGAAAAAATGTCAACAAACCCGCATCTTCTCACTTTTATTCACAGAAGAGAGGATCGACGAGGAGAAATCGATCATGCGACTTACGCCCTTATTCTAGCACACGCTTGATTTTTCAGCTCTCTGCTCAGCTGCTGAACACGCCGCAAACTGTGTACTGTTCATAATCCAAGATCATGTTCTACCGTTTTGTCTCAAATTCCGAACAGACTCATATCCCGAACATTCGGCTTTTGTATGGCGATTGGCTTGAAATGTTTCACTGATTTGTGTCATTAAATTACAAGGAAATGGCAGTAAATTGTAATTCAATTTGAATGTCTTTCAATCTATTTTATACCTCGGCAGTAGTGATGATTCTCTATTTCGAGACCAGTAAAACTAGCTCAGATAGATTTATTTGCGAAATTATTCATTTGAATACGATCTATTCGTGCTGTCCGGAATTTGAATCAATGTGTTCGGAACATGAGACAGAATGAACACAGTGTTCGGCATTTGAATCAAAATGTTGTTTCACACTTTTACGTAAAAACAACACTAAACAAATTCTAATAAACAATTTTATTGGCACACCCAACAGCTAACAGTTAGACTTTCCGAAGAAACAAAAATTTTCACAAATATCAGCTAATTTATTCCTATCAGATGCATTTGAAGTCACTGTTGGCCGTAAGTGTTCGGAATATGAGTCAAAACGGCATTCAAAATGCAACTCTGCTCCGCGATTGACCAGAAAAGTTTTAGTTGCACATAGATTCAATCAATGGGACTTTGAATTAGCTTTTGATGTGCAAATAATAATGCAAATTACAATTGTCATGGGAAAAAATATTATCAGTGGGAAGGTAAGGATCCAGGAGTCACACCTAATTGGTGATGCGATCCATGATATTTTCATGCCAAACCAGATGCGCGATATAATTTGATATTCGCATTTAACACCGAATAAGTAGTCATCTCTCGCCCATGAACTATCTCATGAAAAAAATCTTGTTAACATAGAAAGAAGTATACAGAAATACCAGATGTAATTACAAAACTATTTCGAGAGGGAACGCATGAAATGATATTTTGAAGAATATGTATAAGAATTCTTAGAGGAGCCTAGACGAACACTTGAAGGAATCCAAAATAAAATCCAAAGGCACCCATTTCAATGTGTATGTGAGCTATGATATCCAATCAAACATGATCATACCTTACAAATCCACAAAAAAAACACACAATTTAACTAACCTCATTCTGCTCTCATTAGCCTGCATTAGCACCGGGGAATCTTCCGTGAGTTCCGTTGCCGGTACGGCGTTCGTCCACTCTACGATGGCTGCCCGTTGTTCAGGCGATCCGGCGAAATTCCGCGTCCGAGAACAAAGCACGTCACGTCCCTCCCCCGGCAAGGACCACTTCTCTTTGTTGAAAGTTTTGGCTGAGATTGCCAACAAAGACGTTTGGCTTCCTACCAGCAACAGCAGAAGCAATGCATGCGCCACGTGCACTCCAGCTCTGCTTCCCATCATTTTTGTGTGCTCTGCAAAGGAAGAAAAAACGACACTCTTGTATATATTTGAAATTTAGAACAGCTCACCAGTAGCGTAGCGTTGCCTTCTGTTATTTCGCATTCATAATGACACCAAGAACTCATATAATCCTTCTGAGAAATCTATCTAGAATGATTTGTTTTTTTTTTTCAATATACCGTTTTGTCTCAAATTCCGAACAGACTCATTTTCCGAACATTCGGCTTTTGTATGGCGATTTGGTTGAAATGTTTCGCTGAAATATGTCATAAAATAACAAGGAAATGATAGTCAATTGTAATTCAATTATAACGTTTTCAATATAATCTATACCGTGGGAGTAGTGATGATTCTCTAGTTTGAGACCAGTAGAACAAGCTCAGATAAATTTATATGCTTAATTATTCATTCGAATTCGATTTATTCGTGTTGTTCGGAATTTGAATCAAGGTGTTCGGAATATGAGACAGACTGAGCACAGTGTTCGGCATTTGAATCAAAATGCTATTCCACATTTTTACATAAAAACAATACTGAACAAGTTTATATACACAATTTTACCGGCATACCCAACAACTAACAGTTAGACTTTGCGAAGAAATTAAAACTTTCACAAATATCAGCTAATTTATGCCTACCAGATGCATTTGAAGTCAAGGTTGGCCTTAAGTGTTCGGAATATGATTCAAAACAGTAGAGACTTTCAGCCGCATGGTGGTTTATCTCATATTAAACATTATCATATGTCACATAATATTCGATATTTGAATTTAATGTTTGTTATCAGAAATGCCAAGAATTTGTGTGCAGCTATAACGTTAAACATAGGGAAATTATCAGATTTAAAAATAACAATGTCAAAATGTTCAAGTTCTCATAGAACTTATATACAAATCATTTATTTCCAGAACTACTTTAAAGTTATTCCACCTTCACAGATTTTTTCATGTTGTTTTTTCTCAAGAATCTTCAATTTGCGTCATTTTGTTTTTCTAATGCATCCAAGTGACGTATTGGTTCCAATAGACATATTACCTTTCATTGATTACTTTTTTTTCTTCTGAACGACTTCAACATTACATGAACACAAGCTCTATTCTTTTAATTACAATACAACTCAAAAAAGGACATTTTGTATCCAATTACTTGAACAGCCACATATTGATTGTACATTTCTATTTTAAAAGTCCCCAAATTTAACTCCGCACCTAGCCCTTAAAACCCTAGCAACGCCACTGGCTCTCAAACCTCATGCATGCGGAAAAAAGTTCTAATCTAGAGAAAAAAATATCATTAGATAATCATCTGAGCACATAAAAACGACGACATTCTCGGTATGCAAATGTACACTGCAGTAGCATAAATGATGGAAAAATCCGCAAGCGCCGCGTCCAATCGCCGTAGACGGCACCAGCAGTTCTATTCATACCGCATGGATTTGCTAAAATTTGACACTCCATGCCAGCCAGCATTTCCGTGTTTTCGTTTAATGTTGTCGTTTGACGACTTGTTTGGGCTGTTTCGGCTTCAGTTACATACTAAACATCTACTACCATCACGAACAATTCCGAACCGAAGTTGTAGCCGAGAACCGTCCATACTGGCATGCCTCCATTCAGCTCATGACCAAGTGATTCCTAAGCTTCGACAGCCGTGACAAATTCACGAGACAAAACATTGCGACTTGAATTTGTCACATGGAGGCGCCTGATGCTTATAAGAACAGTCGTTTGTAATATCAAACCAAGAGAAAATATCAACACGATTGGACTCCATGCGCGGCTGAATTGTATTTCCCGTTGCTATTAAGCTATACCTAATGACGCACGTAGAGATTCATTTGTTTTAGAATCATGACGATAAAATATAGGATTGTTTAAACATCGCCAGCTGGAGCCTTTATTACTAATATAGTAAACCACTACTCGTCTTTAGTGTCTTCAAATTGTTTTCCGAAATATGATCTAATAACAAAATCAACCTATATTTATAATGCTGCAAATCCATGTTAGCATCATTTTCCCACTCGTATGTACTCAATTAATCATTGCTCGTAATTAATCGCACAAATTGAACATGGCAAAGATATCGACCGTTGCTATTAGTTCGCGCCTCTGCTCAGCCACAGGGAAGTCGCAGTGTGAAGGGAATGTATGTTCTCTGATATGGCGAACCTACCGCATTTAGATTAGTAGTTCAGTGACCCAGAAAACTTCAAATTGTGAACAACCTTTAGTTTGTCATTATATGAATAGACAGTAGAGTGGTTCAAAAAATCGTTTTGGCTCCACACCGCTCATTCGATTCAAGATCAAATTCTGAGTGTCCTCCTAAAATTTGAGCTCATTTGGATGAAAATTGAGACTGCACAAGCCCTTCAATGTTTGTTTGGGAAATACTATGGGAGAAGCAAGCAAATCATTCAGTCGATGATAATGTTTGCCCATGTGCTCTTGGGGATTAAAATTACGTTGGTAATGTAAGATACTTTCAACAGCTACAACTTTGCCGAAGTAGTGGTTTTTTGAACCACTCTAATAGACAGCCCTACCATTCTCTTGGCGTCTATCTCAAAAGTCGATAACAAGATCCTATAATCTGAGATAATCATGAAAATGAGTGATTTTTGTCGGAAATGCGAAACGGAGTATAGGCGAGTTTTCCCGACCAGTGGATTACAACAGAATTATAACAGATTTTGTTACTCAGTTAGCGCAATTTTTCCAACAATTTTTTTTGCTTTATAACACAATTTTCGGCTTTATAACACTAAACAAAATTGAAAGAAAACATATTATAATTTAAACAAAAATGTAACTCATTATGATTCAAATCAAACAAAAATATAACACATGTTGTTATTTTCAATAACAGAATTATAACAAAATTTGTTATAAGCAATTGATTTTATTATTTTTTATAAAAATTTAAAACAGACTTGGACATTAGAACTGATTTTGTTTAAATTCCTCCATCAACTCAATGGAATTTAACAAAATTGAAGCAATTTTTTTATTTGTAATAAATATTGATATAATTGTGCTACAATTTTGGTGTAATCCACTGATCGGGTTAGTAAGGAAATTAAATTATATATTACCTAAAGCATAACATTGTCTTTTTTGTCAATAACTTTTATGTTTTCCATTCAATTTCAAAGGCTTTTTTCGATTTACAACTGATAATTATTTAAGTTGGATTTCCTGCAAAGGTAAACCATTTAATTTTAACCCATTATATGTGAAAAGAATTTTAGCAAGCTTTATGGACGGGGTTGGTGGTCTGATGGCTACCGCTTCTGCTTCATAAGCAGAAGGTCATGGGTTCAATCCCAGGCCCGTCCCTTTCCTCGTACTTTGTAGTTGTATATCTCTCACTTGCTTCTATCTTCCATTCTAAACCTATCACACTCAAACTATTCGTTCATAGCAAACGCTAGAACCAGAGCCGGATGCCTGTTAGTTCCAAGCAGTCATTCGGTTGGTTCCTTGTGTAAGTGCAGCTGATCTGGCGATACTGGAGTAGCATCCACGGGCGGCCAATCAAGCTCAAGCTCAAGCTCAAAAAGAATTTTAGCAAGCTTTAAGTTTGATTAGGGAAAGGGGCTACTAAATACTTACCGATGAACTTCATGCCACAAGCAGTGGCACAGTCGGATAAACTCCTTACAAAAGTTTTCCAATAGGTATAGGGTAGCCTGACAAGGCAAATCAATTGGCAACGGGTTTTGTTTGTCAAAATGAGCTCAAAAATGGTATTATCCAACTTTTTGCATCTAGGTAGTGCTAAAAAACTTCAATAGATTCAAAGTCATTCCCATATGAGAGAATCATTAAGATTTACAAATATTTCACCATAGTAATAGAACGTATTTTGCAAATATTACCAATTCAAAACACATACTAAAGCTTAAAGGAATTCGTTAAGATTTACCACAAAATAGACCCCTTTACTTTTATATTCCAGTTTTAGTTCACAAACCAAACCACAAGTAGGGTAATTTACGGCCTCGACTATTGTCGGCAATCATAATTAACACACCAAATTTACAGTATTTTTCTATTAAAATACAACAATGAAAACATTCAGATGATACCTTGTTCTGTCAGCTTCCCACTGACGAGAATTCCGTGATTGAACCAACAATTTCGCCAGAGAAATCATCAATTCAAATGAATACGCCTCAAAATGCTGCTGAGTTGGAGTTGTCAAACAGATTTACCAGCAGTTCTTATGAGAAAGACTGCCGAAGCCCCAATCTCTCCGACAATAGTCGCATTGACATGAGAAGTTCGAAGCAAAAAATAATAATGAGTTAAGTGACTAGAGTAGGGGGCCTTCCTTAGCCGAGTGGTTAGAGTCCGCGGCTACAAAGCAAAGCCATGCTGAAGGTGTCTGGGTTCGAATCCCAGTCGGTCCAGGATCTTTTCGTAAAAGGAAATTTCCTTGGGCATAGAGTATCATCGTACCAGCCACACGATATACAAATGCGAAAATGGCAACTTTGGCAAAGAAAGCTCTCAGTTAATAACTATGGAAGTGCTCATAAGGACACTAAGCTGAGCAGCAGGCTCTGTCCCAGTGAGGACGTTAATGCCAAGAAGAAGAAGAAGAAGACTAGAGTAGAAGTAATAAACTCTCAACACCTTTATTTTCAAAAAGAGACCTTTAATTGTGATTTCATTGGAATACACTCATTTGCTATGTGATTCACATATTTTTCTCAATATTGTTCCTTAGTTTTATAAAGTTATGATTTGATTGAATAAAATTCTGGGGCTAGTATCGCCAGGCAGTTAAGCACATCGTATCATGGGGTGTGGACTCTATTCGCGTTTCAGCCATTGAAGCTTTTTGCAAGGATATATCAAAGGAGCATGCTTGCTTGTTATGTAGTGTGAAGTGAAGTGACCGGACGTCCAGCATTTCGCGGGACAGTCCTGAATTTTGACCGTTTGTCCCAAGCTTAAAATTGTTCCGCAAAACGTCCCGTATTTCACTTAAATCCTTTAAATGGCCCTCGTTTATAGAAAAGTTATAAAAATGTCTGATTCTCAGGTATTCTAAGCTATTAGTACACTATGCTTATTTGGCTTGATTTGATACAGACCCAAACCAAATTTTCATAACGCGAAGGTTTTGTCAGTGTTGAGACCGATGTTGTGTTTATGACTAACCAAATATTTGCACATTTGGCAGAGGGTCTACTGATAGCTTCAAAGTGAATTTGAAATGGGCAGATACTCAACTTTAAGAATTGAACAACGTTTGTGACATAACACAATAGATTTTTGAGTTCAATGATGAAAATCATATATTCACAACAGAAACAAACTCCATGCTTCTTGGTAAACTTCTAAAATCACAATTTCTTACAATTGCCAATTATTACTTTAAAGAAATCTACAAAGCTCCATAAATTTGAAATATTTTCAATAAGAGCTTTATCGCATTTCACAAACGCAGGGGCGACTCATAACTTCACTCTTCACTTGTTCTACGATACTAAAAATAGGTACCGTTTTGATTCATATTACGGACAGCTTCAAATTCCGGACACTCTCGTTTGTATGGGAAACATTTCACACGAAATGTTTCAATTTTCGCCGTCCAAAAGTTCTCATTTTCGAGGCTCGTTTTATTAGGTTTTTTTTTCCATAAATATCATTGCAAATTTATAATGCCCAACTACCTTAGACGTCTCTTAAGTGGTTGAACGATTTCAATTGATGATTTGACTGTTCCATCAATGGTTATCATGAGCTGTCCGTTATTCGAATCAAAGCGTCCAGAATATGAGGCAAAAGTGAGGGAGCGTCCGGAATAAGAATCATGAAAAGGCCACACGTTTTGATTTATTTAAAACTATTCAAGTTGCGGACGCGTATTTTTTACCCACCATCCGAAAGTTAAGGGGTTCCGACGCTCGATAACGCTAAAAAATCATACAGAATGATTTATTTTGTATGGTCCAAGCTGGGTTATACTTCACTGAGGCCTTAAGTGTCCGTAATATGAATCAAAACGGTATTTTGTCATACCTATTTAAAATCTAACTTAAAACCAAAATGATGTAAATTAACTATTTTTACTATCTCCTACTCAGTAGATGTGCATTTGAAGTAAAACCTCTTAATTTTCTATTCATATAACAGTTAGGTTTGAGGTTAGGGAATTGCCACTGATTTCACTCAGAATTCTCTATGCCCAGGAGTTCATAAGAACATCACCAAGGATCCTTCGAAAGTCCTATAACTATGTGAGAATACTACCACAGATTTTATGATTTTTTTTTTCACAATTCTGTCAGAAACACACTTTAAATCACCATTCCACGCGTTGTGAAGATGTTCCAGGAGACGAAGACATCGAGCGGAGCGCTGGAAGCGGCCGGAAACCGAAAACGGAATACTCAGAGAAGGCGCGGAAGATAAGGAAGTAATTTAAGAATAACCCGAACCTTTCCACCCGAGAAGTGGCGAAAAGGTCAATTCGTCGAAGTAGATTGTCCAGCAGACCATGAAGCGGGCTGGGCTACGTGTTTTTGAGGTCAGGAAGGCGCTAGACCGGACTGACAAGCAAAACACAGTGGTCAAATTGCGTTGCGCGGAAGCTGTACCGTGAGTGACTGTTCAAGCCAGGCTGTCTCGTCATGGACGGTGGACACCAAACAAATCCTCGGTCTCGAGTCATTTGTCAGTACGTCCCGGAGGTTCCGGAAGAGAAAGATGGACAAATTCACGTAGGCTGTTGTGGCATGCGATCTGGTAGTGCGGATGGTACAGCAAGCCGTTCGTTACAACCGGCACCATAAACGGGCAGATTTATCGAGAGGAATGCTTGCAAAAGCGCTTGCTCCCCTTCTTTCGCTCTCACCGTTGTCCACACGTTCTGGTTCTGGCCGGATCTCGCATCGTATCATTACGCCAAGCCTGTAATGGATTGGTACGAAGCGAAGGGCGTTTATGTGGTCCTGAAGATGGCAAACCCGCCAAATACACCAGAACTACGTCCGAACGAAAAGTTATGAGCGATAATGAAGTAAAAGTTGAAGATAAGCGAAAATGATAAATTTTTGCATAGGTTTAACATTTTTTCCTCGGAACAGCAACTAATATCTTTCAAATGAAGCATAATGATCATCTCTAGGACTTTTCTTCATTATTATACATCCATTTAAAAAACTGCTTCCATCCGTTGATCCACTACTGGAACACGAAGGCAACTATTGGTGCAAGGGAACAAATTTGTTGCGTAAACTTAATTATACTGTTCGACAAAAAAAAGTCGATCTGAATGCACAGAGACTGGACACCCCGGGCTTGAAAGTATAAAAAATAAACAAAAATAATGGCGTTTTCAGAATGTTCGTGTCTACCCCAGGTCATTTTTAAAATATACTTGAACTTTTTGCATTTTTTATTTAAAAATCTAATCTAATCAATAAACCGACACAGTGTTTTATATTCAGGACAGCGGAATTCATGTGCCATATAATATTTACAACTTTAAATACAATATAAAGAGTTGTAATAAGATTTGCAGGGAGTCCTCCCCCCCTTTTTTGTAGCTTCCCCATTTTTAAAGTATCGCAAATCATGGAATATTTGATATACAGGGGGTTGTCAAAATAACTGGGACAGGCAAAAATTGGGCCAACTTTGGAATGCTGTAACTTTGACAAAAATTGACCGATTTCAATTCGTTAAGAAGTAATGGATGGGTCAACTAATCTAGTTTTGAGGTGCATCCATGGAGATGAACTTTAACCCCGGATACCGGTGATAATTCGGATTTCCGGAAGCATGTCTTATGCAGTAAAATTATGACGTGTTTTTAGCAAAGGTTTCGACTAAAAAAATCAAAAAAGTTACTACTCATGAAGATAGAAGATCAAATTCTGAAGCGATTGGTGCGCCAAGTATTAATATCGGTCCAGAAACAACCAAGATATGGCCATTTACTCGGAATCGGTGCCGGTAGTGGATCCGAATTGGGATCAAACAATTTATTCACTCAAAATATGTCGCGCAATATTGTTTTATCCCTAGCTTACCATAATATACCCTATTATAAATTGAAAATGAGTCTTGTACAGATTTGGCCACTCATGGCGCCGCCAAGTGCCCCGGGGAACTTTGCATAGGGGACGTTTCGATTTTGACACCAAAGCATATCATGCGACGGCTCATTCTTCATATCTTGTCGTAAATAGGGCAACTGTAGACTCAAAATGGATAGTTGACTACAGTGACTACTTCCGTCCGGGACCACCGGATGTCCCCGAGGGAACATGAGTGGCCAAATCTGTACAAGACTCATTTTCAATTTATAATAGGGTATTTTATGATAAGCTAGGGAGAAAACAATATTGCGCGACATATTTTGAGTGAATAAATTGTTTGATCCCAATTCGGATCCACTACCGGCACCGATTCCGAGTAAATGGCCATATCTTGGTTGTTTCTGGACCGATCTTAATACTTGGCGCACCAATTGCTTCAGAATTTGATCTTATATCTTCATGTGTAGTAAAATTTTGATTTTTTAGTCGAGACCTTTGCTAAAAACACGTCATAATTTTACTGCACAGACATGCTTCCGGAAATCCGAATTATCACCGGTATCCGGGGGTTATAGTTCATCTCCATGGATGCACCTCAAAACAAGATTAGTTGACACGGCCATTACTTCTTAACGAATTGAAATCGGTCAATTTTTGTCAAAGTTACAGCATTCCAAAGTTGGCTCAATTTTTGCCTGTCCCAGTTATTTTGACAACCCCTGTTTATCAAATATTCCATGATTTGCGATACTTTAAAAATGGGAAGGGTACAAAAAAGGGGGGAGGGCTCCCTGCAAATCTTATTACAACTCTTCATATTGTATTTAAAGTTGGAAATATTATATGGCACATGAATTCCGCTGTCCTAAATATAAAACACTGTGTCGGTTTATTGATTAGATTAGATTTTTAAATAAAAAATGCAAAAAGTTCAAGTATATTTTAAAAATGACCTGGGGCAGACACGAACATCCTGAAAACGCTATTATTTTTGTTTATTTTTTATACTTTCAAGCCCGGGGTGTCCGGTCTCTGTGCATTCAGATCAACTTTTTTTGTCGAACAGTGTTATTTATATGACTTTTTGATAAAATAAAAAGCTGAAATTTGGCAAATCGACTAAACTAGAGGCGATCTATCCTCCAAAAATAGCACATGCCGTTATTATCGAAAAATGTATGTTTTTTTCCATATTCCAATCTACTGGTACATTACAATCATTGGTACCGGCACCCTACATTATTATCAAAATGCGTTTCATCTGTAATTTTAACAAAAGGGGATTTTTTTTTTATTTCCGTATGGATTTGGGCTGAAAGGTCTCTTCAAAAATATATTTTTGAAAGTTTTCCACTAATCGGAACATAGTTTTTCCGGCTTTTCTTTACGAATTTTCTCAACGGTGGAAAATTTTGTGGAAAACTGCTTTCAGTTATTTTTTTTTATTCCTGAGAAAATTTGCTTTCATTTTCATAAAGAAAAACTTTATTTCTACAATGCTTCTTTCATGAGTTATGATTTTTCAAAGAAAAGGCTCAAAATGGCACATTTGCACATTTTTTTACAAAATTGGCCATAACTCAAAAACGAAAAAAAAAATACCATTATCAAAATTTTAGCGATGAAATTATGAAATTACCTTCTCAAAAATATTTTTTTGAAAATTTTCTACGAGTTGGAGCATAGTTTTTCCGGCTTTTCTTTACGAATTTTCTCAACGGTGAAAAATTTTGTGTAAAATTTTTTCCAGTTATTTTTTTTTATTCCTGAGAAAATTTGCTTTCATTTTCATAAAAAAAACTTTGTTTCTATTATGCTTCGTTCTTGAGTTATGATTTTTCAAAGTAAGTAGTGTCAGGGGAAAACAACAAATTTCCTACTGAGTTTCTCAAAAAATAGGCGACCCTGATTTTTTCTCAATTTTTTTTATTCATATATTGATGAGCCTTGCCTGTGGAAAAAGTTTCATGAAAATCTGAGACCCTTCGGCCCACTTTATACGGAAATAAAAAAAAATCCCCAAAATAATCTCATCCCAAACCAATTTTTTCAATCGATAGAGTGAACGTTAGATGGATATCTGTGGTATATGATAAGAAAAGAAGTTATTATATAGCTAGCTTTTCTTCTAACACAGCATCTTGATCGGATTGGCGATGCTTCGTCTTTTCGGCGACGTCCGATTTTGGGTGCAATCCAGTACTGGGGGATCTCCCCAAATTGTAATATCTATGAAATCTGGTTCGTTGATCGACTTGACCCTTAAGCTTTTGATTTCCAGATTGTCATGTATCTAACAGGGAGTCGAAATCTGTATGGTGCGATTCGTATTCTACATTTTACATATTCTTATCATTCTATACATAAGTTTATAGCTACCATCGTTACCTGTATATGCTCGAAGTTCTCTGAAGAATAAGCGCTCAAAGCCAGACGTTCTCCGATTGCTCAAATTTCACGACTCATGTCTTCGTCACACTTCGTTCCATATCGCTCATCATTCACATCTTCCTACCTTCACGCATTTTCTTCACAATTCACTGCGTCACTCTTTCACTGCTTGTAACGTTTGCTTCACACCTCGAATTCAAATTGGCACCCCAAATTCCACGAACGGACCAAAAACGCAATTTCGTGCAACAATATGTATAGGTATGTACATATGTATCAGTTTGATACCGCTGTGTCGGTAGTGATTTGTCGCTATCTATTTTAATTGCGTTTGAATCACACGGTATGTGCGCCGTGTTCTTCGCCACAGCATATGCAGAATTTTCCGGCGGCACCACACGGCCGTCTCGCACGACCGGCTTTTCGTTGTTTTCCCGTTTTCCCGCCCTAGGTGTCTATCACTCCCGTTTAAAACGCTAATGCTGTCTCTATAGACAGTTACGGACAAAACAATAAGGCCATTTCAGAGTTGAAAGTGTAACTCTTGTACTTTATGGTTTTATGTGTAAAAGTTAAACATTGTTTTTACGTCAATTTATTCTACGGCCTTTGTTTACCATTTCCTTTTTATCATCATTTGAGGAACTTCATATTCGCTGAGACATGAAAAATATGTATGTAGGTGTGTGTATTTAAGGTTCCAAGCATGAGTAACAAAATAATAAGATAAATAAGTACAACAAAAGCTTAGTTATATTGACACAAAGTTTGAATTTTGTTTGTTATTATTATGGAATACCCGTAATATGAGTTGCGATAAATTTCTCCATCGTTGAATCAAGCAGTAGATAAGTCTGCGGCTACAAAGCAAAGCCATGCTGAAGGTGTCTGGGTCGATTCCCAGTCGTTCCAGGATCTTTTCATAATGGAAATTTCCTTGACTTCCCTGGACATAGAGTATAATCGTACCTGTCACACGATATACGAATGCAAAAAGATCGCAATTAATAACTGTGGAAGTGCTCATAAGAAAACTAAGCTGAGAAGCAGGCTCTGTCCCATTGTGGACGTTAGTGCCAAGAAGAAGAAGAGGAAGCCTTAGGGATAGTACACATATGTCACGCTAAATTTCGACTTTTTGGACCTCTCCCCCTCCCTTTTCACGCTTATTGTATGAGTCATATAAACATTTTGTAAGGCTTGTCACGCTACGCCTGACCACCTCCCCTCCCCCTTGGAGTGTGACAAAATTTGTATACGATCCCATAGCATAGCGCACACTCTCGAAGTGCAATTTTAGCAGATCTCATATTTTTGATCAATAACGGCGCCGGCCAAGTCCTTACAGTGAGTTGGGATGGGGAAGGAATGTTTGGCTGTAATGATTCTAGAGACAGAGAATACCTCTGCATCTCCACAATCACCACGGGAAGGGTGTTTATTAGTGAGGAAGGAAAAGATCTGGAAGTCATCTTTGGTCGGTGATGCGATCCGTGAATAACTACGACGAGAAAAAAAAATTGCGTTTTGTCTCGCGGTAAAAATATATTTTAAAATAGATAATAAGAAAATACGTCGACATTCGAAATGTCGAACAATTCAGAGGTTTAGTAATGGAAAAAAAGAGAAAGCTATGTCTTATAAAATTATATTTAGTAAGAATTAAGGTTCATGCCGACACTTGAATTGATGAACCATCCATAGTTTGTTTGAAAAATACAATAACGATATTGATTGAAGTTTAAAAAGAAAGTTTAAAACGCTTTTCAGTCTCATTAATTTCAATCAATTTGATGTATATTAGTGAAATAGTCATGAAACTTTTATTAAAAAAAAAACAACGTATCTTTAAGAATTAATGATAAATAAATAAATATTTGTGTTTATTAAAAAAAAACTTTACCCTGTAGTACGCCGACATTCATAATGTCGAACTTATTATTATTATTTATTTATTTTAACTAAAATTATGAAAGAGGGAAAACCCCTTTGAATGATTTCTTGAAGAAATCTTTTTCAAAGAGGCACAAAACTTTTTTATCTTTTCAATACGTTATGTCTTATTAACTATAGGCTCACACGGATAATGTCGAACTATTTAAAGGTTATTTTTAGTAATGACGAAAAAAGAAAGGATATGTATATTGAAATCAGTAAAAACAGAATAAGTATTTATGCCGACACTGGTAGTGACGAACCATCCATAGTTTGTTTTACAAATACAAAACCGTAACGTTGCCTTGACATACATGTGTAATCACCAGTTGATAATTCATCCTTGACTGAACGCGAGTATATTTTCACATCGGACACGATTGTTCCATCGCTTGCTCAATAGGCACATGGAACAGAATCAAAGAACCACACACTATTCACTGTCAACCAAATCGCGGGTAAACGGAGAATGCGTTTGCATTCTCGGTTACACCAGCAAAACCAAATGGACATGGATTCAAACGAATAGGGTTCGATCGAAAGTTGAATCCGTCGTAAACAAGAATAAGGGTGAATACCAGTGTCAATGAAAAGTATTTCAGATGCTATGAAACTGATACTATTTTTCGACTAGTTTATTCTACACACTCCCAACAAAAAGAAGCAAGCCAAATGATGTAAATTTGTGTCGAATTTTAAATACATTAGTGTCTGATTCGAGAATGTGTCATTCATACATGGGAATTACGTAGACAGTAACTTTTAATTATTTTTAAGAGTGTATGCTTATGCTTTGTTAAAATTCTTAAAATCAGGGCCGGATTTACAAATGTGGGGGGCCGGGGGCCACAGTTCTTTTCACTTTTTTAATATTATATGCTGTACCAAATATGATTTTAGATGTGCTGAAGCGCTTTTAGATTTAGATGCTAAAAGTGCTTTGAGATGTGAGTAACTAACACGAATGTTTTTTTTTCTATAAACTACAATTAACAGCGGTTTGAGTTCTTGGAAAATAAATATTAAAACAAAGTATTCATGTAGATTTATTAGGTTTCACAATTCAAATTCGCGATTAAGGCCTATCCATCAACGATAACATTGACTCTTTCTCGTTGGACCTTAATGAAGGTTTTGGCATGTTTTTTTTTTTGTTTTGAAATGAATATGTTGATTCCATAAGCTAATGATTGATGAATTTCTTTGAAAAAAAAAAAAAAACAAAATATTTTAGTGGTTCTGCAGACAGGTTTATTGAGCTCGAACATATTCGTACGACTATTATAGTAAAACCTCGTTAGAATTAGAAAAAAATAGTAAAACGTTCATAATCGTAACTTGTTATTACATAATTTATTTGGTATAATTTACATTAAAGTTGGATCTCTCAATTATATGGTGAATTAGTTCCAAACAATTCAAGAAAATAGGGCACCATAGTGTTTTATAATTTATTACAAAGTTCATCAAGCTTTTCAGGAGAGTGTATATTTTTCTGAAAAATATTTTTGGGTGTGATAACCATGAGAATGGTCTAAATTATAATGCACATGACACACCCGTTTTAAATTAGACCAATATTAGACCAAAGTTGATTTTGAGTCTTTCTGTACATATATGATGTATATCGTAGAGTCAAATCAATTAATGGAATAAATCCATAAAAAAATAATATGTTGTTTTAGTATTTCAAGTCATGGTTTGTGGGGGCCCCTAAAATGAGGGGGTCCGGGTGCCATGGCCCCCATAAATGCTGCCCTGCTTATAATCAGAAAGCAAAAGGAGTGTTTGGCTTGATATTTAATGCTATAGGTTCGAATTTGGGTTCCAAATTTACAAAAATGATAACCAAGCTACTCCGAAGTGCGCCTACACATACTGATTGATTCAATGAAAAAAATAATATTATGTAGGGCATTGCCCATTATTGCGGTAGTCCCTATTATTGCGATGTAAGAATTGAATTCCCATTAATAATCAAAAACTCAATTTTGTTTAAATGTTGTTGGTGATGATGAAAGCTTATAGAATAAGGTGAGTCAACCTTAGTGGGAAGATCAATATTTTCAGCAAACTACAGTCAACTTTCCCTTACTCGATAGTTCATGTTTCGATATCGAATTCATAGTAAAAGTTTGTTTTCCTGGCTGCCTCGATGAAACTTTCGTTCCCATCTGAGGAAGAGGATACAGCTGGCTTTGATTGTGAGCTCTTAAGGCGCAGTAGGCCGTCATTGAAATTTGTACGCGTCATTGATGATTGTTGCTAATTCATCTCATTATTTCGAATCAAAGAAAATCAGTTGGGTTTGCACTGACACAGCTAAAAAAGTATGAGTAAAGGCAAAACTGTCAGCAACTGTCACTGAAAACCATACACTGAAAGGGCAGAGCTTGAGCTTGATTGGCCGCCCGTGGTTGCTACTCCAAAATCGTCAGATCAGCTGCACTTGCACTAGGTACCAACCAAATGACATCCTGGGACTAACAGACACCCTCAGTGCATAAGTGCCAAAGACATTCCAAAGACAATATTATAAAAAAAAAAAGATAGCCTACAATCGATTTTACTTTACTTAATCATACTTGCAGAAGGCTGAGTGATAATAAAACAATAACCCATTTATTATCATTCATTTATACAGTCAACCTTCTATAACGCGGATAAGGAGTTATAAACCCTTCAATAGGACCATCGAGTTCAGGAGGTATCGAGTTATAGAACACGCAACCAGTTCAATTGCGATCCAAGGAACCTTCGAGGTAGCCATGGAAACCAAATTTGACCATGGTTCTCTATCTCGATATCGAGATAGGAAGCATCGAGTGGACTGTAATTATTTTTGAGCTTCCTACTGAGGATTCAGTAAGAATCGTTCTCAGTATTCTATAATGATCTAATGACAACCCTTCTCAAATTCTGAGAAATTCTGCTAAATGTTCAATGATAATTTTGAAATCTTGCGGTGATATTATATTTAATTTAGATTTTTCCCATCATAAAACATTTGAAGTTTAGCCTTTTGTAACAAATATTGAAAAAAAAAATCATGGCATAGTGTTTTTGTGATCTCAATTAAATAATTGTTATTATTAAAAGTATGATTTCGCATTTTAAAAATCAGAATGATTCTCGCAAGCTAGATTTTAATGCGTGTTGGCTTTAATGAAGCTTTCCAGTATTATCATAATATGACATCGGATCATTTTGAATCATTCATGAAATCAAGTAAATTTAGATGATTTGAAAACTAACGTAATCACCATACTGAAATATTTGCTTGAATTTCATTCGAAATCTATATAAATAAAAATGGAGTGGTGTTTGTATGACACGGAACGGCTTGAGAACGAGCAATCGGATTTTGAAAATTCTTTAATAGTTATGTTCCTGAAGTTTTCCGACGTGTTTGTGTGTATAAAAAGTTCATGATATTCACCGGGAAAGTTGTGAAAACGAGAGTGAAAGAACTTTCGTTTTGTAAGGGACGTTTCATGGCGTTTTTCAACAGCCTACTCGATGGCAAGATGATGTTTGCCGGGACCACTAGTTTTCAATATTTATTCTAAGTGTGTTCTAACCTCAAATAAGTAAAACAGCTTGCAGGCCAAATATGAATTGAATCTTTAGACTCTTAGCAGACCGCACAAAATTACGTCGCTTGGGCTATACGTTGGTCAGTCTTGTTTTTAGCAAGCTTTTGTTTCACTTGCTTTTAGGCACTTGGCAGCACTATTTTCATGGAATAATATATGACTCGAACTTTTGCCCCACTATGGACAAACAATGTATCTTCCAAACATTTATGCAATAACAAATATACCGTAATTTCGGGTGAAATTGATCATTTTTCGTGGGTTTCCTTGTCTGTTTTCTATAATGTTGACAATGCCAAACAACTGAAAAACAAGTACATAGGTGAGCCGCATTGGCTCATGTACCGAAATTTTCTAACATACGTCATTTTAGTGCTAAGAAATATCTCCAAAATAAAAAAAATCAGGGGATCTCATTTCGGGGTGAAATTGATCACATGTTAATGCGATCATTATTAGTTTTCGAAACAATTCTACATAATAAATTTGAGCTTCCTGAATCCGAATATGCCAACAAGGTCCTAAAAAGTCAATGTTTATAAAAATAATGAATAATTGTTAAATTTTAAGATTTACGCAGAAAGCGCCTATATGTATGCAATTTTCTAAGGATTATTTGTTATCTAACAGAAATTCTATTAAAGCCTGTCCACGTTAAATTTCGGACACCCAAATAATGGCAGCAAAAAAATGTTACTCATAATTCAACAAAAACAATTGTTTATTTCAGAATAAAAGAGTTATATCTACAAAATAAACAGTTGACAAGCCTCTGCTTCACTTTTTGTACGTATGATTTTGACTTCCCAACTTTGCGAGCCACATTTCGCACAGAAAGATTGGGATTTTTCTCAATAATGGCTACCACCTTCTTATCCATTTGTCGGGAGCATACTTTTCGATTTGTTCCACTTCCAACCTTCCGATCCACAGTCAAGCGCTGGTCAAATGATTTGCAAACACTAAATACCGTACTTTTCGGTAGCTTTAGTTTTTTGGCAAGATCGCGTACCGATAAATTCGGATTTTGCTGCCGTTCAAACAAAATGCGTTTGCGCACTTCCACTTGATTGGACGCCATTTCAGTGAATGTTACGATAATGTAAACATGTTTTACCACGAAATAAAGTGGAGAGTTTCAGCTGTCATATAAGTGAAACGTTTCAGCAATCCGTGAAATAATTCAAAACCTACACTGAAAAAAAAGTGTCCGAATTTTATCGTGGACAGGCTTTATTTCAACCGAATTAGCAAATTTGTACGAGTTTTGGTGATGAAATCTGGTTTAGGGATATATCTTAAGCATCCTTACAAACTTTCACGTTTATACCATGATAAAATCATTGTCTAGAATTAGAAGTTAATGGGTGTTTGTCAATACTGCACCGTATATGATTTTAAAATTTCACATTATTTTCATAGAAATATACATTCGTTATCTCGAAAAGCTTCAAAACACACAATTCGATAGTAATTACGACAAACAACATTCACTCACTGCAGGTTAAATTGATATTTTTGCTCCATTAGGAAGAAATAAAACCGTGTTACACGGTGATCAATTTCACCCTACTGATCGATTTCACCCGAATTGACGGTACCTCAAAGCATCCTTGCGATAGGCCTTGCTTCGCCCTTATATAAAATATGGAATAAGAATTAATTTTCATGTTGTTCCACGTAATATAATTTCGACGGAAAATAACAATTCTCATATCAGATATAAACTATAAGATTTAACTTTTGAAATCTCAATCAATTTCCTTAAAATTGTCTTCCTTGAATAGCATTGGAACCACTATTTTTTTATTATAT
This sequence comes from Aedes aegypti, assembly GCF_002204515.2. Taxonomy (NCBI): domain Eukaryota; kingdom Metazoa; phylum Arthropoda; class Insecta; order Diptera; family Culicidae; genus Aedes; species Aedes aegypti. Next base: position 348,509,928 of record NC_035109.1, on the reverse strand, counting down.
ATTTATTTATTATATATTTATTTTTTATTAATTGAACTAGAACCTAAAAAATAAACCCCACCCTACTCGAATGTGGTTTAGGGACAAAATGTCCAAAGACAAAACGTCGAAACCCAAAATGTCGAATGCCAAAACGTCGAATCCCAAAACGTCGAAAGGGACAAAACGTCGAAAAGACAAAACGTCGAAAGCACTTATTTTTCTACCGAAAAATGGTTGCGATGCGGACCGCGTTGGAAACAGCAAAATTTAAATCACAGTAAGCTCGGAACCAATTTTCGAGAATATGTCACTCTTATATCAATTTCTGTCGAAGAAAGAAGCACCCAATGAAGCAATTTGAAATTGAAGCCTCAGATATGCAGAAGTGATTAAACCAGTTCAGCATGATATTGGGGGATATAGGTTCGTGAGTTGAGGTAGTAGAAGCATTAACCTAAGAATGCTAATGTCGCTTCTGTTCGTGTTACCAACATCTAGTTTGCCGCGAACTGATAGCTTGAGTACCGGGCCTCAAAGTGTCAGATTAATTTTAGAAACCAAAACAATGACATGGTATTGAACAAACAATGGGAATCCATAATTGAAGGTAATAATAATAAAAACCAGTTTTGTGACAACAACTCCATTAGCGTTCTACTACTAATATTTCTATTGTTGAGGTATAGCTTTAGCAACGCAGTCGCAGATCCTTACGTTCTGTGGAAAATCGTGTTCATTTTCATTCCTTCCGTCTATTGTAAACATCCATTTAAACCACTTTATTTTAGTGTAATCGATTTACATTTTTTATTGGTTTTCTTTATATTTCCTCGAATAATATCGAATAGATCGACGCTTTGTCAGACATTCGCATTTATTTTCCTTTCGACGTTTTGCCCCTTTCGACGTTTTGGCATTCGACATTTTGTCTCTCGACGTTTTGTCCCTTCGACGTTTTGGCCTTTCGACGTTTTGTCCTTTCGACATTTTGTCTTTCGACGTTTTGTCACCCAACCCTCGAATGTTCCCAAGCGGATCCAATAATAGTTATTTATGCAACAAGTTGCAAAAAAATTATTTTTTTAGCAAACGCCATTTTAACCCGATTGTTTCTAGGATCACAAACATATTACATACAAGAAAACCCACGTGGACATATACTTTTCAATCAGGTAGGCTGTGATACCCATTCAGTAGAAGACTGTAATCAATTTTCATATTCTCATTAGTACTGAAGGGACCATCGACTCATGGAAATATCGAGTCGTGGAAACGAGTTCCTTGGAGAGTTGTGTGAGGGAACTATCATTGTAACCATGACATTTTGTTTTTAGTATGGTTCCATGAATCGATATCGAATCATGGAACATCGACTCATGGAGGTTCTACTGTATATTCTACACACTTAGATTTTTTTCACGAGCTCGGCTGTATGAATCTCGGTTTCCCGATTTTAACCGAGACTCAGCTAACAAATGATCCGGCTGCTTCACTGATACTCGGCTTTTATTTGCTGAGATCCCAGGAAATTTGTTTGCCGACTACTCAGCTGTGCGGATCTCGGTTAAAATTAGCCGAGATTCGGCATTCTAAATTAAGTGTGTACACTGAAGGAAAGGTAAGGTAAGATATAGCGAGTAATTTTCAATTGATTTGTACATTTGCTATTCATGTGGAAAACTGCCCACGCAAATTGTAGTGGGAAACATCGGGTTTACGTATAAGTAAGAAAGAAGACTCTACAACAGCCTCCTCTACGTACGCTGATCGTTCCGCTACCAAGTAAAAATCCCTTGGGTTGGACCCAGACCACTCAACGGTGTTGAATATGTAGTTACTTGGAAAGTAATGGAGAAATTCTTAGACACTAGATGGATGGCGTGCCAAGAGACTCAGACATTTGAAACAGTACTGAAAAGTGCTACTTTTCAGCACTCTTCTCGGTTTCAATACTGATTATTTTGATAGGAAAAGTAGGCCATCATATCGTTCTTCTCTTCGATAAAAAATTGGCTGATATGCAACAGAATTGCAAGAATGCTTTTAAAATCAAACGATTTAGAACGATCAAATAAGAGTTTTAAACGATGCATCGAAAAAGATTTATATATTAATTAGTTCCCTCTATCTAAGGAACGGATTTCATAAGAGTGAATTTTGAAGTGAGGAACCAAAAAAATTCATGTGGGTGGTATTTCAGTTCATGATGAATGTAATTACATGATAGACGTTGATTTATAAGTAAAATTACATATTTTTGAGAAAAATCATATACCGCAATAACAGGGCAAGAAAAACAACATTGTTGTCTATTATTGCGGTATCTGTATATAACATTGAAAAATACGAAAATTTTTAAGTCATAGTTACTGAATGTAATTGCAAACAAATATAATTAACCCTCTAATACTCAAATATTTATGTTGGTTTGTTAATTAATCTAAGCTCGCTTAGGGTAATGATATTTTTTATTCGCAAAATAATGGATTTTAGTTTTTTTTAATATACATTTTTTTTATTATTCATTAAATGAGACTCAGGCACACAGGTTATAAAATAATTTAAATTTTCAACAAAATTTCAAAAAGGTCCCAAGAGACATTTTTTCTGTTATGCGTGTTTTGGTATACGGTTTACGCCAAAAGCAAGATACTAATTTGTGTGATACACTTATCTATTCAAACAAAAAACTCAGTTTATGACTGAATTCTGATATTTTATTTACACATATATGGTCGGTGCTCAGACGGTGGTTCCAGAAAAAGGTGCCCCATGCATTCGATATATTTAAAAAATAGCATTATTCTTCTTCTTTCTGGCGTTACGTCCCCATTGGGACAGAGCCTGCTTCTCAGCTCAGTGTTCTTATGAGCACTTCCACAGTTATTAACTGAGAGCTTACTATGCCAATGACCATTTTTGCATGTGTATATCGTGTGGCGGGTACGAAGATACTCTATGCCCTGGGAAGTCGAGAAAATTTCCAACCCGAAAAGATCCTCGACCGGTGGGATTCGAGCCCACGACCCTCAGCTTGGTCATGCTGAATAGCTGCGCGTTTACCGCTACGGCTATCTGGGCCCCTGCAAATAGCATTATCGACCGTAATAATGGAACTTATCTATTTGATCTGTATCGAAATAGCATAGGAAAAATCAAAATTGTTCGAGTTCTCAACGTATCTTTATAACGCCAAAAAATCATCTAATCCTGTCTGTCTGAACACCGACCATATTTAAAATTACAACGTTTTAACGACAAGTCCCGAAAACTGATTTATCGGTATACATGCCAAAAACGCGCTAGAGCTTGGAAGATGAAGTAAAGCAATCTCTTAAAATTACAGTGTACGAATCAGTGAAAGTGAAAGGAATTTCTAAATATTAATAAGGCATCGAAACTGTACAGGGTGCTGAAGACAATACTTTCACTTCTTGTTTACCAATAAGTGGTCTTGAATGGAAAACACTAGTCTATTAACAAGGATTAAGAATGCCCAACGATGGACGAGTAGACGAAATCGGTAGAAAATCGAATTTGTTAAATCGTTTTCAAATCGAGACAGAAAGTTATGAATTCTGTTTCTTAATAAATCTGTCTAATGTCACACAATTTGACAGTACCGGCATTGAATTTACATTCAATGTGGTAAATATATTCCTTTAGTATACCGCAATAATGGGACAAAAAAAACGTAATTATAGAATAAAGTAAGAACTTTCAATTTATGTTAAAAAATTTAAGTTTGATATAAAAATTAACTTTTTTACTTGACTATACTCCAGATGAAGACCTCGCATTGTAAAGTACGACAATATATAGGTTTTGTACACTAAAATACGATATAGATTTGAACGCTATAGATAGGTACTCCATAATAGAATGGAACTCTAGCTCTTGGGCATATTGGGGGCATTTCGTCATAATAATAAGCGTAATTCGTACCTTGGTAATTTTGATATAACTCAGCTTTTGCTGTACTGGTCTTATAATATTGTCACTCATTTCTTGAACCGTAAACACACATTTCTCTATTTTTGATGCCTCAGCGACACAAATCATTCCACGATGAGAAGGGCCATAGAGAAAGTGAACCGTAACAAACACACTCAATTATTACACAAAAAAAAAACCACAAATTTACGAGAGTTACACTTTTCACTCCTTAGTGGTCTTACAGTTTTGTCCGTAACTGTATGTCAGCATACGTAATGCACCGCCGGCGGCACTCTGATGCACCACACATGCAATTCTAACAACGATGCACCGCTACGCGTCGCGACGTCAAAGGTCAACCTGTCACACAGCTGATTCACCACCGGCCCGTCGTGTCGGGTTCTTCTAAAAACGCGTGCCGCAAACAAATCAACGCAGGACAACTCTAACCGGCAATGACTAATTCCATGACTGCATGTTCGATTCAACTGCACCAGCCAGAACGCGATGCCAAAAGGCGCAATCGACAAACGAAACGGGGTGTCCTCGAATGGGCCTGCGATATCCTTGCGCTATGCTGCTTATGTTGGTTATCACTTAACAACACACACGCGCTCGATGTCTCTAGCAAGGCAGCAAGAGATCGAACCCGAATCGACGATCTCAGGTCAGTTCAGTTCGAAGACTACCGTGTGGAAAGTAGCGAGCTGCCACTACTGCAGTGCAGTGTGTCTCGTGCTGAGAACGCGTCTTGCCGGCGCGGCGTCCGAAGATAAACTAATTCGAAGCTGAACAGCATAAATATGTCTCGGATCCCCACAACTGCCGCAACTCTGCTGCGGGAGAGCACCAGCCAAAGGGCCTCAGCCTTATAGCGGAATACTAGTAGTAAGGTACCACAGCACAGTGGCCCAACTCTGTTTCGAAGTAAAAAATATGAAGTTTGCAAATTATTTCCTGATGGCTTTCGTTAGTATTGAATAGAAAATCCTCAAATTTCCAGATCGGTTGATGTATATTTAGATTTTTGACATGTAAAATTTGCAAATTTGCCATAACATTAACCCTTGTGATATTTTTAAAATTTGTCGATGTTTTTTCTTCGAAATCGCAGTTTCTGTATTAAAACTCAAAATTTCTCCATAGTATTTATAAACCTATTTTGGCTCTGGGCCACCTTGAAATCTCCACCGAAAAAGCTTAAAATTTCACAGAACACTATATTCATGATAAAGATAAAGGAAGATATGGGAGATTGGATTTTCAATTTTGAACCGCCCTACTAATACATGCACTGTAACCCACATGATGGACGTCATTTTTGGATGACCCCTATCTAGGAAACGTTATTTAATGATCGTTCACCATTCAATGTCTTCAAATGTTTCATAGTAGGTATATGATGATTGGGTGACAAAACGTCGAATGCTAAAACACCGAAAGGACAAACGTCAATTTTAAAGGAACGAAAATCTCCTTAGAGAATGATTCTTTTACGAACGAATAAATGATTCGACGTTTTTGCTTTTGAATGCTTCCAAAGCCTGCCGAAGGCGAAAAATCATACAAAATGATTTATTTTATAAGCTCTGCGCCAATCTATATTTTACTAAGGACTTAAGTGTTCGTAATATGAATCAAAACGATACTTTGGCTTCATCTGCGCATTTTTGAGCCAAGATATAAAAAATATATATTTTTGTAAAGCAGACTTGTTTCAAATATAAAATAAAGAGAAACATCCGATTCGAACGAGATTTTTACTTTCGGCCAACGTTTGTATGGAGCGCGGCCACTGAGCAGCGGCGCGGATTTATCGGATGGGCAGAGCGCAGTTATTGAATGTTGTTATGTTGCTCCTTGGTGGATTGCATGCCGTTTGAGTATGCTAGGGCTGCAACAATCGATGTCGCATGCGACAAGTGAACGTTACGTCGCTGAGTATCCTGTTGCATTTTAGTTTTCCGGTGCGTATTGGTTGCTGTGTAGCAAGTGGATTGCTTTAGGGTATTTGATCATATTTTGAGTGCTCTTTCTTTATGTGATAGCCTTGGTTGAAGACCAGATTTGTTTCGGGAATTTGGAAACGACTAGTTAACCCGCAAAGTGCCGGGACGAATCTAAAATTTTCAAAATGCTCGTTCTCGGCAATGCTCCAACCGATTTTCGAGATTTTTGGCTTTTAGTGAAGGGGAATAGTTGTACTAACTTTCAGCATTGGTGCCACCCCGCCAAAACCCTCCCCGTTTTTTGGAGATGCAAATATGTTTGTGTTTTTTTTTCGTTTTTTTCGCTGAGCTGACCAAATAGCTCTGGTTCTTAAATAGATTCGTCGCTCAGTTACCTAAATCTTATCAGAGAGGTGCCGTTCAATGAGGGGATGGTAACAGACATCTCGGAAATAACTTGGCACGAGAAGCAGTGTTTCAAAGTAGCATTTACACTATTAATTGTTCAACAGGCAATGAAAAAGTATTGTAGAAACTTTATGACTGACTGACTGACATTTTGCATGCATCATTTTTTTAATGATTGGCGAGTTGTGTATATTGTTGATGCTGTGTACAGATTTTGTTGACACTGTGTGGGATTCACTGTGTGCCTCCCCTCTAAAAACACTCTCCTAAGATCCCTTTTACCTGAATTCGTCTCCGACAACAACTTGCAGTATTTCTGCAAAGAAGACTAAATAACTCACTGACATTGAAATATATCAACTGATAATATTTGTTGAATATCCAATTTGCGTAATTTCTATCAAATGGACTGTTTATATTAGCGTTCCCATTTTTGGAATAAAATTAGATTTTTATGAGGCCGAAACAAATATATCCAGAAAGGTTTGCCAAAATAAAGTACTTGACAATGTTTTGCTCCTGTTTCACAAAAGTTGTTAGACAAACAAATATTTCATTTGCTTTTTAATGTTTAAGAAGTTTTGAAGGAATTTGTTTGGGTTGTACTGAATTATTAGTCAAAACCTGTTCATTTATGGTGTTTTATCACGTAAGTGTATTTCAACCCGCTATACCGGCTGTATAAAGGGGCCTTCCTTAGCCGAGTGGCTAGAGTCCACGGCTACAAAGCAAAGCCATGCCGAAGGTGTCTGGGTTCGATTCCCGGTCGGTCCAGGATCTTTTCGTAATGAAAATTTTCTTGACTTCCCTGAGCATAGAGTATCATCGTACCTACCACACGATATACGAATGCGAAAATGGCAACTTTGGCAAAGAAAGCTCTCAGTTAATAACTGTGGAAGTGCTCATGAGAACACTAAGCTGAGAAGCAGGCTCTGTCCCAGTGAGGACGTTAATGCCAATAAGAAGAAGAAGATACCGGCTGTATGAATAAATGAAACAGGCTGAATAAATCCTGTTATATAAAGAAACATACACACTATCAATCACAGTCACTCTGTAGGGGTTTCCTTTGGTATAGAATAAGGTTGTCGTAAATTAAAAAATAAACTGATGGAAAAGGTTGGTGAAATGATTACTTTTGAAATGGCTAGAATCATTCTTAATATTTTGTATTCATATCCACAGCTATGACAACAGAAAGATTTAAATAAATAAAAACCGAATGTAATACTTCAGTTTCGTTTTTGGCATGTTCCGATTTTGAAAAAAAAGACGTTGTAATGGATCTTAAACTGGGTACCTCTTCTAGTACAAAATTCGTTACCCAAGTTTGACAGATTACACGATACAAGATCGAGTGATTTTTTCATTTGAAAAGACTATCGACCTCCTTAAGTTTTGGACGAAAAAAAAATATTTCCTTATCTTTTTTGACTCAAACATGACAGAGTTTAACAGATTATAGCAAAAATCCTACCTCAAAGGGAGAGTAGACTAGAATCAGCAAAACTTTGCAATGAATTGAAAATTTCGGAATCTGCATACAATAAGTTTACATCGAAAAAGAGGGAAAAGGGTTGAAATTATTGAACATTTAAGAAACTGTAGATACTTAACAGTCCACGCTACGCACGTTTTCATTCCAAATATGTTGGGGTTCTGATCTTCGAGTGGACACGCATCTCTTCTCCACTTGTAATTCAAGAAATTTATGAAGAGTATCCTACAAACTGCCAAGGAACTATTCATGCAGCTAATTTGCAACTATAAATAAACAAATTTCCAGTCGAAAAGCTCTGATTTATGGATGCTTGATGAGTAGTATTAAAACTTCTAAGGTTTCGATGAACCTATTCAACATTAATTTTACTGAATATGCTACAAGAAATATAGTTAAGTTTTTAAGTTAAAATTATTTATCGCCCTTAAATTTTCAAATATTTTTTTTTATTATTGTCAACTAGTAGTGCCGGCAAACTTCGTCTTGCCATCAAGTAGGCTGTTGAAAAACGCCATGGAACGCCCCGTGCGAAATGGAAGTTCCGTTTACTCCTGTTTTTCAACTTTCCCGTTAAATATCCTTTGCTTTTTATATACACAAACACGTCGGAACACTTCAGGAACATAACTATGGAAGAATTTTCAAAATCCGTTAGCCCGTTCTCAAGCCATTTCGTGACATACAAACATCATTCCATTTTTATTTATATAGATAAACTGATGATCAGCTTATCTTTCCTCCATTCACAAGACGCGACGGAGACAAGACATAACACTTATCGTTCTTACAAAACGTCAAAAAGTTTTGAAGCTTATCTTTAAAAAACTAATGATCAGCTCGATTTTACGTTCGCCATTTTTACATTCGCCAAGTTTACCGGACTATAGTTCCACTTGAAGCTTAATAATAGCAATAACATCCCTCGGGTTAAATTGTCTTTACAGCAACTTTCTTTGTCATGTTTTAAAGAATAAGTTTTCACTATGTAATGATAATTCTGTACTTAAATTACAGCACTAACACGTTTGAAACATTTTTCTCCATATAAATTTCCATATAAACCTACATCTTCTTTGGGCCATCATTAAATCGCTACCGAAAAAGCTGAAAATTTCACAGAACACTTTTTAATTTTTACTATCATAAGACTGATATAGGACAATGGATTTTTGAACTTTTTTGAATTTTGAACATAATTTTTGACCTTATGGACATCGAACATTATATTAAGCTTTTCCAAAGCATTATATTATTTAAATCACTTTTGGTAAAGTGCACTAATCATAAAGATGAAGAGATCGGAGATTGACACTTTCAATTTTGATTACTTGGACTGGGGAAAGTCTAAGCAAATAATTGAAGTCACTTCTAATCTATTCAAATGATTTACCGTCACTTGAAAAATCTTTTGAGATGCGCTAAATCTAATGCAATTTCTAGAATATACAGAGACCAAACAAAGCTTCATATTAGAAGTTAAATGGCAGTACAGTGCTTGTTCGATTTTGGCCATGATTTATTTTTGGCAAGACGAAAATGTAAATACAAAAAAAAAATCATGGTCAGATACCAATCCTGTTAACCGCAATGTTTCTGTGGGCTTTTTTGAAGCTTACCATGTTCAAAACAGGTAAATTTAATTCGTGATCATTATTACAAGTTTGATAGAAATTTCATTTAAGAAATAAGTTCGATTTTAGCTCAGTTCGAACTAGGCAACATGAAAATTTTTGGCTTATTGTCAAATTCGAACGGACACAGTCAGCGGAAAAATTGGTTGCTTCAGTCTTGATGAAACTTTAACGTGACTCGGACATCATTTCAAAAGTGAATAATTGATTGTGCAAAAAAGGCTTAATTACAAAATCTAAAAATACAAACCACCCTTTCAGCCCACAAACCCCTTCGCGCAACTGACCCTATGTCGCATAATTCAATAAAATTGCAAATTGATTGCAACAGTTCAGTCAGTGAGTGCCACGCCAGCCTCCCATGCGTTTAAAGAGCACGCGGGCGGCCATCAGCTCTTCTGGGTGAAAATTTGCATGCGAAATTACACTATTCATCGAATATTTTCGCTCCCTCCCCCCATATCGCCTCCCCTCAGGTAAGTCCTCGGGGTAAGAACCACGATCATAATGCCAATGTTGACCATATGCTCAACCCGGTTTGTCAGTTATCCTCGTGACAACACAGAGAGACAGGCGACCGGATTCGCTCACCGACCACTCTACCGATGATAAATGGCACTCATCAAATCAAGGTGGGAAAGTTATGCAAATTTCACACGCTTGCAATTCCTTCCTTTGAACTCGATCCATGTTGGGTAAATTGCGCCGCGTGCTGGTGGTGGTAGTTACCCCATACGGAGGTACAAGTTGTGGTGCAGATATGGGTAATTTGACCGGAACGCGATCATTTTTCTTCGAGTGGCTTGTTGATTTATCACAGACTCAACGAGAGTACCGACGTGAGTGCGTTGACAGAGCCCAATCGAATAAGGGGGATTGAACGGTATTTCGCCGGGAGCAGTTCCCGGTTCAGAGTTGTGTAAGGTTAGGACTCAGCTGTTGTCGGAATGCGTAGGTAATTCGTTCATGATGGCCTGTGTAAGCATGGTGCCCTCAAGGGATTACTCGTGCGAGAATGGAATCATTCGTCACTTGAATGAGGCTGCGTTATGAGTGGAAATGCAGTCTGTGAAGAAGTGTAAGGTTGGAAGAGTGGAAGACAGTTGGAACGTTGGAACTTTTTTTGGCTAGCGAATGATACTTCATTAATTGTTTGTGGCATATGATACAAATCAGTTTACCCTTCGTTTAGTCTTGTGGTAACGTCCGCGGATGTAAATCTCTCTTAATTCGATTTCCCTGGTACGGTTCATCATCTATTTTGTTGGAGTACCTTGTACCTTTTAATTTCGCCCTATAGGATAATTAGATCAATCACGTGGCTTTATCGGATTCACGCAAGTGTTGGTTTGATAAATAGTAGTGGTTTTTGTTGAGTGTTCATGAGCTATGATCCTCCACCTGTCCATTTTATCCAAATATTCATCAAAACAACAGAGTTCAATGTTGATTAATGTATGAGAATGCCTTTGACGGTTTGTACTGCATTTGGAGCTGGCGTAAAGTCCCTACTGCTTATGAAGCACTTCTTCATAAGCTTGTAAAAGTATTTGTTCTAATTCAAAAATTATACTCTATATTTTTTCCAATATATATTTCCCCGAATAAATCAACAATTGTTTCCTGAAACCTATAGGGAATTCTTCGTTTCATTAGTACTTCCAGGAATTCTCACTCCACTTTCTCAACAAATTATTCTATACAATCTTTAAAAATCTAACAGTGTCTCGTGATTCCTCAAGCAATGTTTTCTGGCACATATAAGATAAATTTTTCCAACCATAATAATTTTTAGATGTTTGTTTTTTTAATAAAAAAAAATGTTAGAACTCCTGAAACAACTCGTAGATGAATACTATAAGAAATTAAGAGAAAATGTCCTGGTGGGATTCGTAGTGAATCACCTGAACACTACCAGCAATCATCAGGATTGTTTTTATGTTTTATTGTCCTTGATTGTTTTTAATATTGAGTTAATTACTAATGAAACCTGAGAAAAATATGCTCAATAGCTTCTTGCAGTAATACCGGAAAATAATTCATAGGAAATTTTGAGAAATTTCCCTAACAATCTTTTCCTTAAAAATCTGCTAAAGATGGAATATTAAAAAGTATTTTTGAATGAAGCCAGTAATTACTTACTAACGTTGTATTAACACCCTGTAGGTCGTTTAATCATTCACAATATTCTCAAAATCTCTACGGTATCTATTTCTCCAAGGACTCATCAAAAAATTTAACAAGAAATTTCTCTAAAAAAGATCTCTAGGATTTTCTTCAGAAAGAACTTTAGCAATACGTCCAAGGATTATTCTAGGGATTATTGCAGAAAAATATAGACACAGCATTCTTCAGCAAAAAATCTACAGTAATTATTCCAGAAATTTGTCAAAGGATACTGCAATTTCTCCAGGGATTTCTACGAAGATGAGTCTAGAAATGTATCCAAGGACTTCTTCAGCAATTTACCCGGGCAATGCATCCGAGATTTTCCGAGATTCAGGAATTTCCCAAGAGATAACTCCAGAAAACGCTTTTTATGATTTCTCCACAAGTTGTTCTAAGGGTTTTTTCTTTCTAGAATTTCTCCAGAGATTTTCCCCGGTATTCCTCCAAAAACTCCAAGGACTCATCAAAAAATTTAACAAGAAATTTCTCTAAAAAAGATCTCTAGGATTTTCTTCAGAAAGAACTTTAGCAATACGTCCATGGATTATTCTAGGGATTATTGCAGAAAAATATAGACACAGCATTCTTCAGCAAAAAATCTACAGTAATTATTCCAGAAATTTGTCAAAGGATACTGCAATTTCTCCAGGGATTTCTACGAAAATGAGTCTAGAAATGTATCCAAGGACTTCTTCAGCAATTTACCCGGGCAATGCATCCGAGATTTTCCAAGATTCAGGAATTTCCCAAGAGATAACTCCAGAAAACGCTTTTTATGATTTCTCCACAAGTTGTTCTAAGGGTTTTTTCTTTCTAGAATTTCTCCAGAGATTTTCCCCGGTATTCCTCCAAAAACTCCGGCAATAATTTCTCCAGGGATTTTTCCAGAGATTTAACTAAATATTCTCAAAGAATTTCCTCTAGGAATTCCTCCATAAAATACTACAGGGATTTCTTAATAATTTTGCTACAGGTTCCTATTGGGTCTACTCCTGGATTTTTTCCAAGTTTTTCTGTAGAAATTTATCTACGGATTTCTCCAATCTTCATGGAAGGAGTTTCTGCGAAAATACTTGAAGGAATCCTTGGAAATTTTTTTAGGATTATTTACGAAGAAACTCCTGGAGAAATTCAAGTTGGAATTTCTGGAAGAATTCCTAGAGGAATGCTTGGAAAGATCCCCAATGTGGTAGATTCTTTGAATATATACGATATGGTAGGTTCTTTGAATTTATACGATGAGGTATAGTTTGATAAAAAATGATTAAACATGAAAATTGTGCTTATTCTATGTACCGGGTAAGAGAATTCGAGTTGACTGAGGTGACGAAAGTCGGCTTGCTTCCATTTAAAATCAGCTTATCTCGACTCGCAGAACAAGTCTGGATGAAAAAGCAGCATGACACATCAAAAACGCAAGAGGTTGATTGATATGTTGGTAAAATAAGGCCCATGAAATTAAAAAAAAAATCGCTAACTGCGTATAGATTGTAGGTAAAATGGTTGATTTTTTAATTTTTCAATCCCTCTGTGTATTAGTGGCAAACTGCTACTCTCGACGATAATCAGATCAAATGTTATACCTTATTTCCATACTATTTAGATACAACTACTTGTTCTCTCCACGAAATATTGGCACAGCCAAACGCCATATGCTTTCTGTAGCAATAAAACATTTTCGACCAAACGTCATTTGACTAAATGTCATTCGACCAAATGTCATAGATTCAAAATTACATTTTTGTTTCGTACATCTTCAAGGACACGTTTCACCGCTCACCGCTTACATCATGTGTCATTCAGTAATAACGAGAATATCATCCACGATAATTTTCTTTATTTTTAAGAGTGTGGTGTTTCTATAATTAATATGTAATAACATATACCCCGCATTTTATTTCACGAATTTGTAAGGACTGTTCATTTTATAAAGTGAACACTTTGTGCAGACTGTATCTTTTTAACTAATCTATGGAATTTCAATCGGTTTTCTGTACATCGTTAGACTAATATTGTACAATGTTGTAATAATAAAATATTCTTCAAAATAATTAAATTTTACACGAGTATGAAAAAACGTTTAGAACGGTCGATTTTTGGAGGTTATCAAAATCAATGATTGTTAGAAATTCCCTGGAAAATTTGACAATCTTTATTTTTTCTTTTTAAAAAAGGCTTGTTCTTCGAAAGCATCATCAATCAGAAGCCAAAGTCAAAGTGATGTTTGAGGGAGTAATACGACAAGCTCAATTCTTCGCACGAAGCATGTTTCAAGATTTGCTTGAAAATAAAAAGGGATTTACTTCGAAGTAACCAGGTGCTAATATAGTAATAATGTGAAAAATAACTTACACCTTCATATAGTTACTTATTTAGTCCCCACGTCACATTTAAAGCACATTAGAAAAACAATTGCTTTATTTTTAGAAGACCTTTCGAAGCACAATGACAATCATCAAAATTGGCAACACTGCTGTAACAAAATCGATTTTATTTTCTACATATTATTTTTATAATATGTTATTCTGAGATTACCAATTGAAATATTCAGAGAAAAACGTTTACAATTTGCTGTAGATCGATAAATATGCGTACATGATTTTAAAAGTATGAGACTTTTTAGTAAAGCGACCATTAAGAGTAAAATTTATACTTAAGACTGCGGTTTAATCTCACGATTTAGCTCTCGTTTACACAAATATAGTATCTTTAGTAATTTAAAATAGTTTTGAACACGCTTTTTACTTATCTCTTTTGCTGGGAGTGAAGGGACGCTGTCTTAGCAAATTTGGCCAAAATGGATATATCACTAAAGTTACCTAATGTCAGAGAATGGAGGAATATAATTCATTTTTTTTAAAGCTACACCTTTAGTGGAATAGTAAAGGGTACAAACCTACAATTTGTTCATAAAAATGAGGATTTTTGTTTGCGAAAAATAATGTTAAACTTTGACGAACAGCTTTTCTTAGGAGTTTTGAAATAAAAACTATTTAGCTCTTCAACCAAAAGCATTTTCTAATATCTTATATTTTTATGATTATCACATGATTCAATAACAATTGTTTCAAGTAGTTACGGTGTGTATTCAGAATTAGTCACACAGTGCACATTACCCGAAAAAAGTATAGAATCGCACCACCGTACACGGAAGACCTGGAAAGGATTAGAATCACTTGCAAGCATAAGTTGCTGTTATAGTGATTCTAAACTTTTGGAGATGTTGCCATTTTATTTATTTATTTCGTCAAGCATAGGTAGACTACATACAATAATTACAATACTTTCTTACATGCTATGGATTACTTCTATTGTTCTTTAGTTGTGTTTTAAGCTGCTCTTTGGACATAGTAATGCCAATGAATTCGCAATGTACATTATACTGACGCATCATACGGTTTATTGGTCCGTTTTAAGCATAATGCGTTCTGCATGATTTTTCTGAAAATAATTTTCTTGTTCTTAAATGCCGAGAGGGTGTGTAGAAGTTTAGTTGAGAAAGAAGTGCAGCGGAGTCTACACGGTTCGAAATAATGTTGTTTATAAAGAGAATCATTGCGAATTCCCGGCGTTGCTTAAGTGTTTCCAAGTTGATGAGCATGCAGCGTGCTTCATACGACGGAAGTGGCAGCACAGTCCAATTCAATTTCCGAAGGGCGTATAAAAGGAATAGCTTCTGTACTGATTCTATGCGTTCTTCGTGTACGGCATGATACGGGTTCCATACTAGGTGACAGTATTCCAGAATTGGTCTTACATATGTAGTATACAATAGTTTAATAGTATATGGGTCTTGAAAATTGTTGCTGAACCTCTTAATGAAGCCAAGCATGCTGTTTGCTTTGTTTATTATGGAATTATAATGTTCTACAAAAGTGAGTTTAGAGTCTAGGATTACGCCCAAATCCCTTACAATTTTACACTTCTGCACTACTTGATTTCCTAAAAATACTTCAATTGGTGGTGTTACATATTTTCGACTAAATGCTATTGAATTACATTTTTTGATATTGAGCTGAAGTAAACTTTTTTGGCACCAAGTGAAGAATAAGTTAATGTCATTCTGGAATTCTTCTGCTTCGCTAGAATTACTTACTTCCATGAAGAGCTTCATGTCGTCTGCATATATAAGAAATTTTATTTTTCTAAGTAAAAAGGAAATGTCGTTTACATACAAAATAAAAAGAAGTGGGCCTAAATGAGAACCTTGAGGTACTCCAGAGGTTACAGAAATGGGTGCTGATAATTTATTTTGAAAGCGCACAATTTGTTTCCTATGTGATAGATATGACTGGATCCAACTCAAGAGTCCTGGCTCCATTCCTATTTTCTGCAATTTGAAGATTAATAATGGTATGTCGATTCGGTCAAATGCCTTACTAAAGTCAGTGTAGAGGGCTTCTACGTGCTTGCCATTGTCCATTGCGTTGAGAATAAAAGATACAAATTCTAGCAGATTGGAAGATGTTGAGCGGCCTTTAAAAAAGCCATGCTGCCTACAAGTAATTTGTTTTTTTACTTGCTGGAAAATTTTGTCGTTTACGAGAGATTCGAAGAGTTTGGGAATACATGAGATGATGGCAATTCCGCGATAGTTCCTTATGTCAGATTTTGTACCTGATTTGAAAACAGGCACCAAATATGAGGATTTCCAAGCTACTGGGAATTTTCCATTATTTAGTGACATGTTGAAAAGGCGTTCTAAGGGAAGGGTAAGTTCTTCTGAGAGATTTTTGAAGAACAAATCAAATATTTTAATACTCTTTGTATGCGATTCCATAGATTTGAAGGGTACACACAAAATAAATATAAATTTAAGTTTATTTTCATGCACATATTTGAAGCACCAAAACAAATATAAATTTAAAAGGCCAATCTCTTACTTTTAAATCCAATTAAATTTACTTGATCGTGTAAAATTCAAGCATTTTGAGTTGTACATTTAATGTAAATTTATTATGATTTACATAGTGCTGTAACAATACATGAGCTCGATTAGTTTGTACAGTAGTCTACAGTTAACACTATATCGAAATTTAAATATTTGTTTACTGTGCAGTGTATATTATGACTATTTATGAAAAATCAATTCCGAAGCAAAGGATGATTGTGGTTGCTTCAAATTCGAATAACAGTGCCATTATCTGTTGTATGTATTGTATGAACGATTCATAAGATAAGCCAAAGCAAAACGAATAAAATTGGTCGTGAGAAGCACGATCACGATGTGAAACCATCGAAAGAGGTCAAATAATGCACGATGAGGAGTTCGACAAAACAGCAAAAACGACACCCGTTGCGGTCCATCCTCTACTAGCGGTTTCTGTGATTCTCCGGAGATAAATGCATCCGAGCAAAATATATGGAAGATGGATGGATTCAGTGCGGGACGAAGGAGCGCAACAAAAAGTGCAGTAGCGAGCGCAGTCGGAAAGGTACAAGAGAGAAAAGTGCTTTCTGCTGCGGTGAAAAAAAAAACTAAAAAAAGACGTTCTACGTCAAGTGATTGATACGAAGGACCTCACGCAAAACTGATCACCGCTGATTGGCCGTTTTGCGATGTGTTATTGGAAATATAAATTGGTTACCATCAACCTGCTGCATAGAGTGTCCCAAAATTTGCACTTTGTCAGAAAACTTGGGGCTCAACCTCCAAACAATAGCTGAGTTACAGACAAACAAAAAATATTGACTTGGTATTAGCCACAAATAAAAAGTACTCCAAAAATCTCAATGGGCAACCTCGAAACGTAAATTCTCAGAGTTTCCTTATACGAAAGTTTGCTTGCAACATCTTTATCTCAACTAAGAAGTGTGGATCCGATTCCCGTTTCAGGCTAGAAAACATTCCGAGAGGAATGTTTTCCGACTGTGCCACTGGGTGCGGCAACGCTCAGAAATAAGCATCGCGTTGCATTCTAGTTTGTTGTATAGTATGGTGTTTTCTTCAAAGTGCAAATAGTCCATTGGAAGCATTAACGTATTCACGTGTAGGTAGGTTGCACTCCCAAGTTTCCTGACAAAGTGCAATTTTGTGATACCCTAGTGGTGCTACTACCGTGCGTAGTTGTGCAATTATTGCACCACAATCACGTTTACCACCACCAGAAATAAGTAGAGTAAACAGAAGGAAAAATGTGAATAATTCAGTTGAAATGTGAGACACGTTAATTTTAATGGGAATTTGAGGTTGGCGGTGTATGTCTTCCAAGTAGTATCCATGTTTTGAAAGGGAAAACAAAAAACATCACCCTCATCGCTGCTTTCGTGACATTGAACGATAATCTGCTTAATCGGAGTTCAATAAGTTCAACAAGTGGAGTCTCAATTTGCTGATAGCCGCAAAAAGATAGTTCCTCAAATTAGGTTCGATATTTACGCCAACAAATTCCGATGAAAAACTTGTCCGGCTGTAGAGTAGCCAGTGCCAGTACCTCTACCGCCTCATCAGCGTTCAATTTAAAAGTTGGTAACTAAATCATTTCCCGGAATCTCGAGGCTCCCAAGTGGATTAAACGATGTGCCGACACTTTTGGTCAGTAGCGATGGAATTGGCCATTCCACAGCATGAGAGAGCTGAAGCCGATAGAGAGAATGAGCACCCAGACACCGTCCAGTAATTGTCAATCGAAATTGATTTGAAGCAAAGCAGAGCGTAGCATTATGTCCCAACGACTATGGATCGTCGAATCACATGCAGCATCTAACAAACCACGCCGGCGGAGTTCAACGGATCCCAGCCCAACAACATGAATCGTGCGTCTCCACTAGCGACAGACGATAAAAGCGGATTTTCTCATCGTAAAACAGTCGGCGAAAAGTTTTCCTCCTCGTAAAGGCTCCAGAGCGTGTTAGGTTTATTGCCTTACAACCACTAACTGACCGACTAGCAATGGTTTCCATCATCTACCGTTCCGTACTTTAGCCAGGGAAGTTTCCTTCCAGCCAGGAACAGGTCATAAAGGAACTCTTTTCTAATCGATGCCATCGTTGTAGTCTTTGACGATTGTCGTTGTTCTTAACGTATTTTCATGCTTATAGCTAAATATCGCCTCAGAATATATCGTTATTTTCAATGGGATGCTATTTGGTTTCCTGGATAATGCTGTCTTAGATGTTGAAAAGTTTGCCAACTTGAAATGTGACGCAGGAGCTATACTTGATTTCGTCGAAGACTTTTATTGTTATAGTGATTAACTCTTCTTCTACCAAGGGGGTGAAAAGTTACGCCAACTACCAAGACGCAATTATTCACAAATTCAACAATAAAACGAAATTAAAAGCTGTGACATACAGGTGTTTCGACATTAACTTGCTTTTTTGAGTGTAGTGAACATATTTGAGCGGAAATTGAAATTTTAGATTACACTCAAAATTTATTTTACTTAAAATATTACGGAAAACCTTGTTTTTGCACGCGTTTGCCTGAAACTCAAAATTCAAAGCGATGACGTACAGTTTTTCCAACATGAAATTGATTGTTAAAGTCAAGTAAACATGTTTGAGTAAAAAACTATAAGGGTACATCCCTATGGGGTTGTACGAACTGGTGACGTAGGACTATGATGGTTAATTTAACTGAATTTGATGTCGTTCTTGTTGCTCGTTTTGACTTCATACTGTTTTCAGTGCTCGAAACTTTCGTGCATATAACGAAACATTTATGCATATAACGATTTGCAGCCAAGTGTACGTTTAATCATGTCCCAAATATACATTATCTTTATCCGATGAACTCGTCATATTTATCTATGAAAATGTGAAATTTCACTTCAGGTTGTATGATCATTTTGAAATTATATTAGTAACCTCCTATGAAATATATGGTAGCATTGGAAAGAATAGTAGTGATTGAGGCTTGTTCAGTATGCTGAAGCAAAATCTAAGTAATTCTAATCAAAGTATATTTAGTAGCAATGTATCTATAGGAATTTATTCGAGGATTATAATGAAAGCTTCAGTCATCGCTTTGTTGATCTTATGGTTTGAGAGAAATATTATACATTGCTTGGCAATGTGATAAATTAAGTCGGAAATATTACTCTGTTAACTCTCTTACACACATTTGGTGGCCCTGAAAAGAGCCAAAGGCTTTGTTAGCTCGGATGCTGTCTTAGATGAATCGCACTACAGGATGTTATCAGTTGATTGCCATGGTTAAACGAAGAATCCCCAACGCAAGTGTAGAAATTTGTATAAGTTCTCTGCTTATAAGACGAACCAGTTGAATGTTTCGTGGTGTGGATGGCACACATCAGCAACAGGTATTAGATCACACGGCTGAAGTCGAAATCTGAAAACGTAGCTTAAGTTTGAAATCTTGAGCGATACCACAAGCCGGACGCTCGATTTGTCTAATGATAGTAGTAATGATGCCTAACGGGCTTGATTCTTGACTGCACCACAGATGAGTTTATCACGAGCCGAAATCTCATAAACCAGATGCTGATCAACAGCTCAGCAGGCTTCTGGCTACGAGGTGCTCCTCGCTAAGCAGTTTCGGAGGAGCTCTTACCAGCTCGAAAGCGAAAATGGAATGAAGCCGAATCCGGCAAAAAAGCATGCTTTAAACCCTTAGATTAGCAGATTATGCTCCTCCCTTTCGTGCTCTTCTCTTTCTAATCGACCAATCTGGAAAATGGGTATGTGCCAATAATGTGTTGGGCTAAGAATTACTTGAATATTGCGAAAAATGATATTTCGTGAGAAATTTATCAAACATGAATAGTTGGAATGCTTGACATTTACTAAATATTCTCTAATTAGCTATTGATAATCACTAGTTTTCTTTAGTATGAAGGTGAATTTCTGATTCATGGGTGCCCAAATTATGAAAATTGTTCAATCAGAAATTCTCATGAAAACCATTCTAAATATGTCGCAAATTTGTTACATGTGATAATTTTCATAATCGAAATGCTCCCATGAAATATGGCAAATCAAAGACACTGTTGGAAATGCCACTCTAGTTTACAATCGTTGTGAAATGTTGAGCACTCACCCCGACGGCACAGCAGCAGTGTCCGAGAATAGTCTCAAATTGTCGTGCCATCAATTATTCATGAAAAATTAAATTTTGTACGAAACTGTGAGATTGATTGAGGAATATAATATGTAATAAGGTCGGAAATATTATTCTTTCAACTCTTTTCCACGAATTTGATGGCCCTGACAAGGGCCGATGGCTTCCTTAGCCTCGATGCGGTCACAGATAAATAGCACTGCGGGATTGATCAGTTGATTGCCATGGTCCGTGGATGGCGCACAACAGCAACGGGTAGTGGATCACCGGGCACAAGGCTAAATCTGGAGACGATGCTCACTCTTGAAATCTTGAGCGATTTCATAAGTCCGACGCTTGATTCGCTGCTCTTTTCTCTTCGGATCAGCTTCTGGAATTTAGCTCCCAAACGGGCTGGACGCTGGATCGCTAGCTTGAAGGACGTCGCTGCGCAGGATCGGAGGAGCTCTTGCCAGCTCGGAAGTAGAAACGGAATGAAACCGAATACAACGAAGCAAGCATGCTATATTCCCTTAGATTAGCAGATTATGCTCCTCCCATTCGTGCTCTTCTCTTTCTAATCGACCAATATGGGAAATGCATATGTGCCAATAATGAGTTGGACTTAGAATTACTTGATAATTGCGAAAAATGATAATGCGTGAGAAATTGGTCGAACATGAATGGGTTGACATTTACTAAATATTTAATAGTTCGCTATTGATAATCAATAGTTTTCTTTAATATGAAGGTAAATTTCTGATCCATGGTACCAAAATTATGAAAATTGTTCAATAGGAATTTCTTTTCAAAAGCATTCTAAACATGTCGCAATTTTGTTACATGTGATCATTTTCGTAATCGAAGTGTTCTCATAAAATATGGCAAATCAAAGACACTGCACATTGGACCGAATCGACAATTTAGCTGGAAAAAAGTGTTATCTCTGTTCTCGTCGGATTTAGACGTTTGATGTCTTCAGAGAAGCTATTCGTAATTGAGTTTTGCATCTTTTAAGGAAAAAGTTAAATAGGGTGGCCCATATTTAAGCTGAAATTTTGACTCAAACTTTTTTGTTTGATGAAATTTGTGGCTGCGCTCTTCTGCAAACTTTTAGAAAATATTATTTTGAATAACTTTGTCGAAGACACTTTTGATCTAACTCTTCATTTGAGCTAAGTAAATTGATTTTGAAAGTATTAACTTAGGGTGAACCCAAAAAATCAGTTATTTTGATCTAACTTTTTTGTTTTCAGTTTTACGTGAATGTGGTCTTTAGAAGAGTTGTAGAGGGAGTAAAGATACAAGTTTTTGCTGAACATCGCAAGTTTGTAATTCTTGTGATTTTGAAGTTATAAGCAAATTTAAGTGAAAAACTATGAAATCTTTAGATGCCCATTAGTCATTGAGTTGGTTCGATAAAATTTTTCTTTAAATGGCATTCGAAAGGCCATACAATAGGCAACTTTTGCTGTAAAAACTGCGAGAACGTATTTTTTGTAAATGGAGAAAATTCACTTTAAAAATATACTTAAAAAACTCGAAATTCGCTTGTAACTCACAAGATTTTCAAGTTAACGGCGTGCTGTCTTCAGCAAAGTTGTAGAATTTACCTAGATCTATAACTTTTCCATACACCAATTTGAGGAGAAATGTGAAACAAAAATATTAGAACTTATAATACATTTTACTATTAGTTAATACAAAATTATTCAAGTAGTAGCAGTATAATTGTACTTTTATTCTATCAATAATTTTCCAAACCACTTTTTGATAACCTTGGCTTCTTCAATAATGTTAGATTATTCCACCATTTCCACAGTTCTGTATCCCAGGACACTATTGTATGTATTCAGTCGCAATAATAGCAGTCACAATGACGAAACAGTTAAAGTTTCTTATATTGCATTGGCATCATTTTACATTTTGAATTATACGTGAATTATACCACTGAGTACTAATAAAATAATAATAAAATCATAATACCATACAAAGTTTACAACAGCAAGTATATGAAAGCGACTGCTGATATACTAACTTAATGTTTTATAGTAATAAATATAAGGTGACCTACATCTGAATCATTTCTTCATATTTTGTTGCACATTTCTCTTAAAATTGGTGTATGGGAAAGTTGTAGATCTAATCAAAGTCTTCAACTTTGCTGAAGATAGCACGCCGTTAACTTTAAAATCTTGTGAATTACAAACGAATTTCGTGTTTTTTAAGTGTGTCTTTGAAGTGAATTTTCTCCATTTACAAAAAATACGTTCTCACAGTTTTTGCAGCAAAAGTTGCCTATTGTATAGCCTTTCGAATACCACTTACAGAAAAATTTTATCGAACCAACTCCATGAGTTATGGGCATCTAAAGATTTCATAGTTTTTCACTTAAATTTGCTTATAACTTCAAAATCACAAGAATTACAAACTTGCGATGTTCAGCAAAAACTTGTATCTTTACTTCCTCTACAACTTTTCTAAAGACCACATTCACGTAAAACTGAAAACAAAAAAGTTAGATCAAAATAACTGTTTTTTTGGGTCCACCCTAAGTTAATACTTTCAAAATCAATTTACTTAGCTCAAATCAAGAGTTAGATCAAAAGTGTCTTCGACAAAGTTGTTCAAAATAATATTTTCTAGAAGTTTGCAGAAGAGCGCAGCCACAAATTTCGCCAAACAAAAAAGTTTGAGTCAAAATTTTAGCTTAAATATGGACCACCCTATTTAACTTTTTCCTTAAAAGATGCAAAACTCAATTACGAATAACTTCTCTGAAGACATCGAACGTCTAAATTCGACGAGAACAGAGATAACACTTTTTTCCGGCTAAATTGTCGATTCGGTCCAATGTGCACTGTCGGAAATTCCACTCTAGTTTACAATCGTTGTGAAATGTTGAGCACTCACCCCGACGGCACTGCAGCAGCGTCCACGAATAGTCAATTATTCATAACAAATTAAATTTTGTATGAAGCTGCGAGATTGATTGAGAAATATAAGCTCTAATAAGGTTGGAAATATTATTCCTTCAACTCTTTTCCACAAATTTGATGGTCCTGACAAGGTCCGATGCCAGATAAATAGCACTGCGGGAAGTTATCACTTGATTGCCATGGTCAAACGGGAAATCCTCAACGCAAACAGCAACAGCAACGGGTAGTGGATCCCCGGGCACAAGTCGACATCTGGAAACGATGCTCACTCTTGGAATCTCGAGCGATTCCGACGCTCGATTAGCAGCAACTCCTCGGATCAGCAACTCTGGGGGCTTCTGGTATCTGGTTCCTATCGGGCTTGCTTCTTGACCACCGATGCTGAATTTATCACGGGTCGAAATCTGGGAGCGCGGATAAATTTGCGGCGGCGACGACGATGGCTTGGACGCTTCTCCGAGCAGCCGTAGTTTGCCGCTCGGAGAAGCGCCCAAGCCATCGTCATCGCCGCCGCAAATCAATCTTGCGTCTTCCTCTTCCGACGACACAAATTGAACTGTGACGCGGTTGCAAAAGCAAAGCGAGAATGACTCGCCCGACCGTGTTCACAGTCCGACCGCAAAAAGAAGACTGAGGGAAGAAGCAGGGACCCGTTTGCTTTTATAGTGGGAAGCGACACCGTCAAAAAGTGCTCAAACGTGATTGGTTGGATAAGAAAGGGGTCAACATTTATCAAATTTTCAATAGTTTAACAACAAAATTCACTTATCGGATATATTACTAACGATGCGTAGATACATTTCTGATCGAATGATACAAAAATCGTAATAATTGGTTCATAACAACTGAGTTATTAACGTTCAAAATCTCCCCTAATTTCGTTACATGTCTCATTTTCCGTACTTTTAAAGTGCACCCCAATATAGAAAACAAAGACGTAGTCCTACGTCAAAAATGAATTTCCGATAATACTCAAAAATTATTTTACTCAGAAAACCACACAAGAAACGTAATTCTTGAGCTTATTTGTCTGTAAATCAAAACTGAAGGCTATGATATATAGTTTTTTTCAGTATGAATCTACTCGAAGAACTCATGTGAACATGTTTGAGCGGAAATCGAAATTTTGTATTGCACCCAAAATTTCTTTTACCTAAAATATTACGAAAATAACTATTTTTTGAAACCCGTTTGCCTGTAACTCAAAATTCAAAGCGATAACATATAGTTTTTCCGACGTAAAATTGATTGTTACAGTCAAGTGAACATGTTCGAAAAATTTCATTTTCTGCTCAAACATGTTCACTTGACATTTACAAGTAAATACATGCCGAAAAAACTCTACAGGTCATATCCTTCAGTGTTGATTTACAAACCATATAGCTCTAGGAATACTTTTTGGTGTAGTTTTCTGGGTAAAGTAAAATCTATATGTCATCGCATTGAAATTTGCGTTACAGGCAAACGGGTCCAGAAAATAGGGGTTTTCGTAATATTTAAGGTAGCAGAAATTTTAAGTGTAATCAAAAATATCAATTTCTGCTCAAACATGTTCACTACACTCAAACAAGCAAGTTAATGTTGAAAAATCTATATGTCACCGCTTTAAATTTTGTTTTGTTGTTGATTATGTGAAAAAAATGTTTTTTCAAAAAACTCGGTAGTGCCTTTTGCTTAATAAATTTGGGTAGACGCATCAATTTCAAAAACCCAAAAATGAACATCAATTTTGATCAGTGTCCGGTTCCACCACTGAAATTTTTTGAAAATCGCTGCATAAACTACAAAGATATGCATAGTCAAAGTTGTACTTCCGACTCTCTGAAGGGGGTTGGGTGTACAAATGGTAATAATCTAGAAATTTAACATGGCTATGTTGAAGAAATACAAAGCATTATTACACGAGCATAACAAATCTACGCGCCGGGATTCGCCTACTGATATTTAACTAGATGTTTTCGGTGTTATTTGGGAGGTGCAGGTTCTGTCAATTGAAGCATCAACCTAAGAATGCTAATGTCGCTGCTGTTCGTGTTACCAACATCTAGTTTGCCACAAACTGACAGCGTGAGTACCGGGCCTCAAAGTGTCATATTATTTTTAATAACCAAAACAACGACAAGATATTGAACAAACAATGAAAAACCATAATTTAAGGTAATAAAAATTAAAATCAGTTTTGTGACAACAACGCCACTAGCGTTCTACTACTAATATTTCTATTGTTCTGTCTCAGTCGAGACGTAAGTCAAACAGAGGAAGAAGAATTTCCCGAGCAGGTGTAAAAAGCTTGATAATAGCAGATTTTGATACGGATAGCTAAAAGTGATATTAACTTGATGGATATAAGAGATAGAAGATCTAAAAATGAATTCTAATTTTGCTCCCGTGACACAATATGACACAAGCTTATCATATTTAGCTTTCTCAAGATCTAACCAAGACCAGCGACCCATTAATCAGATCCACAAATATATTTTTTTGTTATTGTTTAGAAGTTCCAGGAATAAAATTTTGATATTATCTTTAGATCTTCTATCTCTTATGTCTATCAGGTCAATATCACGTTTCGATGGTCAGTACTTCGCTTCTGTTCGGGTAGAGTGTTTTTTTTTTTCCTTTCGTATTATATTTTAGTATAGATTTTTTATAGAGACTGTGAGCATGTTGAAAAAATAGATTTAGTCTGAATTGAATCGTGTAGTTTCAATTGAATTAAACCTCAAATGATAGTTTAAGTGCTAATTTAGATGCTTGGTGGATTAGATTATTGAAAAGTTAAATAAATCATAGTTCAAACTTCATGTAGACATCAATGAAATCAGTATTTTATACAACTTTGACGACCTGTAGCTCAAAATTGTGACGTGCAGGAATATTTCTAGGAGCGGCATCAGATTTAGATACCTAAAATTTACTAGAGACACATATTTTGATCCTTGAGACACGCAAAAAGGTTTTTTTTTTGTTACACTGTGTATTTGATGTATTGTAAAATATCCCGTTCCCTTTGTTCGAGGTTGAATTCGACTCATTTTTTTTTTACTTAACTCAAGTAAATTGGAAAACCGCGACTTGTCACTTTTAACAAGGTTTAAAATGTAACAAGGACATCTGTACACCATAACGCACAACGAAAAGGTGATCTACTCTCGTTGTGGGTACAGCTTAGTCTTCTTATGAGCACTTCCACAGATATTCACCCCTATTCTTGTTTACGTTCGAATGCCGTTTTGCACTCCCGTTTAAGCCAGCAATTTAAAGGACCATGGATTCGAACGAATAGGATTATAAACCGAATAGGATTCGATCCGCCGTAAACAAGAATAAGGATGAATAACTGAGTTTCCATTTCGTATTCGTATGTCATACGATACGATGATACTCTATGCCCATGAAAGTCAAGGAAATTTCCACATAATTTATAGTCAAATTTGCCATTTATCTTGAACACCCTCTCCCATTTACTGCTCCGTTCTTGCACCAATGCATATGATTACTCATATTAAGCATTGTATCACACCTTTATATGGCCGCACACTTCTATTTTTAGCGACAATGGTGCCTGCCACGTCAGAATGCAGACCAATGTGGGGAAGGGAAGGGGAATTGAAGATACATTAAACTGGCTCCCACGGTAGACCGTATATACCACTGCATCTACGCCAGTTCATGCGGGTGTGTATGGGTTGGGGGAAAGGCATGGAAGAGAGGTTTGCTTTTGTGGTTAGCAGAATGCCTATGTATCAGGCGTAAGGAAAGGCATGCGCGTGGAAGAATAGAAGAGTTAGGGAAACGGTTTCTTGTCCGTCTCTGGTTCTAGCGTTTGCTATGAACGAATAGTTTGAGTGTGATAGATTTAGAATGGAAGATAGAAGCAAGTGAGATATATACAACTTCAAAGTACGAGGAAAGGAATGGGCCTGGGATTGAACCCATGACCTTCTGCTTATGAAGCAGAAGCGGTAGCCATCAGACCACCAACCCCGTCTAAAAACTAGTTCAGCTTTCTAATGATGTAAAAATTTAAAACCTTCGATTGCAAACACCATGAAATTTCATCTTTTATAATAAAATCCAATATGGCGGCCAAATTTAATATGAGGTTAAATATGTTAATTTTTGCAAATGAAGCCTCTATGTTTTCTTTTTCCAAAACCATGTTAACGTGAAGGGATTGTTGAACAAATTTCTGAGTTATGGCAGTTTGAGTGTGCCAAGAATTATTATAAATCTATGAGTCCCCAAAAACTGTATCAATTATAATTTGCGAGGGATTTATCAATTTGACAAAGACCAGGTGTAAATAGTGGGTCGGTCTCAGCGAGAAAAAAAAATATTATAAAATTCTGAAGAATGATGTTTTTATTTATATTGCTGTCAGCAATTTCGTCCATATTTCGCAAATGTATTCTGTTTCAAATTATGTAAATATTGTTTTTACTGTAAATCAGGGGAGATAAGTTGACCATTCCAGCATCCATGTGTATAAATTGTTAAAAGAGCTACAATTTTTTTTTTTTTTATTTCCAGAGATGATATATTGTTCGATAACCACTCTTAGTTTTCAAAATCAACAATATGAAAAAAAAAAAAAACATTTTTTTTTTTAATTATTGATGCACCGATGAAAGGTCTACTACAAAACAATCGACTTTAGTCGAGCTACTGTAAAATCACCATTCAATTAAAGTATTTTATGCATTCCATACATGTTTTCTAAATTCATATCTGAGATTTAAAGTTCATTTTCAAAGAAAAAAATATTTATCGTAAGTAGCGGCGTTGGTGTGCGATCGGACCAAAAATGCGAAATAAACTACTAACTCCAGGAATCTTATATTTTTAAGGTAGCTATAGATAACTGCAAGGAATACTACATTAAAATTTTATAATAATATTCCTCAGTGACGTAGCTAGGGTTTTCGAGGCCCGGTGCGGACTCAAATTTGGGAACCCTTTATTTTTTTTTTTTTTTTTAATTTTTTTATTAGTATCATTCCAAACATTACATTCATTTCTTATATCTAGGTGTTCTGTGTTATTAGACAACACTATCATCCTAATTTGGTAAAACAAACTTATTTTATTAACATTTTGTTAACAACATATAACATTTCATTTGCCGTAGCAGTTCAGATTTTTTACAGGTAAGTTGATTTCATCTGCTTATAAGAGAAAAAAACGCTTTAAATATACTTAACCTAACTTAACCCAAACATATAACGCATTAATCGTGGCAATAGAAGATTGTAACGATTTTTGCCTGAAATTATTTATTATTTTATTTGACTTTTGTTCCAATGTTTCAACATTGGATATTCTATGTAACTCATTGGTACTATACCAGGGAGGAAGCCTCAGAATCATTTTCAAAAGTTTATTTTGAATTCTCTGCAGAGCTTTCTTCCTGGTATTACAACAGCTAGTCCATATTGGTACAGCATACAACATGGCTGGCCTGAAAATTTGTTTGAATATCAAAAGCTTGTTCTTAAGACAAAGTTTCGATTTTCTATGAATAAGGGGATAAAGACATTTTACATATTTATTAAATTTGGCTTGAATGCCCTCAATGTGATTTTTGAAAGTTAAATTCTTATCAAGCATGAGCCCTAGATACTTAACTTCATCTGACCAATTTATTGGAATCCCTCTCATCTTGACAACATGTCTACTTGAAGGTTTCAAATAAAGAGCTTTTGGTTTATGTGGGAATATTATTAGTTGAGTTTTGGAAGCATTAGGAGAAATCTTCCATTTTTGCAAGTATGAAGAAAAAATATCCAAACTTTTTTGCAATCGACTACAGATGACACGCAGGCTTCGTTCTTTGGCGGAGAGGCCTGTGTCATCCGCAAACAAGGATTTTTGACATCCCTGAGGTAACTCAGGTAAGTCAGATGTGAAAATATTGTATAATATTGGTCCCAAAATGCTGCCTTGAGGAAAACCAGCTCTTACAGGAAATCTTTCAGATCTGGAGTTTTGATAATTAACCTGAAGTGTACGATTTGCCAGATAACTTTGAATTGTTCTAACAATGTATGTTGGAAAATTAAAGTTTTTCAATTTTACAATCAAACTTTCATGCCAAACACTGTCGAATGCTTTTTCTATGTCTAGAAGAGCAAGACCAGTAGAGTAGCCTTCAGATTTGTTGGAACGGATCAAATTTGTTACACGTAAAAGTTGATGAGTGGTCGAATGTCCATGGCGGAATCCGAACTGTTCATTGGCAAAAATTGAATTTTCGTTGATGTGGGCCATCATTCTGTTCAAAATAACCTTTTCAAAAAGTTTACTGATGGAGGAAAGCAAACTGATTGGACGATAGCTAGAAGCTTCTGCAGTATTTTTGTCTGGTTTTAAAATTGGAACAACCTTAGCATTTTTCCATTTGTCAGGAAAATATGCTAATTGAAAACATTTGTTAAATATATCAACTAGAAATGATAAGCTACTTTCTGGAAGTTTCTTGATGAGGATGTAGAAAATTCCATCATCGCCAGGAGCTTTCATATTTTTGAATTGGGCCCTTTAAAATAGGGATGTACGCTGCTAAGCTAACATACAATTGACATCTGACTAGTCAAGTAATCGAAATCATAATATTTTTACTATATACTATATATACTATATACTATGTATATACTATGCACATTTCGATTTGTGATTGAAAAAAATGGAACTTTTGTTCATGTGTTATTGAAGTCACTCTGAACTTTTTATTTAGGAATCAAGATGTCAATGAATGAATATGCCGATACGACCACTTCAGGACTGGTAGTGGTCAAGTGTCTTAAAATATGAATTTCAGGGACCTCATGCCTAAAAACGCAACCAAAAGACCACAGGAACCTGATATAATAAGGAGAGATTTTTACCAGTCACGAGAAGATTCCTTGTGATGTTACGCCAAATATTACTTTATGTATTTAATGATTTTCTGATATAGATAGATATCTTTATTTAAGAGATTTGCAGCCCGAAGCTGGTTCATCTCTTAAGAAAAGAGGATTTTTTGAGAATGTAATTCAGATATTTGCTTGCAATTTCCTCCAGTTATCATTCTGAAGAATTCTTCACTAGTTCATTGAGCGATTCCTTCACAAACTTTCCAATGATTTCCTCCCGATTATCATTCAAGATACCTTGAATTCATCCAAAGACATTCTCAAACATTAGTCCAGGGACTTCTTCAAAGATACGCTGCTCAAGCAAGCAATTTTTCTCGGACCTCGCAGAAAAAATAACTACAAATTGTTGCAGACACTAAGAGATTCTTGAAAACCGCGATTACTGTGATTGAATATTATTTGATTTTAGACCTGTTCTTCTTCTTTTTAACATTACGTCCCAACTGGAATAAAGCCTGTTTTTCAGTGTTCTTGTGGGCATTTCCACAGGGGTGCACGACGTTAGGCATAAGGACGTTAGGCATAAAGAATATTAGTCCTAATAGACGATAGGCATAATTTCCAAAAAAAAAATTGAAATTGTTTGTGTGAAAAGTTAGCTGACATTTTAGGTAATTGTGGAGGGATTCAAAGATCAGAAGTGTGTTATTTGAAATGCGATTGCATTGTTCCTGTCGTCCCATAGCAGTGAATTCTTTGAGGTCAATTTCTAAGACAAAAATTGATTAAACATCATAGGCTATTATTTATACTTATACGGTCAATTTAATGACTGTAAGAAATGGATCTTCTTCCAATAATATGCTGTTTTATATTTCCATTAAAAATGTACGCAAAGCTATATGCTGAATACTGTGCTATGATTTGTTTGAGCTTGACTGTTAATTTGACTTTGAAATCAAATTTTACTTTTCAAACTCGACGAATTTCAAATATTTTCAAGGTACTTTCGGCAATGCTGCCATATGTGGCTGATCAAAATTGTTTGAAAATTATCGAAAATTGTTGGCAGAAGACGCAAACGAACTGTTTTCACTATATTAAATCAATGAGCAGACTCTGAGTGGGAATGTAACGCTTTTCTTGGCGTCACACTACCAGAATATTATTGTTGAAGATAATGTCACCTATCATAACATGAATTTATTAATTATCTACATGAATGTCAACTATCATAACATGAATTTTTGACTTGATTATAGATTATTGTCTTCAAGTTAATCATTTGCATTATAAGTACTAATGATTATGCGGAAGATTTTTCACTAAACTAAACAACTCTAAAAATAAATAACACTTGCACATTTCAAATATAAATGTATACTTACAATAATGGATTGAGCTGGACTTTAGAGTAATAACAATGACTATGACATCAATCTTCTTCCATATCTTGCTATAATCGATTCATTGTCAAATTTCATAACTCTGAAAATAGTTATTTATAACCAACCAATTATCTCACCCCCTCGTGACGTATGATTTTCACTATTTTTATGAGCTGTTACATTTTAAGGACACCCATCCACCCCTATCAACGTAATTACAATGATCGATATAAGAAGAATTTTGAATGGCACACACGCAAGTTATTTTATACCGAACGTCCATTATGCCTAACGTCTATTATGCCTAACATATTTACGACTAACGTCCTTATGCCTAACGTCATTATGCCTAATGGGATACACTCCGAAGATACTCTTTACCCTGAGAAATCTAGGATAAAGATCTTCGACCGGTGGAATTTGAACTCACGACCCTCAGCTCGGTCTTGCTGAATAGCTGCGCGTTTGCCGCAACGGTTATGTGGGCCCCTTACTGTAGGCCTGTAATTATTTTTATTTAATCTTCTTCTTCTTCTTCTTCTTGACATTTACACCCTCACTGGGACAGAGCCTGCTTCTCAGCTTAGAGTTAGTACTTATGAGCACTTCCACAGTTATTATCTGAGAGCTTTCTTTGCCATTTACGCATTCGCATATCGTGTGGCAAGAACGATGATACTCTATACCCAGTTAAGTCAAGGAAATTTTCATTACGAAAAGATTCTGGACCGACCGGGAATCGAACCGAGACACCTTCAGCATGGCTTTGCTTTGTAGCCGCGGACTCTAACCACTCGGCTAAGGAAGGCCCCAATTTTATTTAATACTACTTCTAATAAATTTGACATATATCGCGATGAACGTGATTAACACGAGACTTTACTTCTTCATACCGAGATGAAGTAATTAAAAAGCCTTCAAAATTCCAATCACATTCTCTGGAAGTCAATCGATTGCAAAACATCAAAATAATTGACGATTTTCTCATATCATCGAAGCGACTCCGCTGGCTCCAAAAAGGAAAAGTTGAACTCCCCTGAGTGATGGCATCGAACAGAAGATCCATACGGCAACTCATGCTTCCAAACAAGGCGAAGATTCATCCGAAAAATCTTCCTGCAGTAGGTACTGCTCGGTAATGAAATCTACACTTTTGACATAATAAGCCGCTCCGGGAGGACCCGCAAATAATGTCATAAATTACGGCAATTGCCAAACTAATACACCGATTGAACAAAAAGGTAGCAAAAACAGAATGGCATTCCCGAGTGGAGTTGGAAGGTTTGCTTTCCTTTTTGCCTTCTTTCCCATCCTCATGGCTATAGGGCAGCTCCATATCGGTACCGGTAAATCATCACCGCCACACAGTGGCGCATGGCCGGACACTGATGTTCTTAAAATCACTTGTTGGCATTTTTGATAGACTTCTGTATTACAGAGCATCCTAAGTCCGGAAATGTCAGCAAAATTGGACTGCGTTGACTGTAGAGCACCTTATGAAATTAAAACAGCTGTATTTCAACGAAATCAGTTTTCTTGCCTCTCTTTGCCCTTTCATTCTCTTATTTTATATAATTTATCTGGTTCGTCAATCAAATCTACATCCTATTTCACAGCTGGATTGAAATTTTCAATTGAAATTTAAATTACCATAAGAAAGTTTAAGTTGTATCTTCAGTTAGGATTAATGTACAATTGTTCGCATTTCGACCAAATTCTATGTATTAGTTGATTTTTTATATGTGTTACCACCGTTAGAGGAAATAAGTCTTCGATTCTTCAGCGAACAATTTATTGTAGAATGTTGCTTTTAAGCTACAAATGGTAGAGATCATTAGGTTAATTGTTTACAAATTTCTAAGTTTCATTGGCTTACAATTTCGGTGACTTTTAGTCTGCAAACTACTCCTCTTGACCTCAACGGTGAATTACAATCGTACTGCAATCTGAATGAATGTTTAAGGCTGGTTTAGCAAATTCTAACTTCATTATTGATTGAATTACTTCATAAAAAACTTACGGATAGCGAGTAAAAAATTTGGGTATTTTATAAGAATATAAAGCTTCGTTAACCACACAGGTATCTGTAATATTAATAACGAAATAAATTCATAGTTCAATTTAAATCAATCGTACTTACAATTCTTCACAAGATAATTTAGAATAATCGAATTCAATTTATACTGTATCGTATACAAAAGAGAAGAAAATATAATTCTGAATGCCTCTACTGAAATCTCAATCAAATTTGTTGGTCATACTAGTTGACGTTCGCTTCGTGTTTTTCTACCTATCCGTCACGATGAAGGGTATCTAGGTCGCCACTGTCCGTTGCGCCCACAGTCATGCGTCCGTCAGTGATGCCAGTGCCAACAATATGATTTGGATAAAAAAAACCTAATCTGGACATGGTTCTTTCCGATAAGATGATATCGGGTGTCGAAGTAAACGCATGGATTATAATTTCCAATTGATCTTGGGCTCATTTGAGATTGTGTCCGATTTCTGTATGGTAGCGCGCCACTGTGCACCACCTGAACTCGTCGTGGCCGTCGCAGGCCTTTGCGGTCTCTGGTCCATTGCTTGATTTGGAAGGAATTTTCGCTGCCCCTCTCCTGGACTACGCGGCAGCGGAAACTTTTTCCCCGAGATTGATAGGTACCTTCTTCCAAAGCACGGTCAATAAATTAGTGTTGATGAACAATTTTCATTTTATTGCTTCACCACAAAAGGCCTGGATGGCAGAAGGTGGCAGAAGGGACTGCAGGGAGCACGCGGACATTTCTTGCATTCTGACACGTACTGCACACATTGATCGGATTCTGATGCGGATTCTTGCACACACAACCGTCCAGCCGTTCATTTGCTAGTTCTGAAGCTCATTGACGTGGCCTGGCTTTCCATCAAGGGGGTAAGAGAATTTGAACGACCTTAAAAGTTTAACTTTAAAAAATCACATTGAGGACATTCAAGCCAAATGAAACACATATATAGAATGTCTGTTTTTTACAGAAAATCGAAGCTTTGTGTTAAGAACAAGCATTTGATATTCAAACAAACAGGCCAGCCATGTTGTATGCTGTACCAATATGGAATAGCTATTGTAGAGGATTCAAAATAAAATTTAGAAAATGATTCTGAAGCTCCCTCCCTGGTATAGTACTAATAAGTTACATAGAATATCCTATGTTGAAACATTATTGGAACAAATGTCGAATAAATGATAGTTATTTAATCTAAAAAAAAGAAGAGAGTTGATCGTGACAATATGAGTCATAGGAGCATCGTGTTACTTTTCGATTCAAAAGAATCTCAAATAGTCAATGAAACAAAAACATTTGAATATATCAAGACAAAATATAATATTGATCTTGCTAAAGAAGAACGACATCTTAAAAAGTTGCAGTACATAGCACAACATTTTTACAATGAGTGGCAAAAGGCTAACCGCAAATAAGAGTGCTTTGAGAAATACAATAAGGATTGGCTCGACAGTCATTTGGAACTTGCAGAGTACATCGCAGGAACACCTTCATCAAAAACTGGCCGTGGATGTCCACTAAAACATTTTGATGGACTACTGGTACAAGTAAGCGAAGTTAAACCGATTAAATGTTTGTCGGTAATGTTGACACTATAGAAAAGGCTCTAGTACAAAGTATTCGAAGATCTTGACTGGTTTGAAAATTTAAACACTGAAGGCATGCACTAGACGAATTTATGATGTTTTGTTATGATGTTGAGGAACTGAATGATCTCCTCTTGATGAAAATGTAGGAAATGAGTAGAATTGCTTGTGGATTTGATTTAATTTTAAGAGAAAGTTAATAAATAAAATTTATTATGGTAATTTATCAATGAAAATTATGTTTATGTTTATTTTGAAATATATTCATCCATGCAGTATAAAAATAGAGACAAACCATCAACTTCAGGCTTTGGAAAATTTAACGATCATTGACACACGAGTCACAATTTTATCCCATTTATCCGCCTGCATTCACACAACACGCACTATTTGGCGCCGATCACTGTGTGTCACCACGTATTACATTCGCTGACATACCTACTCTCATTCTGATCAAGAAACAGAGGCGAATATTTTTAATTTTCTGTGCTATGTTTGCAACCAAAAGGGTGTTCGATGCTCCAATAGCTTATGATTAAGTTGTTTAAGGTTGCTTTACCAGAAAATAATAGACTTATTTACAATTTGATGCAAAACATAAGTCACCCAAATGGCTCGATACCGTTGTAATCTGTGAGAGTAGCCGCTCTTGAACGCTTTCTCGCGACGTATTAAACGAGAGAGTGAATATCAATATTCATAACCCGAGCAAAGTTGAATAGCAAAATGATAATAAATCTTGTTACCTGGTTATCATCATTTGATAACTGATTTTGTTATCATCTTGGCTGAATTAACAGCCAACATAACAAAAATGAGAACTCAAACTGATTTGTCGAAATACAAAGTAATGGTAAATTATGGTATCACTGAGTTCAAGTTGATAACTAAATTTACAACATCATATTTTTTTTAATTTTAAGGTCATAAAGCACAGAAAACATTTGAGAAATGAGTGTTTTGGATTAAACTTATGCTTCAAATAATTTTACGAAATTTTGTATTATGAAAAGTCAACGTTGTTTATCAACACATAGGGTAAGTGATCCATTAGTTGTGGGTGCTCATATAGTTGCGGTAGTGCCATTTACTCTGATTTAATAGAATTAGTCACAGATCCGACACCGCCAATCGACGTATTGGCTTATTGATACACGAAATAGCTGAAAACATCGTTCAAATTGCTTCAAAATTGATGAAATACTACCAAAACTGCTTAAACTTTTGTCACTTGTACCAATAGTTGCGGTAAAGTGTTCCTATAATGGAGGTTCCCATTAGAAAACAACGGATACCGCAACTATAGGAACACAAATTAAAAATTTACCTCAACTAAAAGAACACTGTACCAATAGTGGAGGTATTATTTTTCACTGACATGCCGACGGTTACTGCGATGAAATCATTTTTTTTTTTTTTCATCAAGCGAATGGTCGTTACTTCCCGTTACAACAATAAAATGTACATTCATTGCGCTTCTTGAATTCTGAGGAGTTAAATGAAGTTGAAACGTGCTTAATACTTCCACTATTGGAACATTTACCCAACTTTGTAAAAATATTATGGGGAAGATGTGTGATCACATATTTTGTTATCAACCTGTTATCAATAATATCTGTCAATTTTTTTATTAAGTTCATTATACTTAGTCAAAGATGTTGATATGTGTCCAGTAAAAATATTGGAAACATATTAAAAAAAAAAATCCTTTCGACTAGTTTGAATGATTTATTTGTCCGAAAAAAAATATTTCCAGTAAGTGGGGGCAGATAAGTTGTGACAGGGGTAAAGGGGAGGTTAGACAGACAAATAATTCTTCACCAAATACCTGGTTGATAAAATAATACTCTTATACAACATTAAGGTGGTTCAAAAATTCGATTTTGCTCCACACCGTTCATTTAATTCCAGATCAAATTCCTCCCAAAATTTGAGCTCATTTGAATGAAAACTGAGACTGCACAAGTCCTCCACAGTTTGTATAGGAATCACTATGGGAAAAACGTGAAATTCGTTCAATTGGTAATAGTGTTTGTCCATGTCCACGAGAGAGTTAGAGCTAAGTTGATACTGTTAGATACATTTGTCAGCTACAACTTTGCCGAAGACCGTACTCAAATCGGATGACTCAGTAATGTATCTAACAGAATCAACGAAGCTCTAACTCTCAAGACCACATGGGGAAACACTATGACCGATTGAATTATTCGTTTGCATTTCCCATATTAATTCCCATACAAACTTTGAAGGCCTTGTGCAGTCTCAGTTTTCATCCAAATTTTAGAAGGACAATCAGAATTCTTATTAGAATCAACTAAGCAAAAAAACGATTTTTTGAACCAGCCTAATACAATATGTTTAAAAAATTGGGTTTGGGGTCAAATGTTGGCTAGAAGGAGGAGAGGAGTTTCCACCTCTCCTATTTATCCTTATGCACAGCAACCTTATTCTAGTTTTGATTTGCATTTGAACTGCTCCTAAAATTAAAAACAAACGTTCAAGTTTATTGTTCAGTAAAACGTTTCTCATTACTTGGTTAAATACTAGTTACACCTTCCGGATGTGATGAAAATACATAAATACGACTAATGTTATGCTAAACTTAATAGTATACTATTAAAAAATGCGGAAAAAACAAAAATAACCTCATCAAATGTTTTTAAAACATAAGGGACACAGGCCATGAGTTCATAAGATTGTGTAATCCGTAAATTACTCTAATGAATTCCTAAATATTCCTTAATAGATTTTTCAAAAACTTCTTCTAGAATTGCATTACGAATTAAACTCTGAATTTCTGCAGCAATTGTTTCAGTATCCAATGTTATTCAGAAATCATTCCAAGTTTATTTTCTCTGAAAACGTTTTTTAACTTTATTTTGACTTTTTCCTTAGATCATCAGAATACTTTTTTAGACATTACCTCTAGTTATTTTTTGCTATAATTTTCCTGCAATTCTAGGAAGGATTCTTTCTTCGATCTTTTTGCTGTGGAATTCCCTTGGATATTCTCAATGGAATGCATCCAAGTTTTTTTGGAAATATGTCTCGTAGAAAACTCAAAAAAAAGGTTTGTTCCATGAAATGTCCTTGCCTTTTAGGATTTATTTAGAATGAATATCAACAGCTTTTCCGAATGTTTTAAAATTTCTCGCATATAATCAAAATTCCAACAGTGAATTTCTCAACGGATTCCTTTGAAACATCCTCCAAAATATTAATAATAAATTCATCAGGAGCTCCCGTTGGAATAACTTAAAAATTGTATTACAAGAATTCCTCGGAAACACTCATTCAGTATGAGTTTGTTTTATGAAGAATTTATTTAGAAATAAATTTCGTCAGTAACTCCTCGAAGGATTCGAGCAGATTTTTTTTGTAACATCCCTCGCAGAAATGTGTGGAAGAGAATTGTTTTTGTGTTTATTATAGAGGATTCGAATTCTGCAGATGAACTTTTGGTTTTATTTTTAAAATAGAAAACAAATTGTTCATTATCTAAAACAATTACAGTAGTTTCTTTATTTTATCACTGCTCGATTTTATCGCGATTTATTTAGTCACGCTCGATTTAAGCACGATTTTCTTTTCGATCATATCACGTCACGATAGTTATATGTTTTTTATACATTTTAGCTTATATGATAACCCTAAGACAACCAATACATTTCTATTTGATCCATTCCAAATGTGCGTTTTATTCGATTCACCAACTTTCTGCTATATTTTAGTCAGATTTTAATGAAAAATGTGTGGCAAAAATACTGTTTCATTACAGGGTGATTACTATATCCTGTCAGTAAAATAAGTAATCATAGAAAAAAAATGGTTAAATGAATTTTAATTACCAGTGTATATCCAGTTTAGGACATCTATAACATTTGTCTTTGCTATACATAGATAACAAATTAATTTTTTTACCTCAATTTCCAGCCACAAGCATTGTTTCAGAAGCAATATAGTTAACACGCACGTTATTCAAAAGCATATATTTTAACCAAAAAATACATATTTTTTTCGCTAAAATGTTCCATAATCAGTCTCATTCTATTCCGTAGTAAGTCTAAAAGATTGTGGTAACATGCTGTTTCAATCAGGCAATTTTTTCAGCGAAGTTTGGTCAAAAATACATATCTGTGGAAAACGTGCGTGCCAGGTGCAATGCCTTCAAAACAACACATATGACTAAAAACTAAGGTAAATGAAAAAGGATTTAATCTTTACTTTGTCAAAACAAACTTTATAGATGTGCAAAACAGGATGTACACCGGAAATTGAAATTCATACATACATCTTTTATCTACGAACATTTACTTTACTGACAGGAATTAGTAATCACCCTGTATATCACGCTTCTGTATATCACATCAAAATTTTTGGTGACCGTGATATAATCGAAATATAACTGTACTCATATATCTGAATATGTTCGAATATTTGGAGAAAAGCTTGAAGGACAATATTGGGGAAATCACAGGTTGCATTCCTGGAGAAATAACTGCTAATTACGTTCCGAAGTTTTTAAGAGAATACCAAAAAAACTCATTGATCAAATTCTAGCATTGGATCTTGTGGAATCGCAGAGATTAGCTTAGAAAAACTCCTGCAGGAGTCGCTAAAGAAAAATTTGTATTTAACAAGACACCATTCATCTATTATCGGCAACCAAAATTTAAAAGTTAAAATCATAGTGTTTATTAATCATAACACATTGTTATGGCAGTCACATTGTTATGAGAATTCCAGAAGGAAAATAAATGTAAAGTTCTTCGAAAAGTTATCAGTGATATGGTAGAATCACCGGTTTTGATCTTACGCCAGTCGAAGGCATAGCATTCACCATTTTACATGGCCAATCAGCATGAAATCATGTTCAATAGATCACATTCACATAATTACGCTTCATTCATTTACTCCTCCTAATTGATTCAGAACAGAAAAAAAAAATTTCCTTATAACACTGTCCGACAAAAAATTTTTTTGGATGGATCAGGGACGCGTTTATATGGGTCTTGAAGTGCAAGAAAAGTATAGAAAGAGGCCGTTTTCAAATGATTTGCAGCACCCCTGGATTATCTTTTGATAAATCTTGAAAATTTGGCATTTTTAATCACAAAAAGTGTAATAAGCAAAATATCAATATGTTTTTATATTCAATTATACAACCATTTAATTTGTCAAATCAATATTATTTAGCACTGGATGACTTCAAGGAAACGTGCACCATTTCAGGAGAATATTAGCATCTATTTTGTATATGAATTTGGAATGTTAACGATCATCAAGCAAGTACGTGAGGATGTGCACCATATAAATATTACTTTTTTCTATTTCACACATCTGGTTCGTTATAAAGACAATTTACACCGTCTTTAGTCAAAGGCTACACAGACTGAACAATCACAAACATTAGGCAACGGACAACACGGAACACCCAGTAGCCCAGTGATGAATTTTTCGTTTGACGAAAAGTTTCCACCGACTGGAGTGGGAATCGAACCCACGCTTCATGGCGCAATACGCCTAAACGACCTTCGCCGCTAACCGCACGACCATAATTATTATAGGTTCAAGAAGAAGTTTGATAAGGATTTTATTGTTTGCTCCATTAGATAAAGCAATGAGCAATGCAATTCAGTAACATTTGATTTCAACAAGGATACAACGACTACGGAAAATTTATGTGTCTGTTATATTTATATGGGCTGGTTGGTCTAATAAACTCTTAGCAGTAATACAAAATTAGGTTAGACACTGACATGTAAGTGGTCTTACATGAGCTAGTCGGTTTATCAGGAACCGATGGCGAAGTCTATGAAAAATGTGACAATATTGTTTTTTGCGATTTCCAAAGATTTTGATACGTACTCATTAAAAATAAATTACCTATCGTGAGGTCCATTTGTTATCAGAATATCCATAGAAATTACAGACTAACGTAAAATAGCAACCAAAAATTCAGTAATCAACAATTTCACCTTTGTTGTGACACCACTCGACAGCCACTCAGGCAGGCATGAGCTCTGTTTGATTCAGTTTGTGCACAATACTAATCATTTGTGAAAACTGGTTAAGTGGTAACATGCCTGCTTCTTACTTGTAAGGGGCTGTCCATTAATTATGTATGGGTTTATGGGGGGAGGGAGGGTTTGGGATTTCTTACGCGCCATACAATTTATTTTATATTTTCATACAAAGCATCTTATCATGGGGGGGAGGGGGTGTTGAAAACCCCGAAAATTGTCTTACGTAATTAATGGATCGCCCCAAGACGAAAAAAATCTGGTTAAACCATTTCCAAATCTTTTTTTTTTTTTTTGGTTCTACATTTACCATTTTTTCGACAATTTTAATCAAACTTTCAAATGGAGCGTTAATTTCTTGTTCAATGGGATGTTTTCTTCAAATGGGTTTAGTTGTAAGCATATTGGAAACATAAAGAAGTCGACCATTAAAATTAATTTTAAACTCGTTTCTCTTATGAGACCAAACGTGTCCATTTATGAACCCCCATTCCCATATCCTCTAAATGAGTAAAAATGCTTTTTGATTAAGTGAAGAAACAATTTATAAATACATTTATGATATACAATTTTGCGAAACTTCACGTAATGTCTGTTTTTCTTTCTTTAATCAGAAAGACATATAAAAAAAGTGTTTTTCATTCACATAGATTATATAACAATTTTTTTTGTGAAATTTATTCTAAATCTGAAAACTGAAAGTTTGATTAAAAATGCCGAAAAATATGTGAAATGTAAAATCAAAAAATTAAAAAAAAAATCGGATATGGCTTAACCAGAAATTGTTTCATCTTACAAGTAAGAAGCAGGCATGTTACCACTAAATCAGTTTTCACAAATGATCAGCATTGTGCACAAACTGAATCATAAAGAGCTCATGCCTGCCTGAGCGGCTTTCACAAAAAAAATGTGACAATGTTGATTACTAAATTATTTATTGCTATTTTCTGTTATTCTGTAATTTTTGTAGGGATATTCTTATGAAAATTAATCTCACGATAAGTAAACTATTTTTAATGAGAACCTATCGAAATATTTAGAAATTGCAAATAACAATGTTATCACATTTTTTTACAGACATCGTCTCCTGATAAACCAGCTAGCGCTTGTAAGACCACTTACATGCCAGTGTCCAACCTATATCAATTTTGTATTTCTGCTGAGAGTTTATTAGACCAACCAGCCCATATAAATATAACAGACACATAAATTTTCCGTAGTCGTCGTATCCTTCTGGAAATTAAATGTTACTGGATTGCATTGCTCATTGCTTTATCTAATGGAGCAAAGAATCAAATCCTAATCAAGCTTCTTCTTGAACCTATAATAATTATTATATAATGAACCAGATGTGTGAAATAGAAAAAAGTAGTATGTGCACCATATCCTCACGTACTTGCTTGATGATCGTTAACATTCCAAATTCATATACAAAATAAATGCCAATATTCTTCCGAAATGGTGCGCGTTTCCCTGAAGTCATCCAGTGCTAAAAAATATTGATTCGACAAATTCAATGGTTGTATAATTGAATTTAAAAACATATTGATATTTTGCTTATTACACTTTTTGTGATTAAAAATGCCAAATTTTCAAACTTTATCAAAAAATAATACAGGGGTGCTGCAAATCATTTGAAAACGGCCTCTTTCTATACTTTTCTTGCACTTCAAAACCCATATAAACGCGTCCCTGATCCATCCAAAAAAATTTTATTGTCGAACAGTGTAATTATGACTCCCACACATTTAATCCGACCAGGTTTCTCCTAATTTGGTCACTTTCAAATAAAATCAATGTAATTGGTTAGTTGAGAAATCGAAACTAAATCTCTTGCCGAAACTGGATCTAGCAAAAAAAAAATGGTTACAGCCCAGTTCCGATATTTTTCATACATTATGGATTGAAAGCTTGCGTTCGACATATTTGTGGTATAAATAAGACTTCGCATAACATTTTGAGAGATATATTCTCTTACGCTGGCCAA
The DNA here is from genome assembly GCF_002204515.2 of Aedes aegypti. Classification (NCBI taxonomy): domain Eukaryota; kingdom Metazoa; phylum Arthropoda; class Insecta; order Diptera; family Culicidae; genus Aedes; species Aedes aegypti. Next base: position 348,466,523 of record NC_035109.1, on the reverse strand, counting down.
AACCGATGCCTGAAAAAAATGTAATTTGTCTTAAGTAGCATTTCATCACGAATTTCAAGATTCAATGTTAAGGTGAAGATGAATCGAAGCCAATTCTAAAATTTTCAAGAGCACAAATCTGGAGAACTAGACATCAGTTTGAGCTGAAAACTTAATCGATTGGTCACTAGCTGGTGGTGACCAATCGATTAAGTTTTCAGCTCAAACGGATGTATAGTTCTCTAGATTTGTGCTCTTGAAAATTTTAGTTTTGGCTTCGATTCATCTTCACCTTAATAAAATATATTTTTGGCGGAATCCCTAAAGGAACTTCTAACTTGCCAAACCATGACAGAATTCCAAAAAAATATATCAAGTGCAATTTTTTAAGAATAACTTTATCAATTACTAAAAATATCTAAAATAAGAAGTTAAATTTTACAAACAACAAGACTTTAATTTTTTTTACAAACTCTCAGTTTTGATTCCGACGGTCAGGGAAGAAACGCTACTGCCTTTCTTGCCCTCCTCTGGCTACGCCCATGCTGAAGTTTGATGTTGATCGACCGACAGGTTGAGGCACATTTTGCTGACACGAACCGATATCTCATTTGTACGAGACTGAGGCTAAGCATTGAGTTCTTTGACCTCCCCCTTCCGGGTTGCAATAGATGCGAGATTCTTTTGGCATCGCCTTTCGCCAGCCGAATCAGGATGATTGATACCAGACAGTGTGTTGTTTCACTGTATCCATCTGGCCGAAATAAAGTCTCCTATCCGGACCGGCATCATCATCCCACCCAGCAAATGATTCTATTATGCTCTTTATTGGTTTGCCTCCTTTCGGATGAGGTTCGTCCTGGTTTAGTGCATTTCCTGCTCAAAACGCAAATCAAAATGGCATTTTCAGACTGATCGTTTTCAATGCAAATAAAACTATGTGCTAACTAAAAACTCTGCAGAGACTTAATTTTCTTTTAAAAGCACCGTTTATAAGTTATACATTTTCAAATTTCAAAAAAAAGATTGGCTATTTTCAAAACGAGTTCTAGGAAATTTCTCAAAATTTTGATGGGAAATGCTGGTTAGAACACACGGCTCCCACGCCGAAGATCTGGGATCAAATCCCATCTCCGAGATTGTCACTTATGACTTAAAAAAGATATCCAATGTTAACAATATGTTAAATAATGTGTTAAAAATGTTGTTAATAAAGACGAGAAAAAAAGTAGCATCTGAGCGATTTGCATTTTGGCCTGGCAATGCTCTATAGGTGCAATTGTCGTTGCTATTGCAATCCAGCAGCGAGACAGACGACGTCTGGCGAAGATGAGCAGCAAGTCGGTGCCGGACACTCATCAATCTGGTTGTCCGATGAAACCTGCACCACCGAAATAGCATCGCATTTCGGGAAGCTTTTTGTCCCTGATTTCGCAGCAACAATCACCACTTTGTCTCTGGTTTTGGCCATTGTCTCCCCGTGGATAGTTGGAATCTCCACGAGGTGGTTTGAGTCCACCATGGGAGACAGACGTTCCGTGGGCAGAATGCGGTAGCAATTGATAGCGATCATTTCTCCCCGGATTTCCTTTTTCTTATTGAGCCGGTCGTTGGACGTCGTCTGGTCAAGATGCGGTTGTCTGGAAGATGTACTATCGGTGACATCGATTTTTATTTTTGGGGGTAAAAGTCTGTTATTCATCTCCGTGAGCAGCACATTTGCATGATAAAAACGGTCTGTTTCGGTTCAACTAACTGGTCATTTACACGTGTTGCCTCGTGAAGTAAGTGTGTGAAAATGTACTGATGTTAAGAACGTGAATGCATTTTTTCTGTGACTCAAAAGTTGTTCTACGATGTTAAAAACATAAAACAAGCTCAATTTATTTCTTCATCTGTTTTTACAAAATTCATGGAATGAAAGTGACTGTGATGTGATGCGGGTTCATGCTTACCGTGACCAGGAATAAATGGTTAGGAGAGTCTTAATAAAATCTAACCGCTAACGAAGCCTGTGGAAAACCCGTTGGATGCTCTTAACAGTAGGGGATTTTTTTTATTTCCGTACGGGTTTGGGCCGAAAGGTCTCAGATTTTCATGAAACTTTTTCCACATGCAGGGCTCATCATTATATGAATAAAAGAAAATTGAGAAAAATTCAGAGTCGCTTATTTTCCCGGAAAACTCAGTTGGAATTTTTTTATTTTCCCCTGACACTACTTACTTTGAAAAATCATAGCTCATGAACAAAGCATCATAGAAACAAAGTTTTTTTATGAAAATGAAGCAAATTTTCTCAAAAATAAAAAAAAATATTAACTGGAAAAAGTTTTCCACAAAATTTTCCACCGTTGAGAAAATTCGTGAAGAAAAGCCGGAAAAACTATGCTCCAACTCGTGGAAAATTTTCAAAAAAATATTTTTGGAAGATAATTTCATAAGCTTTAATCGCTGAAATTTTTGAAATGTACTTTTTTTTCGCTTTTGAGTTATGGCCAATTTTGTGGAAAATGACCATATAAGCTTTTTCTTTGAACACATATTCTTTAATCGAAGCATCGGAAAAACAAAGATTTTTTATCAAAGTTTCGATTATGGGACTTTGAATTATCTGATACGTGACTGTTCAGTTTTCGAGCAACTGCGAATCCGATTACATGGTGAATACTTCCTAACTGAAGTTTATTTCAAAACCTTGAACCTTCAAGACATTCTGTTATTCTTAACAAGCTTCTTACTCATTGATTGCATATTCAAAAACTATGTCTTCCTAATGAACACGTGAATCGAACACAACAAGTAAACCGCCTTGGAATGATTACTCCATTGATTTCCAAAATCATTAATGCTGCTGAATTTACTGGAGAATGTAGACTATAAATCAATTTCTACCATCCATCACAAACAAAACCACAAAAACAACTTTTGAACTCCCTATCATCCGAATATGGAAACGAATATACAACTGTTGATACGAAGTACGTCGACCCGTATAGTATTTGCAATGGATATTGGGTATCCTCCGACCACGTGGAAGCGTTTGCCATCAATATAAACACCATGGGTAGCTCATCGAAAGAAAAGCAAATCACAGTCCGAAAATGGTCACATCTGCTTTCAGTCGTTCTGGTTTTTGTTTGTTTACTTTGCCCTTTTCTGGTGACAAACTGGGTATGCGTCCCAGTAGCGCATAAATGAACAGTTTCCATTTTTTATCAGTTGCTATATACTTTGTTGCAATTACGCGACTGATATAGTAGACAGAGCAACGTGATTGGAATCGGGGTCGCCAGTGCATTACCCAATTGGCCGTTTCAAAATTCCCGGTAAAACTTCAGTAGCAACAACAAACAACTTCGGTCCTTTTTGGAAGCGGCTCCACTCGGTTTGCGGGATGATGGATCGGCAGCCCTCGCCGGATTCCATTCTTAACAAAAGAGAGATAAATCGACCACCGAGCGGTAGCAATTGACCGAGATGATTGCACAATAATGACGAAATTTATTTTATCCCTTGAAATCAAGTGTGGTTTACGGGCCGATGATTTCGCGCTTCTTTGGCAATAAGTGGCAGATGCCCTTTTTGCGGCTTTCCGAGATTCCGGATATCACGCTCCGGCAAGATTATCTACTTTCTTTTTGGTGAGATTCAACTTTGACTCACGAGGGAGATCGGAGTAGTTTGAGTAGCTCGAAAGCGTGATGTCCAAAAAATATGACTCTTTTTGTGACTTAAGCCGTTGAAAACATACAATGTTTAACTATGCACCTACAACACAGTAATTTGTCAACTTGATCTTTATTTAATTTCACAATTGTTTTCACGTTGAATCTGATTGCTTGGACTCGGAAAATTCCAGGTAAATCATTTTTTTTCAGTGTTTCAATCTCTTCAGATGATACAAAATTTCGTGAGAGAACATTAAAGACGACTGAACAAACGTTTAATTTTGTCGTTGTTTGTGAAACGAACGATACCTTGATTCCTTGAGTTCAAGATCTCTTGCCTAAATCTTTCAAATTCGGAACGGCTGATCACGATTGGTGGCACCCTGTATTTCTTTACCTTAATCAAAGTGCGTGGGCTACAACAGAGGCTGCTTGGAGCTGTTGCTCGAATGAATTGTCTAAAACATCGAATGATTTATCATTTGATACAATCTTCAATATCTCTCACTCTTAGATAGTAATTACGAAACTAGAAGCTAGAACTTGAAAATCTTGAATATTATTGTTCTGTTCCAGTAAATATGACTCACTACCTCAAGGAAGTCTGCAAGTGGTTGTTAAAATACGCGTATCTGTCGAATATTGAGTAATAGAGGCGGAATTGAAAGGTTCAATGTACCTTTCTTTTACTTTTATTTTTTTATTCTATTGATCAGAAATCCAGCTCAAAGTTTAAGAAATTTTCGTTGAAAATAAAACGCAATTCATTTGTTCAAGCTTTTTAATAAAAAAAATATTTTTTGTTTCATTAACCCCTCTACCGGCAGCTTCATTTTTCACCACCTAAAAAATCTTTAAATCGCTTTAACTTTTTTGTTTCTCGAAATTTTTGCACCATTTTTTCACAAGATCTCAAAAAAAAACTCTTCTAGATTAAGAAGCCGTGTCGATATTAATCATTGGTGATCTAGTTTTGAAGATATTTCGATGTTCCTTGGGGGACCGACATTTTCCATATAAAATGTCTTTGGCGGCCATTTTGTTTTGGTCAATCTATCAAAAAAATAAAATGTGTACTATACAATACCAGGTGATAAGGGGCTTCTCTGAAAAAAACCATACAAATCGCCTCACTATTCTTGGAGAAATCTGAAAATTACAATGTGAGATTTTTTTAGAGTTTTCAAGATATTTATTTGTCCAGGGGGTACCAGAAACATAAATGCTCATTACTCAAAGACGCTTCATTTTTTCACAACATACTCGCATTAATGTATCATTTTGAGGAGTGAATATCCGAATACGATGAAAATTTTGTAGCCTGAGATATTTACGTGGGTTATGACTACGCGTCGGTCCCCCAAGGAATGTTGGCATATCTCCGGATCCAGGTGACCATTTATCAATATCGACACATATTCAAAAACTAGATTTTGAGATCTTGTGAAAAAATGGTGCAAAAATATCGAGAAACATAAAAGTTATCGCGATTTGAATATATTTCTAGCGGTAAAAAATGAAGCTTCCGGTAGAGGGGTTAATAATGTTATATGATCTATGATTGGTTAGTAACGCTTTCAAAACGATGTAAGTGGCTCCTTCTTTTTTTTTTTGGCTAGTGAAAATCCGACTTTCCATGCTATATATCGAATCTCGTTTAGATAAAAATCAATCAAGCCTAATTTCAGGATCGCTTCATGCATTGATGATGTAATACAAACAGTAAGTAAAATGTTTAACTGCTCGTTTTTCCCTTCAAATCGCTTCCAGGAATCCACTTGACAACATAATTCATTTTTATGACCATCCATTATCGCCCGATATCGTCCAGATCGGTAATCGGGTTGTTGCTGTCTGTGCGTGCATCTGATTTTTCAATGCAACAATTTAGCCGATCCATCGCGATCTACCCACCGCCGTCACCTCGAGTCGGATCTGATAAGGAAAGTGAAAATGTTCATCTTCGGGGCTGTATATACTAGTGTACTTCTCTGTACACGCTCGTTTCGGTTCACTCAAATTTGAGAGGAAATATCCGAAAACCATAAATTTTCATAATTTTCATAAGCAACAATTCTGTAAAAAAATATTTGTCTATATATTTGAAGCTTGGGTGATAACTGTTGAAGTGATGAGTAAAAAACGAAAAATACGGCAGATATTTGAATTATTGAAACTACATAAATATTTTGAGCGATTTCACCTAAGCATAACTTTCTAACTGGTGTTAATGAAATTGAGCATAATTATAGTTCACTGTCAAAATGTCATGCTGATTGTTCATAGCGAAACAAAGTAACTCATATTTTTTAAAAAAATTTGGGGTCGAACAAAATAAAATTATGTTTCTCCTATATTTATATAACGTAGTGAATTTCATAATGAAACAAGACAATAAACATAGACAATGAACATAGATAACTTGAAATGAATAAATACTTACTCGACTAACATTATCAAGATAATATCAATATTTTCTTAAAGTTTAATTTTTGCAACCTTAGAGATTTGTTTCAAAAACCGTTGAATTCCTATCATTATGAGTAAAGTAAACTCGAATTTATATACCTAAATGCTTTTACTCAGTGTTGGACGTTAATGAAGAAGTTACAGTTTTAAGTGGCAGTGATTAAAATTTGAGTAAACCGAACGAAACGTGTGTACCTGCCTGATGCATCAGAGGCTAGTTTTCTCGGGCTGAATTCTGAGGCTGGACCCATCCATCAATGTGCATCATGATTTTGCATCGATTTTTTTGTTTGAACCCAGCCGCATTCGATATTATCTGCTTGATACGGCGGCGGCATGTGATTACCATAGAGGTGCATGCGTACACGCGGCTGCAGAGCTAGTGGCCATTCCCTGAAGGCACCCAGTGGGCTTCGGCTGTGGCGGCAGAGGCGATAAGTTTCATAAATTTCCAATACAGATGCGTGATCTTGAATGAAAAAAAAAAACAGGCAAAAAGCACTATGCACATACTGAACGATAATGACGATAGTTGCTATCATTAAGATACCTCCATATTTTGCAGCAGCACTGCTGCGAATGGATAAAGTGGATTGAAATGGAGAAATTTAAAGAGTTGTGAAATACAATGGTCGAAATTTGACTTTCAGCAACCCTGTTATAGTGGTATTGCAAACTTTTGTTCATTTAATAGTATATTACATTATTTTCTATTATTATAGGAACGTACTACTATTAATGCAAAGAAGAAAAATTGTTAAGATTTTTCAACTAAAATTAACCCAAAAATAAATATTGCTTACAGTACGCTAAAACCGCATTACCACTGGTTCTAGAACAGGATCTACAAATGATTGACAAAATAGTAAAATATAAAATAGTTCAGTCAAGCCGCACTCAAGTTCAGTTTTTCATTACCATTTACTGTACTGGAAGTCTACATCAAAGTTTCAAATTTTCGATTTTGATGAAATTTTCAGGAATATTCACAAATTAGTTGTATTCTTGATGCATGTGTTGAAAATTTTGAATTCAGTGACGGTTTCGGACTTAGGTCCAAATTTATTGGGGTACCCAGGACATTTCGAAATGCAAATGATGGAGAAATGCAATAAACCTCATCAAATCTTTTGAAAAAACAATGTAAAATTGATATAAATGACATTTTATATAGGTTATGATTTGGTTGGTATGTAACGCCAGAAAGCAGAGGAAGGGTATGAGATGATGTCTTCACTACCTACCTTGTACCTTGTTGGCTACAGTGTAGCTTCACACCATTGTCGGGCGTATTGTAGAGCACCACCTTCGTCGGCCTTGGACGATAATTCTCCAGTTGCCTCGAACATTTAGGGTTTTAAGGTCCACTTCCACTGCGAACAGTCAGCGTATTCGTGGTCTTCCACGAAGTCGCCTACCTATATCTGGTTGTCTGCTGAATATTATTTTCGCAGTTCTTTCGTCGTCGGAATTCGCACTAAGTGGCTAGCCCACTCAAGTCTGCCATATTCCACCCGCTTAGCAATTCGAGTCTTTATAAAGTTGATATAACTCGTGATTCATGCGTCTGCGCCACAAAACCATTTTCTAGTTTCTCACCGAGTATTGTCCGCAGCACGCTGGAAAACACCGGAGGCTTTTCAGTCTGATTATTTAAACGTTTACGCTTCACGCCCAAAGAGTGTCACCGTAAGATTGAATGTATTATACAGGGCGAATTCCGTTTGCAAGTTGCGGGACCTAAGTAGGTTAAGTAGTCCGTAAAATGCCCTATTCCCAGCCACAACACATCTTTTCACTTCTCGGGAAACGTTGTTGATACATGTCAGAAGTGTTCTAAGATAAACAAATTCTTCAACAACTTCAAACACATCCCCATCGAACACTACCTCAGCACCTACACGAACAAGTCCACCTCTATCTCCACCCGCAACCATGTTTTTCGTTTCGGTCGAATTAATTGTCATACCTATCCTCGCTGTCTTTATGTAACTTGGAGATGATTGGAGTGTATTGTTTGCTTGTGCAAATTAACAATTGGTTCAGTGATTATAGTCCATTTCACGAGACGTTTTGAACAGTTGATCGCTAGTTTTATGAATTAAATTTTGGCAGGAAGCGGTGTCGTAACGTGTGAAAGTAACAGCAATATCATCAGTGTTGTCGTTTCGTAAAATGGACTATTGAGATGGCATCGGAACAAGAAGAAAATCGCTGAAGAATTTTACGCACCGTCATGGAAAATCCGACTGCGAGCCTGAAATGGATCGGCCGACAACTGGGAATCACCCATACAACTGTCTCTTTCGGGTGGTAAAATCTTTTAAGGAGTCCCAGACGACCGAGCGGCGGGCTGGAAGTGGAATAAAATCGAAGACAGCTGACTTTGTGGAGGCCCGGAAGGTGTTGGATTATTTCGAACGTAATCCGAACCGTTCGATTCGCGACACGGCTTTAAAGGCCAAGTATTCCGCCAAATAAAATTCGCCAAAAATACTTGCTCTGACAGGCCATATGCCAATGCGGTAAACTGATTAAACCGTACATTACAACGGGTACCACCAACAGCGAAATTTACCGCACCAAGTGCCTCCAGAAGCGTCTGTTGTCTTTCCTGCGGTCTAACGGAGGCGAGACATTATGTTAGCCGGATCTAGCATCATGCCATTACGCGTGATCGACGTTGGGTTGATACAGAGACAAAAAGGTTGTTTTGAATTGAAGAAAGCATGGATGAAAGTTACCAAAAAGGTTGGCTCCACCATTGCACAAAATGTAATAAGGGGTCTTAAGGGGGCAGGATCCGTAATTGAATTCGGTATTTTCAAAAGCAGTTTTTTTCGTTCGAAATCAAGAAAATTTACAGGAGAATGTGTTCACTGTATTCTATTCTACAACCGAATCACAGTTTCATCGAATAATTTTTAGTTTTGAACAGAAAAACTGCTTTTGAAGTTTCGATGATGACGATGATTACGATGACGGAGCGTTGAACGTTAAGGGAAAGGTGCGGGTTTTCAGCGAGGGAAAGGACCTTGAATAAAGTAATCATGCCGAAACATAATCCATATGTATTAGTTCATTCCCTGAAAGTTTCAAGAAAATCCGACTTGAAATACATTTTTGGCCAACACTCCCGGATAAAAAATACAATACAAAAACAATATAACGTATTATAACAGTACCATTCAATATATTGGAAATACAATACAGTATATTGTAAAATGATAATACAATTACAGTACAATATATTGTTTTGAACAGTTCACTGTATGGTATATGAAATTTTTCCAATATAATATATAGGCGGTTAAGTATCGTAACATTTCAAATATAGATATTTTCTTATAAATACATTTTGAAAATACAATAAGATATATTGTTCATGTATTGTCTTGATTAGCAATTCGTGTATTGTTGTACAATACAAAAACAATTCAACGAACTGTATTTCAATTAGTGGTGAAAAGCATAGAATATGTATTTTGAATGGATTGTCCCCCAACTTACCGGATATTCGTGCCAACTCGCAATAGGCCTCTGCACTGTTTTGATTTTGTATGGGATTTTGACTTTTGGAGGCCTTGTTTACAAATTTAATTAAAGAGTGAAAGAGAGAGGTACATTTTTGTGCAGAGCCCCATAATCACGATTTTCACAAATTTCGTAGTTTGCATAGATTTGTATTGGTTTTATTTGCTTATGATTTTTTTTCTCATATTGCTGCACTTCAGTGATATTTGTAAATATCAATTTTCACTATAGAACATATTATAAAAAAAAAACTTAGGAATTCTTCCAAATAACTCACGAGGAATATCCCTTATGATTCTCTCACGAACCTTTCAGATATTCGTGCTTTAACGGGGATGTCTTCATGAATTATTTCCATACTTTTTCAGTGCTTTCCCCATGAAATCCTTTCCAAGTTTCCGCTGAGTTACTCCTGGGATTCCCACGGAAAATCATTTCCGAAATTAGTAGGGCAATTCGCCCTAATGTTGAACGGCTAAAAACCTCACCTATTGTAGAACAGTCCGTGTATTCTTTATGGTGTGTTCAGTAATTAGCGAGCATTATGACAGTTTAACAATTGACGAATTACCCTAGTTATAATGAATTATTCAACTTTTTTTCTAAAGTGACAAAAGTTACACAGCGTAACAAAAATGACATTTTTGCGTGTCTCAAAAATCAAATTTAGTGTCTCTAGTAGATTTGGGGTTGCTGAATCTGATGCCGTTCTCAAAAATGTTCAAGCACGTCACAATTTTTAGCTACAGATCACTAAAATTGTATAAAACACAGGTTTCATTGATGTTCACATAAAATTTAAACAAAAATTTATCAAAAGATATCATGATCTAATCTATCAAGCATGCAAAATAGGACTTTAACTTTCATTTCAGATGTATTTTGATTGAAATTGCATGATCAAATTTAGGTTAGGGAAAGTGTACCAGTTATGGACACAATGGTTCCCTATTTGGCCATATGCGAAATTCGGATAGCTTTCACATTTTTAATCATTTTGAATGTTTTAACATCAAGATATATCATATATCTTACTGCTAAAACACAAAAAAACTTTTCAAAATGTTGAGAGATTTAAATTATCACGTATGGCGAAATAGGGAACCACTATGGCCAAAACTGGTACACCTACCCTATATCGATTTTTTCAACATGCTTGCAGTATCCATACGAAATTCTTCGTTTCTCTTATATGGCAAAATACAATACTTTTCTAAACCAACAAAAAAATAACTTTTGAGCATCGGAAGTATTATGAACTTTGTTGATAAGTATTGTCATACACATGAAGTTTGAGTTCTGAGGCGAATTAACCAAATAAATTGCCATACTAGCTGAAAAACTTGGAAAGCCAGGAAATTTAGCATTTTCAATAGCCAATATCTCGAAAACTAGACGTGCTATGATATTTCTGTAAATGGCAATGGATTCAGCAACCCTTTATTAAGTAAATAGCGGTATTTTGGTGCTGGAGATAAAATCGTGTTCCGCAGTTTTATGACCCAAATGCTGTTTTTCCATTAAAACATAAGCTCAATTTTGGGGCTCTGTTCCTCAGCTTCTGGTAGTCCGAATTGGCTGAAATTTGGATGACGAACTACAAATTACCTGAGCTCATTAAATTTCAGTCATTTTGCCAAGAGTTTCAGAGAGTTGTTGAAAGACAAAAGTAAGTACCAAGAAACTTTTTAAATTAATTCAGAAACGGTATGTTTTGGTTTGTTAAGAAGAAGAAAAAAAAAACATGATATTAAAAAAAAAGCTTAGCACTAGACAACGGACAAGCATGCTCCAGTGGCACAGCCGAGAAACATTCCTGACGAAATGTTTCTATGGCTGAAGTGGGAATCGAACCCATACCCCATGACATCATGCGCTTAAATGAATGACGGCACTAATCGCACGACCACGAGGCTCAGCAATTGTTCAAGAAATAATACAAGAAATTCTAGCAATCTCATCAAAATTGTCCTCAAAATCGCCAAGCAAGGATTCTTTCCACATTTTTTTACAGAGAGTTCACCAACAGTTTTCCCAACTTTTCTGCAAAGGATTTTCAGATTTCTTTACCATACCTTTACCATTACCAAAGACTGCTTGGAAAAATGATTCCTCAGAGAAGTTCTCTTCAGATCTGTCAACTTTTTGTACAAAAAATTGTTTCTTTTTTTCTATTTTTTAACATAAATGATATAATATAAATTTTAACATAAAGTTTTCCATACCTTGATTGCATAATTCAAGTTCTTTACAAATGTTTTGCACGAATCCCAAAGTTTCATGATATATGATGATATATAAAAGTAGAAACATATATTTTCTACTTGCAGAAATTCCAAACATATTGTTTTTGGAGGAACTATTTCAAATTATTGTGGCAAAAACTGTAAAAAAGAACGCAAAATTTTTGGCGGCATTTTTGAAGAACATTTCCCAAATTAGTAAAATAAAATTTTATTAAATTTAAAACTTGGAAGTAATTTTTGCATTAATTTGAAAATTTGTTTAGGAATTCTTTATGGAGTTTCAGAAACCAGGATCTATACGTATAGGAATTCTGCAATTTTTTAAAACTCCTAAAATATACGCTCTTTTCTTAAGGCTTTTCAAAGTGTTCATTTAAGAAAATGAGAAGATTTTTGTATGATATGTCGAAAAAGCGAAAAATAAGTTATTAATTGTAATTTCTCTAGATGTGAATGATTAGGATAATTAAAACATCAAACAAATAAAAAAAACAAAAAGTTCCTTAAAAATCTTCTTCAGAATTCCTTCCTTGACTTCCAGATTGCCCAGAACTCTTCCTCTAGGAATTCCGCCCTGGAATTTCACAAGAATCCAATTCCAGAATATGAATTTTGCCAATAATCGATAAAACTTTGTCTAAGGATATGCTTTAAGAAACATCCTTACAAATTTCTTTATTAATATTTTAATAAATCTTCCTTCCCAGTTATTTTGCTGAATGTTTCTCCACAGTTTACATTGACGCTATGAAAATTTCGGAAGCAAAAGTATTCATGGGGATTTTCAACAAATTTGTAGCAGAATTAAAGAAACATAGAAGAATTTTGACGCAATTTGGTATGTATTTTGGATCTATTTCTAAAGGATTTTGGATGAACTTCGCGAAAAAATGTGAAGACTATTTGAAGGAATTTAGAATTGACGTAGGAATTTCTATTAGAACTTTCAGCGAAATATGTTAATATAAGATTTTACAAAGTCAATGATATTTTGGAGGAGATGCTAGGGCAAACTTTGAACTTTTGCAAGGTTGTGTTTTTTTTTTGTTTTGTTGAATTCGGGAACATACTCCGGTATCTATTTGTGGATAAAAAGTAGATCTAGAAGAAATGGTTGTCCTCCAGAAGGAGTTAACGTTGGTATGAACAAATCTCACAATATTATTCGATTAATTTCCAAGAGATTTGCAGCAAAAGTTCTGAAGCCATCATTAGATTTTCCTCAGCTATACAAAAAATCAAGCTGTTTAAGCTATACAAAATCCTCAGCTATACAAATACATGTAATATCAAGAAATGACTGTTGGAAATTAGTCATATATTTTGTAATTTCTTAAGAATATTTAAAACATAGTAAGTTGTTTTGGGTAATATAGTTTAGAGTTAACGCAATAAGTTTGTTTATGCGAAATTACTTTAAAAAATTTAGGCAATGTTAAAGAAAGAATTTATTGCTGGAATTAAAAAAAAACATTGGTCGATTTTGCTGGACTTTTTTTCAGGATGAATTTCTGACATCCATCTGAAGAAAACTTAAGCAGTTTGAATTTTTTGACTCGATTTACAATCAATTTTGTAGAACATTTCGAGTTGTAAGGCCCAGGGGGAGATGGGGGCTGGATGACTGTTTAGAAATAACACGTCATGCAACCATGTTAAACAAATATTTCTAGATGGATAATAACTGGTGGCTTAAATGTTGAAAAAATAATGAGCATGATCAAAATCTTAAAATTTATGAAATTTATCTACATTCGGAAGTTATTTGAAACTGTTCATGAAAATATCGAGCTAGAGAAGTAAACTTGCATAGGATTCTGAAACAGATTGCAGTAAGTTAGAGAACATCGAGTTAGAGAGGTATCGACTTATAGAGTTAGCAAAGTATGCTAGATTGATGCGACCGCGCATTTCATCGAGTTAGGGGAAACATCGAATTACAGAATCTCGAGTAAGGGAGAGTTGACTGTACTGTTAAACAACCGAGGTAAGATGATTGTATTAACATGTACTTTTTTACATTTGGGAGATGTCCATAAGTCAAGTAATCATTTAATTCAGATTTTCAGACCATGATTCCCCTTTAATGCCTTATGTCCATACACAAATTTATAAGTTTATGTGCTGGGCCTTCCTTAGTCGGGTGGTTAGAGTCCGCGGCTACAAATCAAAGCCATGCTGAAGGTGTCTGGATTCGATTCCCAGTCGGTCAGGGATCTTTTCGTAATGGAAAATTCCTTGACTTCCCTGGGCATAGAGTATCCTAGTACCTGCCACACAATAAACGAATGCGAAAATGGCACGTTTGGCAAAATAGCTCTCAATTAATAACTGTGGAAGTGCTCACAAGAACACTATGCTGAGAAGCAGGCTCTGTTCCAATTAGAACGTTGATGCCAAGAAGAAGAAGATTCCCTATATCTGGACGAATTTGGCTTGTATAAAAGTTTTATTTTAATTGAGTAAGTTATTAAGCAACTAAAAGTTTAATAACTTTGATAAATAACAACCCTTTGGTAGATATTCAACTTTTTAAGGAAAAATCCCTCAGCTACCCTACTATGCTTGATACGCATAAATTTCTTCTCATAATTCCTATCCATTCGTTGCAGAACGGCGTGGTGAAATCTGAATTCTAGCCCTGAGGCCCTCGCAGTGCTCTGCCGTGTGCACAACGGAGCGCCCCACACAAGCTCGATAAGCATGATAATTTATGCAAGGAATTTCAAAAAAGTGGCAAAAGTCGTAAAATTATCGAAAAATTTAAATGATTTATTATTAAAATAAAGCATCGATCGAAGAAAGCGAAACGACGAATCGAAAGCACAAATTTTGATTATCCTTACGCACGGTTGCTGCACGGCAGGGTTGCATCAGGAAGCGACATCATCGAGCAGATTTATCCAGCGAATCAGATTGAACCCTCACAGTTGGGGACACCCCGCACAAGCTGACGTTGGACGGAAGGCACATGGTCGCTGAACACCCAGATATTAAACAATTACCGTAATTACAGGGAACTACCAGATGCGACGACGATCGCCACAAACGACGTCGACGACATATCTCGTTGCAACAACGTATCGCCTCAGGATATCTTCGAGGAGCTGCGAGCACGTCAAGCATCATAAGTCGTGCCTCCAGTTCCTCCTGGGCGAGGAATGCCCCATCGAATTCGATGGGGCGACGTGCAACTTTAGCCTTTGAGCGAGTTGTTTGAGGCTGTTTGCTCTCTTTTCTGCGCTGCAACAAACGGCAAGAAGTGCGACTTGCGTACATGTTGCATCAGGGTGATGCAAATTGGTGTATTTTTATTGGGTAATGATAAACGAATGGACAATGAGGCAATCATATTGACAAGCAAACAAGACTTTTTCTGATTTTACGATTTCAGCACTGCTAGGAATTAAAATTCAATATTGTACCAAAATTTGGATGTGCACTAGCAGAAGGTTTTAAAAAAGAAGATTGACTTTGTGCATTCGTTATTTCTGCAAATTAGTGCCCTTGAAATCGTGAATTAAGGGCACAAGCCAGCCATTGCACAATGGTGCAGAGAGCAGATTTGCTTGAAAGATGCATTTTAAGGCGGTCTTCTAAAAAGTTGTTTGTATTAGATAGGCTCTTTTTTGGTGTAGTTGAAAATCAAGGTGGGTAACATAGAAATGGTATGACTAACTATCTTATTTGTACAAATTAAGGGGACACGGGAGACCGTGTTATTTTCCCTATCTTTCGTCTCACTCTAACAATAATCATCAAAACTTTGTGGAAGCAAATCTCGAGTTTTAAGAGACCGATGAAGCTGAAAATTTATCGGGTTGTGCACTACATATATAAAATCATAGTGATACATTTTCGCATCGATATATGGAGTGGTTCTTGAGATTTGCTTCTTGAAATGGATAGGGTGATTATGATGACGTCCCGTGCGGCCTTAATACATACATGCTGCAGCAAAGTTGTAGACAATTCAATTTCAAGCAACTTTAACCAAAACAAGTTTATTTGTAGATCTTAAATTTACCCATTCAGAGCTTTTTTCCTATGGTGGCATAGGGTGGTCCAACGAAAACTGGTTTCCTAGCTCCAGCGTTTTTAATTCTAATATCTCATCAAAGTAGTCTATGAAACAATTTTAGAGCATGAATGGTAAGGATTTTGTCAAGTACATTGAAATAGCATAATTAACGAAATCTTGTTTTACGGAATGAATATTGGATTAACTACGGAAGGATGTTTTCAGTGTGAAGCGCATCTTTACAACATGGATCACTCTAATGTTGCAAAGCGCTTGCGGCTTCGCTCTTCGCTGCATTACCAAATGCTTATGCGTCGTATGCCTCCTACCTTACCGCCAGCCAACTGCAGTGGTCGTTTTCTTTTTTTTTTTTTTTTTTTTTTTTTGAGGCACTCCGTGCTCGTGGCCACTACTGTGCCGGAATCAGTTTATCTGTATCTTCCTTACCGATACAGTTCTATTTTTAACTAATCTATATTTACATCTGCTCTCACTCTCTTCTGCTCTTTTGCTCTCACACCGAGCAGATAGGAGAGTGCTCTGCTGTTGGTCCAATCGATTTCCATAAGCCATAGTCCATTTTGCTCTCGCGGTGGTTCGTTTTGCCGTGTTCCTGAGTCGTTTGAGGCTAGCTGCCTGCGAAGTGGGTCAGTTTGTCTCAGTCACCATCTGAAACTGACGGAGGATGGATGTGCTCCCCTCCTAAGCACGGTCCTCCGTGCGGCGTCTTCTGGTGGCTGGACGGGTTATTTTTTGGAGGGGCTGGGAATTGAATCCATGACCTTCCGCTTATGAAGCGAAAGCGTAACCTCAAGGCTACGGACCCCCCCTACAGTGGTCGTTTATCAGCGCACAAAGGAGCGTAATAATATGCGCTTAATGCTTAATTGATTTGCGATTGAAAATGGTGGGCTTCGGAAAATACTGCGTTCGATTCGTCGATGTTTTTTTTTGTTTTGGGTGCTGGAAAATTTCAGCGCTTGGAGTAAATCATTATATAGGAAAGAAAACATCATTTATTACGTACAAAAATATCGGTTTAAATTGGTCATTTTGCACGGTATGTAAGTATGTTTTCGATAATGTTGGCAATATTAAACAGTTTTGTAACGAATATGATTTTAGTGCTAAAAATCATATTCAAAATAAAAAAAAAACGGGATATTCTATTTCAGGGTGAAATCACTTGTTAATGCGTGTATAGTTAGTTTTGGAAACTATTTTAGGCGTAATCCATTTATTTCGTAAGGGTTTATGGAGGAGGGGGTTAGAGATTTCTTACGCGCCAAAAATGAGGAGAGGATGGGGCCTGAAAATCTCAAAAGTTGTCTTACGTAATAAATGGACAGCCCCTTACATAGTCAATTTAAGCTCCCTGAATTCGAATCTGCTAACTAAATTATTAACAATTATTATTTATGGAACTCATGATTAATTAAATTTCAAAAATACCTCGAAAGCCTTGAATGTGGGTTTTCAGAGAAATTTTCTAATATCTGACAGAAATAAACTCCCGCGCACTAGTAACTTAGAAAATACTCTAAAGATGGTAACTCTTCGACTGTGTTGTGCCTTGATCGCCCAAGAGAGATATGGTTCGATAAATGAAATGGTGGTAACAACCACCCACTCCACAGTTGAACTTGTACCCATCGTTCATGTCATTAGATTTTTTCATTATTTTATTATAACATACACAAAACAATAAAGCACTTCATCACTGCAGATCAATTCTAGTAAATCAACAATCCCTGTGCCAGCAGTGCAGCTTGTTGTTCCATCAGAGCACGTTGCTGATCGAGGTATGCCTTCTGCCGTTCACGCATCTGCTTTTCGGCTTCAGCCAGCTGTGTCAGCGTGCTCAAACGCTTCTTTCCCTCATCCAAACGGTTGTTCTGCAGCGTTAACAGGGTCGTAAGCAACTCCACTATTTTGATCTGGGCGTCCACTTCCTTGGTTTGCATTTCGATCTGGCCAGCCCGACTTCCGGATCCTTGTTGAGGCGCTTCAGTTGGGGCACTTACACTGCCAGCTGTACTATTGTGTGGGAATCCATATGATACAGCTATTCCAAACAGTACTACTATCACGACGGTTGGCTTCATCCTACTGATGGACGGCGTTTATGGAACGCTGAGGCTAGTTATCAATACAGGTAACAAATCACGTACTTATCCCTAACGGGTTCTATTTATACGACGCATCCATGAACAGTACTTCTTCCACGATCCAGTGTGATGTAGTCTGTAGCGTCGGCGGCTTACATCGAAACAAACAAGCATCACGTTTTTGCATAGGCATATGAACGCAATAGAATCAGATACTTCTATAATATACACTCCCGTGCATAAGTTTGGGATCAGCCCCTTAAAAACACACAAAAGTGTTCAGTCCATATCTCTGTGATTACACGTCTAATTGAAGCTCTCTAAGCAGCATTCGAAAGGCAAAGTTTTATTCTTACTTCATATGTATTTTTCTAAACACATTCTTTGAACTTTGTATACTAAATTTTTACTTAAAGTTGTGACATTTTTCAAAATACACACTGAAAAAACATAGTCAATTTTCTCAGCATTGGATCGACCAAAATTGTAAAACAATATATCATTAGAATCGTAATCTGATATTCTTTGAAAAGCACACACGAAATTTATGCGAAAAATCTGAAAAGTATTCAAAACCAATGAAACAGTCATTCAAGTCATCGTGCAAAAGTTTGGATTCACCCCTCAGTATGGTGTATCGTGCAAAAGTTTGGGTTCATCTGAACTTATTTAAACACGAAAAATCTTTGAAATCTCAAACCAATCATGTACGCGCCATTATTTGCGCTCGAAAAAGCTTTAAGCTATTAAAATAGGTTGAAGAAAGGTAGAGATATTGACAAATATGATGTGCGTGCGGCTTCAGGTGAACCCAAACTTTTGCACGATGACTTGAATGACTGTTCCATTGATTTTGAATACTTTCCAGATTTTTTAGCCAAAATTTCGTGGGGTCTCTTCAAAGAATATAAGATTACGATTCTAACGACGCTTTGATTGAAAATTTTGGTCGATCCAAAGCTGAGGAAATTAGATATGATTTTTCAGTGTGTTTTTTTGAGAAATGTCACAATTTTAAGTAAAAATTTAGTATACAAAATTCAAAAAAATGTTTTCGTAAAATACACACTTAGATTAAATTACTGGGTTCGGTAAAATTTGACTGGGTTTTGGAACTACCGAAAAAATCAGTAAAATGAAAACTGTCGCCACGCGTAATTGAATAGCAAATTTCACCATGTTTTATTTTTTATCGATATATGATATAAAAAGAAAGCTCTCTGCAAAATTTCAGTAAAAAATCAATGTTTTACGATTTCTGATTTTTTTTTTAGTTGACTGACTTTTTCGGTAGTTCAAAAACCCAGTTATTTTTACAGAACAGATTGAGTGTGTACATACGAAGTAAGAATAACTCTTTGCCTTTTGAATGCGGCTTAAAGAGTTTCAATAGAACGTGTAATTACAGAGATATGGACAGAACACTTTTGTGTGTTTTTGAGGGGGTGAACCCAAACTTTTGGGACACGGTTATATGAAAAATTTAGATGCTCGCTCCAGTCCACTTTTTGAATTGCATTTAGGTCCCATAACAACTATGCAAAATTTCAGCTCGATCGGTGAAACTATATTTACGCGCCAGTCGTTCAAAGTTTGTATGGGATTTACTATGGGAAAACTCACTTTTGCAAAGAAAAATCGCCAGAGGTCGCCCATAGTGCTCCATAAAAATTTTATACACAGATCTCGGTAGGTATTTCTACGACAAACAACATTGTCGAAGACCGCAAAGCAATCCGATGCTTGCGAAAAAAGTTATTAAGCATATACTATTCGGAAATTTCGCCCAATTTTGTTATTATTGTTATTCCTTTACGTGTTTATCAACGTCGCCTTGCCAATAGGTTTCCATTGAATAACTTTTTTCATAAGATTAAGATTGTTTCGCGGTCTATCGTAGAAATATCCATCGAAGCCAGTGTTCAGCATTTTTAAAGAGCACTATGGGCGACCTCTGGCGATTTTTCTTTGCAAAAGTGAGTTTTCCCATAGTAAATCCCATACAAACTTTGAACGGCTGGCGCGTAAATATAGTTTCACCGATCGTGCTGAAATTCTGCACAGTTGTAATGGGACCTAAATGCAATCCAAAAAGTGGACTGGAGCGAGAATCTAAATTTTGTCCCACGCTAGTGTATATATTAAAAAAAAAAAAATATATATATATATATATATATATATATATATATATATATATATATATATATATATATATATATATATATATATATATATATATATATAAATCGTCTGCTACAGTCAGGCCTTGACTCAGGATTCAACTGAACGACAGCGAAGATATTGCGATGGGCGTAAAGTGGGTGGCAGCGTCTAATAGATGACCTAATTGTACTGATATATGTCATTATACATTATATGCATTGCAATGGTCAAACTATAGTTTGACCTAAGGAAATCTCCTAGAGAAATTCCTCCAGTGATTCTTTCAGTAAGAATTCTAAAATTTCTGCAGGCATTCTGATAAAGTTTTTCGTACAGTTTCTCTAAGGTAGGGTTTCTCAACCGGTGGTCCGCGGACCCCTGGGGGCCGTAACGGTTTCTCAGGGGGTCCGCGAAGCTATTTCAAATAAGCGTCTATTGCTGTACAAATATTTCAAAACTGGAACTTATATTATGTAACTTTCAAGAAGGCTAGTACTGATAAAATACATTCAATATCAGTTTGTTTATAAGAGTTTGTCAGGTTAAATTACTATTTGTGTAGTTGTTCTGAACTTTCTTCTCCTTGCTTGATTTTTATTCCAGCGTGAGCTTGAAAATAATTCTAAGCTCGTCTCCAATGAGGTATGAATAGGAATGTCCTTGCATATTTTGGTTTCAAAGATCTTCAAAATTCCTTGGGACTCTGATACATTATTGGAGGGATTGAAGAACTACGATCTCTTTTTAATTTTTTTTTCATAATATTCGTGAAATCCACTGGAATCTGTCTTCAGGATTTCTGGGGAAATTTCTTAAGATATCTATAGTATGGCGAAGGCCCAAGCAGTCCGATTCATTTTCGCGCGCTTGGAGTGTTTCTTCGTTGGCTTCGTTCGCTTGCTAAGTGCTTTGCGAAGGCCCAAGCTGTCCGATTCATTTTTCGCGCGGTCGGCGTGTTTTTTGTTTCAGTTAGCACTTTATTCGTTGGTTCCCTGTACAATTTCGATGATTCTTGTCAATCACGGAGTAGCAATTACGAATTGTACGGTCATCAATGTTCATGCTGATGCTCATGCTCAAATTTCCAAAGATGTCTATAGTAGTATGCAGTAGTTGGCAGGAACTTCGTCAGATAACCGTCGGGAACCCTTGCAAAGATTCTAGATAGATATCTGACAAAGTTTTCGGAGGGTTCCCGGAGATTTGTTCAACGAAATCTATCCACAATCTATAGTTGGCTCTTCAGAAGCACATTTGCAAATCTTCCACAATTTTGCTGAATAAAAATTAAGTAACTTTCAAACATATTGTGACTGAACCAACTTTTATAAAGCTTACTAATGTTACTTGGGTTGGGAATATTATCAGCAGAATTTTATGTTGGGATCTTGACCTATGATTTTTTATTCAGGGTTTTGACAAGATACTTTCTTGAGATTCCTTATCAGATTCTTCGAAAGATATTTGTTAAACTCTTGACTAGTCTTAAGGGACTTCTTCCAAGGGTGATAGCAGAATTCTTGCATTATCTACTTGTTTTGGGTATGACTGCCAAGAATATCTATGGATTTCAATATCAACCATTTTCAGGGGGCCGTGGGATGTTTGTAGGACTCCAAAGGGGGTCGCAGCCACAAAAAGGTTGAGAACCACTGCTCTAAGGATTCCATCAGAAAACCCACAGGATTCTATCTTGGGATTCCTGAAAAGACTTTTCCAGAAAATCTTTCTGAAATTCCTCAAGGAACTTAAGACTTCTCTAGAAAAGTAATCTTCCATCAAAGGTATTGCTTTTTTTAATTTTTTCAAAACTACTTCATAGATTTCTTTAAGTTTACACAAAGTATTCGTCTAAGAATTCTATTCTTCCTAGAAAATTCTCTCTTTGAATTTCTTGAGTAGACTCATACAGAATATTTCAGAGATACTACCTACCGTTTTGTTTCAAATTCCGAGCGTGAGTCATATTCCGAACACTCGATTTTAATAGCGATTTTTAAAGAATACCCACCTACATTTCTCCACAGGATGAACAATTTGTCCGTGATTCAAGTCCTCTGTATTTAAATGTATAGAAAATATCAAATTTCTACCTTTGAAATCACTACTGTTTGGAATATTAGTCAAGTTTGGTCTAGTTTACCTTGAAATATTTCCATGATTTGTTAAGACGTAATTTAGCCACAAATAAATTAAATAGTAAAAAAAATCTTAGGATCTCTCTTCTGATAATTAAATTAATTATATTAATTGCTCCTCAAATACCTTTCCTAAGAAATTCCTAAATAGACGAATAAATTGATATCCTTGAGATCACCTTCAAAAAATCATGTTGGGTTTCCTATATCCTCCAAATATACTTCCGACAATTTTCCCAAGGGCCTTAAGCATTCCTCCAAAAACTTCACCAGAAAATGATTCTCCATGATTTTCTCAAAATTATGTAAAAACTTTTTCATTGATTTCTTTTAAACTTATTCCTGAATTTCTAGAGTCTTTGTATGGAGCCAGAGAACCCCATTTTTGTTTTTGTTATAGGGGGAGATCCCCCAGTGCCGGACAGCACCCAATACCGGACAAAGCCGAAACATTGAGACATCATGGTCCAATCAAGATGGTGTATTAGTAGAAAAGAAAGCTATTATGTAGACTAATAATTGCGTAGAATAACACATCCTTGAAATATGCACGCCTTTTTAAAAAAAGTAGAAAAATTTGAAAATCTTTAAAAAATTGACGTATCCACTTAATTTTGAGCCTATTTAGTAAATATTTTGAATATGAAAAAATACTTTGGATCCCGCAAGCATGATCGAACATAATCCTAATTTGATAGTATGAATGTATTTTGTACCTTAATTGAACTAAATATGGAAAAAATACAATTTTGGTTAAGCACCTCCTGTCCCTCAGTTTCGGACAGCTTGTTTTGTTACATGATATCTTTGTAATTATTGCATCAGTGTCTCAGAATACTTTCATTTTTCATGGGTTCCGTCGATCATGGTATCAAATATGCAATAAAATTAAGAATAATGAACATTCAGAACAACATCGTAAAATGTGCTATTTTTCATCATATATGAAAGAGGTTTTTGATAGGCATCTTGCAAACTAAGAAAAACACAAATTATTCTTGTGAATGTTGCAAATGCATTGAATTGGTAATTATAAACTATTTCTATAGTGTACACATTCGATAATGTTCAAATTTACAGAATTCGAGGCATTTCCAGATCTTGTCCGGTATTGGGTGCCACCTTTCGAGATCGATCAATTTGGTACTAAAACTCATCATCAAAATGCAATATCAAAATTCATATTTATATTTTCAAATTTATTTTTGTACACTATAAAAATGATAATATTCATCATAAATGGGTAACACGAGCCCATAAAATCAATATTTTTCGAATTATGAATTTAGTGGCTTAAGTGTCCGGTACTGGGGGATCTCCCCCTACCTTCTTAACGAAATCAGAATACAGCCGGATACTCCATATATGGATCAATAACTAAAAAGGAACTTCTAAACAGAGTCTTGTGTTGTGGAAGAAATCTTGAAAAACCCCTTGGAAAGAATTAAAAAAAAATCCTGAAATCTTTGTTTAATTTACTTAAATATATTCCATTGAAAAAGCCGAAAAAATCATATAGGGATACCGGGGGCAGAATGGACACCCCCTGTATCTTTGCATATGCGAATAATTTTACACTTTAGATACAAACAATATTTCAATTGCCTGTCGAAAGAGTAAGTTGTCCACTAAAATTTCAGAAAAAATGTTTTATTCATTGATTTTAAACCAAAAAATGGAGCATGATTTTATTGGGTTTAAAAATTATAACATTCACACCTCACCAAATAAGGTTTCAGAGGCAAATGACTGCAAGTTTACCGAAAATGTAGCTCTTGACTGAATCTTCAATTATTTATGTTAAATTCAAAAATATAGTAGATTTTTTTCTGCTACTTTGAGACACTGAAAAACTTATATGAAAATTTCCTGTACTGTTGGGGCAATATGGACACCGAGTGACAAAGTAGAGCTGACACTTTAAAGAAAAAGAAATGTAACTTCATACACAAAACTATCCAAAAACAATTAAGCATGCAATGCAATGATTATGATTCGGAACCACAAATCGGTTGAAAATCGTAAGTTCTGTATTAAAACTAATCTGGAGGTAATATTTAAGGCATCACAACGAAAAATGTCGTAAATTGGTTTTAATCATGTTTTCAGTGGCACAGTGATCTATCGCTATGGTTTCCTGAATGTGTACTTCATTTTTCGAGGTTTGGGAATGATCGTGGGACAATTTTCCTATAAACGTTAAGGTCCCCATGGGGGTGTCCACTTTGCCCCACTAGCTTGATGGTGACTACCAAATATGAGCTTTTTTGAAACCCATTTTTGCAAACAAAATATTTTTTTCAAAATTTTGCAACAATGTTTAACATATGCTTGAGAACTCTAAAAAGCATACTGCACATTGAAATAGGAAAATTCCTTAGGGTGTCCATACTGCCCCGTGTTCCCCTACAGCTCTTTTTGGACAAACCTCTAGTGTAAACGTTGAGAATATTGTGGAAAAAATATGTGTAATTCCTGGAAATTCAAAACATGTACTCTTAAAACAATCCATCAGAAACTACAAACAGGAATCTGGAGATAATTCATAAAGATTTTTTTGGAAAATTGTAAATTATATTCTAGGCCAAATTCCTGGGAGAATCTCTGTAGTAAATATTTTATGATACAGTCGACTCTCCATAACTCGATATTCAAGAGACGATAGATTGATAGAATTATCGAGTTATAGAAAATGACTACACAAAAAATCCCAATAAGATGGATTTTTAAATAATAAGAATTAGAAGGATTTTGAAATAAATATAAAGTTATAGAGAGAAATTTACTTCTCACGTGACATCGATTAGTGGTAATATCAAGTTAAAGAAATATCGACTAATGGAGAGCACGATGTATGGAAAGACGAAGGGACCGAAAAATCCATCGAAATATAGAGTATATCGAGTTGTAGAATATCGAGTTACGGAGAGTCGTCTATATTAATAAGGGCCACTTAGAAAAATATGTGATTATATTTCCTGAGAAATTACTGCCTTCTAGTGTCGTAAAAAATCAGTCGAATGATACCTGACCAGTGCGAAAACGAACAAAAACAAACTCCGCTAGCACGAAGCCAATCTGACTATAAGAGTGAATGCGGCGAGAAAGAGAGTCACGGTGTACCAGAAACCGTTATTAACGCAAAAAAATAGCCAACATTTTGGCACCTACCATTCGATATGATATTCAAGCATCTGCTCCGTGAATTTGAAAATATTCTAACGAGGGAATCGAAAGTTAACGTAATTTGAAGGTTTTGAGCTATTTTGGAAGAGATATTCACAAGCTTCAAAATATTCATAAATAGTGCATCATTATTATTTTGTAAACCAGCCTAGTAACCATCAGCTTTGCATAAGGCGCTCAAAACATGTGATATCCAAGCATCTTCTCTATAAATTTAAAATAATTTCTTCGATAAAATCAGAAGTAACAGTGATTTGATTATATGTCGTTATTTCTATGCACTTTAAATTAGAACTTATTTATATGGCTTTGTTATATAAATGTACATAATTTACAAATGAAAATGTCTATAGGACTGATACTCGGCATTCAAAACATATAGTAAGCTCGATGTTAAACCCAACATTTTGTCATTGTTTGACATTTGTAAACATCTTTTTCTTTATCCTTGTGACATTAATAATTAATGATTTAGACTTTGCATTCAGAAACACTTTAGGGTGTCCCAGAAAGTATGGGCACGACTTTAACAACGAGAATCATAATATTTTTTATATTTTTGTTTTTTTTCTTGGGGCGTTTTAAATTCGGCCTGTGAAAATTTTGTTTGAATATAAATATACTTTTTCATTGAAATTTTTGATATTTTAGATAATCAAATCTTATCTGGCCAGCACGGACCCTACTTTTGTGTTTTGTTGAAAAAATTACCAAGTATTTTTTTTTTTCAAAACCTTTCGATGTGGTGAGTTTAAGACGTTCCACGAGAATTTTCATTAAAAATCTGATTTGGCTTTGTTAGAACACATATAAAAAAATGATAAAAATATCTCCACTTACGACAATTTCAGGAAATCATAGTTTTTCAGGTATTTTCAGTATTAATAAAAATATTTTATTTCGAATCATTTATCCCATCGGCAATGAAAAATATATTTTTTCAGATTTTTATTGTACGTACTTTATGACCCAGCACAAATTTCGTACAACAAAGTCGCTCAGAAATAAAGCGATTTGTGCAAAACTGATAAGCAGAATTCCAAAAATGTAACACCATCAACAAACAGGCAGCGTAAAAATTGCTAAAAATTCAAAATCTACTCTTGATACGAAGAAGAATAAAATGTATGAAAATCAGATTTCTATCTGCATTGGTCTCGAAATGGCATGGCAGTTTGGTAAAGTCGTGCCTATACTTTCTGGGACACCCTATAGTTCAAACTCAGATTAGACTTGTGTGTCACGTTACCATCGTTTATTTGAAAATATTTTTTAAATGTGTTAAATACCGAATAAATGAAAATGAGTTTACAACATTGTACCCTAGCTTAAACCTACCTTCAAATTCAACATAACGGTTAAAAGCTTCAGATAAGAGAAAGTTATTTTGTCCTTGCATTAATTTGATCTATCGTAAAAATGCCTTATATACCACACTATATGCTATGATAATACTAATCTACACTTTAACAATCCTAATACTAATATTAAATCATCCTACCTTAATGAAGTGAAACCTAGTCCATGAAATACAGTCAATCTTGCTAAACCTACCATCCGTGAACATCTCCATAGTGCTAATATGGGGCCCAGATAGCCGTAGCGGTAAACGCGCAGCTATTCAGCAAGACCAAGCTGAGGGTCGTGGGTTCGAATCCCACCGGTCGAGGATCTTTTCGGGTTAGAAATTTTCTCGATTCCCAGGGCATAGAGTATCTTCGTACCTGCCACAGGATATACGCATGCAAAAATGGTCATTGGCATAGTAAGCTCTCAGTTAATAACTGTGGAAGTGCTCATAAGAACACTAAGCTGAGTAGCAGGCTCTGTCCCAGTGGGGACGTAACGCCAGAAAGAAGAAGAAGAAGAAGAAGAACTGTAGTGCTAATCCGAAACCCCAATTGAACCGCATGTGCTAAGGTCTCCAAGTAGTTGTTAGCCGTTTTTCCAGTTCACTCTGAGCATCGAAGGCCGGTCCGCGAGTTTCAGCGAGTAATTCGGGGTAGGTTAAAAGTTACTATGTTATACAAAATGCTTTAGGTAATATTCTAGCATAGCTGTAAGAATTTCTACAGTTATTATTCAAATGATTTCTCAAAGAATTTACCGTTTCTCCTGGAAATCATTCACAGATTTCAACTAGAATCATTCCGAGGGTGCCTCCAGAGTTTCCTACAATAATATCTCTATGGACTCATCTTGAAACTTTCTTGTTTGAAACTTTAAACATATTGCTTAAATAATTCCAACAGAGATATCCCAGAAAATCCACTAGTTAATCTAAATATTCATATATGAAAACTTCTGATTTTTTTTCAGAAATGGTTCCAGTGATTTACCCAGATTTTTTTTTTCAAACCGATTTAAGATATTCTTCTGACATTTAATCAGTATATATTTAACGGATTCTCGTCTTGAGGATTCCTTGAGGAAATTTATCAGAAAATTCTCATTGAGTTCCACTAAGAAATGGTTCATATATTCCTCCAGAAATTTTTCCAGAAAAGTACAAGAACTCTTTCCAATAAATTTTGATTTCTCTAATAGTTTTTTAACTATAGACGGATTTCACGCCAACTCGACAAAGGGATTGGCAGCACCCCTTCAGAATTCAATGAAGCTTTCTGGGTGTGAAGACTATGTGAAACTCAGATACTTTTTTTTTTCAAAATCGTTCTAGACTAACATTTGGAAAGGGTCAAAGTTTATTTTTACTTTTTTATAAACCCGTATAACTCGAAAACGGTAAGACCTACAAAAAAGTGTTGTATGGGGGACTGTCGTGAAATTACCTAACGTTTTAGAGAAAAATATTGAAAAAATAAAAACACATTTTCTACACTGAAAAAAAAAATATTCAAAACTTTAAAGTCGATTTAAAAAAACGGCCATTTCAGATTTTGATCATCCTTAAGCAAAAAGTTTCGTAATTAAATTTTCTAAAAGTCGTCCATACATTGCAAATTGGGCATATTTTAGGGAAAAAAGTTTTTCTAACATCGAATTTTTCAAGTCCAAAACTGAATTTTTGTTTTCAAAGATTTTGTTCTAAACCGTCAAATATGATCGTGTTTTCAAGTGATAAATGAGTTTGAATCAGAAATAAATTGTATTTTTTATTGAGAAAATTAAAAAAACGGAATTATGCAGTGATTATGTTTTTTAAATGAAGGCAATCTATGGATTTCGCCTCTGCCTATGAGAAAATCAACTCCGTCTAACAATCCGACGGATTTTTATGGTTCGAAAGATTGCAAACATTGAAAAGGAACAACCTGATCCATACCCCATTAAATTTTCTTCTAGAAAATACTACTAAACGTACCTGCGTTACAAGCCAGATGAATAAGAAATAATGTTTGTATTGTTATCTACCTAAAATGTCCGTTAACGACCTGAGTTACTCAACAATCACCGCGTGAGTGTATAGAAAGATAGGTATTTAACTTATAATTGTCGTTCTACCTATGCATATAACTATTTAAGCTTGATGTCAATAAAACTCTTTTCATTTTATCTAAGTCATTTGTGAAAAGAAGTTAAAGATGGATCAACAAGATTTATCGCGCATTAAAATTTCGAGATGTTGCGCCGGCGTAATAATAAATTGGAAAATGTTAGTTTTATTATAATATCAGAAGTGTTGACCCATGATACAGTAGCAGTTCAGCTATTTATTTCAAAATTGATAAATTTTTTAAACAAAAAATAAATTTCTCAAAAGTTATTTTTATGTCAGATGGAGCTGCAGCTTATTATAAAAATAGAAAAAAATTGCCAGCTTATGTAATTTCAAGAAAATATATGGATTGGAAGCAGAATGGCACTTTTTTGCCACATCCCATGGCAAAGGTCCCTGTGACGCTATTGGTGGCACTCTCAAGCGAATGGCAAAAAGAGCAAGTCTTGCAAAATACTATGGAAACACAAACGCAACTCCGCGAGAACTATTCGACTGAGCAGTGAAACAAACTGATACATGTACCACCAAATTAAATTTCTGTTATATATCTAATGAACAATATGTTAAAATGTCAGAGGAATTGATGGAATTGTTTGATAAGGTTAAAACTGTCCCTGTTACCCAAAAATATCATTGTTTTACGACTATGAGTGATACACAAATTGCAGCCAAACGGTATACCAATTCAGAGGATGGACCAAAAATATTCAATTTATTCAGTAAAGCCCAAAAATAATGTAGATATTCATGTGCAGATACTACGTTTTAGGATATATAGCAATAATAAAAATAATGATGCATGATTAAAAAAAACCAAGAAGCAAAGAATATTTCGAGTCGAGTCTAGTACACGACACTGAAGACGGCCTAACAGTTGAGGTCGAAATACGCGTATCTGTCAAAGGATACAAACTCTAGTGAAATTAAATGGTATAGTACTAAATTCGTTTTTTTTTTTCATCTACTTGTATATTTACATTACCAAATCAGGCAATAATTTTGAACATATTAATCAAACATGCTGAGCCCATGGTTATTCTCATTCAACAGCCTAAATTTGTATATACCCACCGACAGATGTCTCTACTGGATGTCCATTACATTCCATAACAACTCTCAGTTCAGCGTAAAATCCTCTCTGTTTTCGTCGTTTCCCTCAACCACCCAACCAACACCTCACCATTCGGCCAAACCACGCTGCGTCCATGAACGTCGACCGAGACCGAGTTTGCCTTTCTCTCTGTCGCAATCGCCCGTTCTCTAGATGGTTGGTGTGTCATTCCTATCGTACATCTCCGTGCAAACGGTTCTCACCATCAGTGTATTGCCACCGACGACATATTATTATAACATTGGCCACAAAAATTCACCCCAGACAGGAAGAAGAAAAATGTGATCCTTTCCAGCTTGCGAGCCTGAGGGAAAGCTGAAATGCGCGAAATAGTTTCAACGAGCATCGAGAGTGTGTTCTGTTGTTTGATGCCCTGCTCGGTTTAAGTTGCTTCCTGCACCGGTTTGTAGTGTCTTTATAGTGCTTTTAATAAGCCCAGAAAAGAAGTCTACCATCAGGTGAACACCCTACCAGAAGGGTGGATCTGCAGTATGGCGTCTTCGTATGGTGGCAGAACCAGTTCGCCAGCCGCATCAATGCTCAAGTCACCTCCGACGGCTTTGCAGTTGCTGCTGGAGGAAATAAACTTTCAACGTACCAAGGAGATGCGACAACTGCTGAAGGATGGTAAGATTTTATTTTGCGAAAATTCACGGAAAGCATGATGGCCGGCGATTATCGATTTTTCCGCTGTCTCCTCGCGATGTGGCATGTCCTTACGCATAGTAGTGATGGGGTGGCAGTGGGTGGTATGAGGAGACTTTGACAAACCGGAAAATTATGCTCCTGGGAGAATGAGAGCAACATTTCGGCAACCTTCTCTCATAAAGTATGCATGGCTTTCCACCAGCTGATCTTTGTTTACAGCAATAAGTCTATCTATGTCGATACACGGTAGATATTGTACGGCGCATTATTATTGTTATGATGCTTCTCTCGACGGAAACGAAAACATACGCGTAACAAAGTGCTAAAGCCATTGCAAGTAGGAGCAATATGAACATGATGGACCTGCAGAGGAATATAATTCTCATTATTCATTTTTCTGTTGATGAGCATTTTTAACATCAATCAGCACCTTGTCTATCATTCTCATTTTAGAAAGAAAATCAATTCAAATAAGTCCAGCAGAAATGCAAAAGTTCTTGAGAGTAATTTTGATATTTACTACTATTATTTGTTGGTAATGATATCTAAAGAAGCAATCAACTACAACTAACAATACTTTGTCCTCAACAGTCAAAAAACGATACAGTGAACTCTCCCCAACTCGATATTGAAGGAACCATCGAGTAAGGGAGGTATCGAGTTACTACACTACATTTGCTATGGTTATCTAACTCGAAATCGAGATATGGAATATCGAGTGAGGGAGAGTTGACTGTAAATACAAACTTATAGTCACTTAGTACGTTTGATAAAAAGTTGAGCAAGTTCCCCGAATTCGTGTTTCTCTTCTAATAATGAAAAAAATCTTATCATGGCAGAAAAAGGCTAATTGCAACCGAAGGTGGTGCAATCAAATCGATATTGGATCACAACAGTGTTACGAATACATCTGGAAGAGCGAAAATAAATTCAAGATAGCATTCCTAGAGTGTTGAGTTCATTGTTGATAATTTTAGCTGCAGTGGTAACCAGCGCAATCTTACGCTGGCGCTCCAACAACGTGTCAAGATTAAGTAATTGACACCTATCCGGTTAGGGAGATAAACTTAGAAGCGGCCCCTAGACGATGTCAATATAATAACGGATTGATGTAACTCTTCAATATACAGTCGACTCTCCTCAACTCGATGTTCTATAACTCGATATACTCTATAACTCGATGAATTTTTCGGTCCCTTCAAATTTCCATACATCGTGCTCTCCATAAGTCGATATTTCTATAACTCGATATCTCCACTAGTCGATGATCTCTCCATAACTCGATATCTATTTTAAAATCTTTCTTATTTGGGGAAACGTGGTCTAATACTTGTTTGGAGATGAAAAAATACTTGCAAGTTGTAATAAAAGTTGAAAAACATTAAAATAAAAAAAATATTGTAAGTAAAATATATGTGATTTTTCGAGCATTTGAGCTGAAACCAGGCCGCCATCAGCACCCATCGTTAGAGTTCCAATTTTATGTCACTGATCGTAAGTTTACAATAAAACTTAAGGGTGGTCCTTTCGGTTTTCCCAAATTGATGGACCCCTCGTACGCCAGCTAGCTAAACAGTTTGCGATAAAGCACATTTTTTGATAAATATTGGGTCTTTCACCACATGATATGTCTCTTATTTCGCTTGGAACACCTAGCAAACTTAGTGGCATCGTATGGAGAAAGAATATAGCTTTCATTTGAAGTTAAAAAAAAATTGGCGGCCATTTTGAATTTTGCCGCTATATTGTTAGAAAAATCGTTTTTTTACCATTAGCACACCGCTCGTTTCGAATTGGGTCCTAAAATGTTCAATGAATTCTTGTTTTTATTTAATAATACGAAAGAGCATTTTCTTGCAACTACTTTAGCCATTTTTCTAGCTCAAATAACGGTCATAACATTTTTAAACTTCAATTTTAAAAATGGTTCCAAACATGAACCTTGACAATTGTGATCATGTTTGACATTCACTGTTTCGACAAGCACCAGGGCTTATAGTTTTAACACTGGGGTTGTTCCTATCTGACATTTCGGAAGGGACACGGAAAACAAAATACAGTCTAAGCTTGTTATAACGACATCGCAAGGGACCGTCGTTATAGAGAAAAGTCGCTATAGAGAACTGTTATAACATTGAAATATTTTTCATGGGACCGAAAAATTTCACTATAGAGAGCTTTTGTCACTTTAAAAGTTGTCGTTATAACGAGCTTCGACTGTATACCCAATATTTGAGTTTAATCCAAGGGGTGAGACAAAATCTCAAAAATCATAAAAAAATGTTTTTTGGACTTAAACAAATGAAAATCATTTAAAAATTGAGTAAACATGTATTTTTGCCCTAAACTTAAGCGTTTGATACTAAAATTGGGACAGGGCTTTAGGACCCTATTCTGAGATCACCATCAGAAAGCTGAGGAAAAATTGCGTAAAATAGGCTACAGAAACTAGGTGAGTAATGGTATTTACCGTAAGAAATGAACGATTTTCTAAATCGTGTTCTACGATTTTGACGTATAAGGTGATTGCAATCAATGCTAACCACATTTTTTGTACAACAAAGAAACAAGTTTACAATCGTTGTTGTTTTATTCGAGTCGAGTGAAGAATAAAAGTTTTATTTTGAATGATAAAATCTGGCGGCCATCTTGGATTTTGACGCCATCTTGGTTTTAAGTAGTAGAATGAGTTTTCACCATGTTAGAACTCAACATGTTTAAGTTTCTTCCCATAGTGCCATAAAACGCACACTTGGCATTCCATTTACATGCCTACTTTTGTCGAATGTTATGCAGTTATGGGCAGTATATTTCTAGTACAACCTTAATGACCTCTTTAAAAGTTCATCTGAGGTTCCATACCAGCTAATGCTACAGTAAATATTCTTGTAATTCAAATCGCCTAAGCAATTTATCTACGAAATCTTGCAAGATTTCCTCAAGAGCCCAGAAATTCTTACCGAGAAATTATTTGGGTTCATTATGGGTTACTTAATCAAGTTTCATCAGTTGTTACTTTGGGACGTCCTTCTGAAATATTTATCGTTTTTTTTTTGTGAAAAAAAAATCATCAATAATTTCTAAAAAAAAATCCTTTTGTGGAGATATTCCTAGGAAATGACTGGGAAAATTATTGAAGACATCTTTGGGAAATTTCTCTAAGAACTTAATTCCTGTAGGAATCTTAGGAACAATTTCTGGAGTATTTCCTGAATGAATTCTCTTGTTGAACTCTGTACGACAATTTTGAAGGAAATTTCAAAAAATATTCGATAAAATACTATTTAAAATCTTGAAGATGTTGTAAACGGGAATCTTGGTGGAAGTTTTGAGAAAACGATGGTAATTTCTGAAAAAATCTTAGAAGAAATTCATGCCGCAATCTCTTAGGTAACATCTATGATCATCCTTAGGAAAATCCTGCGTTGAATATTTGAAGGTATTTAAAACGAAATCCTTGAAAATTTGGTGAATTCGTGAATCAAAAAATAAACCTGAAGTTCGTAGACGCAAAAGTTGAACAAATTGATATGTAAAATTGACTCTTTGGAGTTCATTTTGTAAACTTTGAAGCAAACTTTGGGCAAATATATAGATTTTTATAGCTTCATCAAGAACTTCAAAATCAATCCCCACTCAAAAACACAAACTTTGGAAAATGTCCAAATTTCCCTAGAATACTCAATCGAAGCTATATATGAATCATTGCACTCCACTTCAATGACATTTCAACTAAATTGATGCATTTCCGAACAACAATTAAGAAAACAAGGACTGTCGGCCATTAAACGACTACAACAACATTTCAACATAAGTTTCATAACTTTAGTCATAATTTTACAAGAGATATTTGGTCATCATTTATTTCAACAATCAATTTCACATTAGCGCCCTTCATAGACGGTGTTCACCATAACTTTGAGGGCCCCTAAACAAAACTCCGCACCGGGCCCCAAAAACCCTAGCTACGCCACTGGCTAAATGCATGATTAACGGAGGTTCATACCCATCAAGTAACTCCTAGTCATGCTCATTCAAAAGCTAATTTTCTTCCGTCGGGTAGCCGTTCAATCTTTTAATTTCGAGTGGATTTACCCAACGAAACTCCTATAGCAATATTATACCAGGCAGTTACAGTTACAGTTTGAATCCGTGATTATAGACGATGATCTTAAACTCTTGATCCGTCTTAAAAACGTGAGGAGAAGGCAATTTCAACGCACTCGTGATCCTGCTATGAAAATTATATGGCAGGATTTGCAGTAAGAAATCAAGAAACGTTTTGCACAATTAAGAAAAAAAATCTGAAAATAAGATTTCTCAATTGGACCCTGGCTCTAAGCCTTTTTGGAAATTACCTAAAATTAAAAAAAAAAAACTCAGAAGCCAAGACCGGCATTGAAAGAGGAAAACAAATTATTACTAACTAATTGCGAAAAAGCTCAAAAACTTGCTATGCAGTTTGAAAGTGCGCACAATTTTAATTTAAGAATTACTAGCCCAATCGAAAATCAAGTTACTTAGGACTTCGAAAAAAATTCTCAATCAAGAGAATATTTTCGAAAATGCCTGTGAGACTGATTTGGAAGAAGTGAGAACTATTATTGCAAAATTCAAAAATATGAAAGCTCCTGGCGATGATGGAATTTTCTACATCCTCATCAAGTAACTTCCAGAAAGTAGCTTATCATTTTTAGTTGATATATTTAACAAATGTTTTCAATTAGCATATTTTCCTGACAAATGTAAAAATGCTAAGGTTGTTCAAATTTTAAAACCAGACAAAAATCCTGCAGAAGCTTCTAGCTTTCGCCCAATCAGTATGCGTTCCTCCATCAGTAAACTTTTTGAAAAGGTCATTTTGAACAGAATGATGGTCCACATCAACGAAAATTCAATTTTTGCCAATGAAAAGTTCGGATTCCGCCATGGACATTCGACTACTCATCAACTTTTACGTGTAACAAATTTGATCCGTTCCAACAAATCTGAAGGCTATTCTACTGGTCTTGCTCTTCTAGACATAGAAAAAGCATTCGACAGTGTTTGGCATGAAGGTTTGATCGTAAAATTAAAAAACTTTAATTTTCCAGCATACATTGTTAGAACAATGCAAAGTTATCTGGCAAATCGTACACTTCATGTTAATTATCAAAACTCCAGATCTGAAAGATTGCCTGTAAGAGCTGGTTTTTCTCAAGGCAGCATTTTGGGACCAATATTATACAATTTCTTCACATCTGACTTACCTGAGTTACCTCAGGGATGTCAAAAATCCTTGTTTGCGGATGACACAGGCCTCTCCGCCAAAGGACGAAGCCTGCGTGTCATCTGTAGTCGATTACAAAAAAGTTTGGATATTTTTTATTCATTCTTGCAAAAATGGAAGATTTCTCCTAATGCTTCCAAAACTCAACTAATAATATTCCCACATAAACCAAAAGCTCTTTATTTGAAACCTTCAAGTAGATATGTTGTCACGTTGTTGTCATTCAAGCCAAATGTAATAAATATATAAAATGTCTCTATCCCCTTATTAATAGAAAATCAAAACTTTGTCTTAAGAACAAGCATTCGATATTCAAACAAATTTTCAGGCCAGCCATGTTGTACGCTGTACCAATATGGACTAGCTATTGTAATACCAGGAAGAAAGCCCTGCAGAGAATTCAAAATAAAATTTTGAAAATGATTCTGGAGCTTCCTCCCTAGTATAGAGTTACATATAGAATATCCAATGTTGAAACATTGGAACAAATGTCAAACAAAATAATTAATAATTTCAGACAAAAATCGTTACAATCTTCTATTGCCACGATTAATGCGTTATATATCTAGGTTAAGTAAGGTTAATTAAATTGAAAACTGTTTTTTTTTTTCTTTCAAGCAGGTGAAATCAACTCATCTGTAAAAATTCTGAACTGCTACGGCAAATGAAATGTTATCAAAATGTTGATAAATGCTTCATTCAGTTTTACCAAATTTGGATGATAGTGGTTTCTAACACAGATATAGGAAATAAATGTAATGTTGCATATTACCCAACTTTCCTCTGTCAATTATTGAAAAGTGAGTAGAGTGATATGGTTTGAAGCAAACCCGGTTCAATGTATGTGAACAGTTACCACTTCGAATAAAACAAATCTATGAAAGCCACTGTACACAACGACACTCGGTGCAACGAATCTGCTTTAGTGAGTCAATAATTGCACTGTGTAAACCTTTTTATACAGTTCGAAGCGCTGCTGTTGGCTATTGCATTATTCATCATTGCGGCAAAAGCTTTCGGTTGTAGCAAATAGTGTGTATCACCAGTTTATACACTGGCAAACAAATTGTTCCGATGGGGATTCCCCGTTTAGGCTAAAACTGAAAATGTCACCTCAAATAAGTATGTTTTAACCAAGTGCTGCTAGTTTTACTTCTCAGCGACTGTTTCCACTAGCACTCGAAGGGCTAAGGTAATCGTTCAAAACTAAAACTAACTTTCAGAATTGGTGGCGGGTTAATACATCTTGGTCGGAAAAAAAATGCTTTCTGGAAAGATTCTTTTTGTTAGGGGAAAAATATATGTAGTTAGAGCATAATAATTTAATACGATATTGAGTTAGAGAACCATAGTAAAAGTTGGCTTTCGTAGCTACCTCGATGATCCCATAGAGCGCAATTTCCCTGTTTTTGTGTTCTGTCTCTCTAACTCGATAAGCCCTCCAATATCGAGTTATGGAGAGTTGACTATATGTACATTGAAGCATAAAGTATACACT
The DNA here is from genome assembly GCF_002204515.2 of Aedes aegypti. Lineage (NCBI taxonomy): Eukaryota > Metazoa > Arthropoda > Insecta > Diptera > Culicidae > Aedes > Aedes aegypti. The sequence goes on along the minus strand of NC_035109.1, from coordinate 348,429,022 downwards.
CCTTAGTCAATGTTGAGAAGTTTGATTTCATGAATAATTTCATTAAACATGTCTTAAATTTTTAGATAACCATTAAAAGATTTCATCTAAAAATGTATAAGATATATCATAATCAAAGGGTCCACTTTATGATCAGTTCATATTGTTGAGTTAATTGCTTATTGCTCGATTGTGAATAAATTATACTCAATCTCGCGTAACTTTTCCTTAGCATGTGATAACGATCGCGGTCTTAAAGAGCACCCATGCTTACGGTGCCTCGGTTCGATTCAGGATCTCTTGGGTTTTAAGGGGACACGGGAGACCGTGTTATTTTCCCTATCTTTCGTCTCACTCTAACAATAATCATCAAAACTTTGTGGAAGCAAATCTCGAGTTTTAGTGAACCGATAAAGCTGAAAATTTATCGGGTTGTGCACTACATATATAGAATGATAGTGATACATTTTCGCATCGATATATGGAGTGGTTCTTCGGATTTGCTTCTTGAAATGGATAGGGTGATTATGATGACGTCCCGTGCGGCCTTAATAATTCCTTGACTTCCCTGAACATAAAGTGCGTGCCAATATTGGTTCTAGTTACGGTTTCACTATAAACGTGCTCTTGTTGCTATTGTAACGACGTTTTAATAGTAGTTTACGAAACTAGTAGTTTACGGAACAAGTTGCAGAATAATGATTTTTACAGCAGTCGTAAAATTATCCTACGAGGCTTGCCGAGTCATGTACAACATTTTTGCAATTTCGTAGAAGACCACTTGAAGATATCAGAAATTATATCGGAATGCATTCATCAACATTTTACAGTTTCTGAAAAATTATTGTGTAATGATTCATTACGCAACTCAAAACAGCAGCGTAATGAGAAAGCGTTGCGTAATTAATCATTACAGCACTGGTTTCAGTTGCGTAATGACTATTCCTCCACTGCATACTTCAGTACAGGAAAATGGGCCGTTTCATGACAGATTTGCGTGATGAAAAACAGCCTATTATGATAAGAAATTGCAAAAATATTTTTTGCAATTTCTCATCGTAATAGGCTGTTTTTCATCACGCCAATCTGTCATGAAACGGCCTACTTTCCTGCACTAAAGTATGCAGTGCGGGAATAATCATTACACAACTGAAACCAGTGCTGTAATGATTCATTACGCAACGCTTTCTCATTACACAACTGTTTTGAGTTACGTAATATATCATAACACAACCATTTTTCAGAAATAGTAAAATAATGGTTAATGCGTTCTGATCAGGCATTGCAGAATTCGCTCTCATTTGAGTATGAAGCACGATCAAAGCAAGCAAAGAAAAACATCCCATCTGTTGTGGTCCACGATCGTCATTGTATCGCAAGGTGTAACAAGTCTGATAAATGGAAGCAGCGAGCGAGAGCCCCAAAGAGAGAGCGATGATAAAATCAATTTTTCTCGCTTGTTTACCGTTGGGGATAGGTGTTTTTCTTTACTGGCACGATAAACAATCCACAAACTTCCAATAGCAATAGTGTCCCCCAGGCTTGGAGCATGTTTAGAGGGGTTTTATCATGCACTACTATCCCCCCAATCTGATCAAAGTTGTAGCAGTATACGATAAACAGTCTCTCATAATGTGCAGCATGTTATGATAGTTACAGAGAGCGATACGTGAGAGATTCTCTCAATTTTCTCAGGATTCAATCCCTGGTTCTGATATAGTTTCTGATACCCTCAAGTGATCTTCTACGAAATTGCAAAAAATGATGTTGTGCGTAACTCGTTGCTGAACTCGATTTTTACAGCACTTGTCGTAATTTACGAGTCGTGCTGTAAACATCATCATTCTGCAACTTGTTCCGTAAACTACTATCAAGCAACAAGTTGAAGACTTCTACAGCACGAGTGGTACGACAAGTGCTGTAAAAATCTAATTCTGCTACGAGTTGCGTACAACATATTTTGCAATTTCGTAAAAAGCCATTTGAGGATCAGAAATCATATCTAGACGCCTTATCCATTATTTTGCAATTTTCGAAAATTGTTTATTAATGATTCAATTTGGAACTCAAAATAGTGGCATCCCACGGTAATTTCTCAGCATTTGTTTATGGAATGAAGCCGATTTTTCGTATGTGACTGAATCATAGTAGTAGCTTATTACCTACCAGATTTCTTCAGAATCGATTGACATTTGTTGAGAAATTACAGCGTCTAATAGGAGTACTGTATCTCAGCTCAGTGTTCCTCCAATGTTTTTAACTCATAACTTGCTTACCCAAATTTGCAATTTCCGCATTCGTATAGCGAGTGGCAGGCAGAATGATAGGGTAAAAATCTAGTCTTCGCCCCCCAATCTTCGCCCTTTCATACTAAAAAGTTTAAATTTGTATGAAGGGGGCGAAAACCAAATCAGGGTGAAGACTAATATATCTACCCTACTCTAAGCCCAGGGAAATCAAGGAAATTTCCGATACGAATAGCTTCTGGACCGACCTGGAATCGAACCCAGATACATTCAACATGGCTTTTTAATTAGGCTAAGGAAGACTTCACTCTCCATTTCTCTGATTAGAAAATCCAATTTCTGCAAAAACTTGATGTCATTTGATTTTAATATTTCAATGTTCAATATTATCAAGCCATGCTTAGTACCTACCATTGAGCGATAAAAATGAAAGAAAAAACATCACAAACGGGTTATCAACTGAACTAACCCGTCAACTACTTTGATAGCGGCATTGTACATTAAACACCCTCTCTTCTCATTTGATATTGCAGACGGTGGCTTCGTTGTCCTACAGGGTACCACCTATTGGACGGATCTCTTCGTGCGGCACTTTCTCTTCCAAACGGAAAAACAACACAGCATCGATTGCGATGATTTGCTGTTCTTCGTGCGCAAGAAACACGTCAAGGGATCCTCCCGGGTGATGCCAAAGTATGAAACGGAAATCGAAGTCTTTCGAAAGGATTCTCGCAAACTGCCGATCGGCGATCCGGATGTGGACTGGGAGGAGACGGTTTACCTGAATCTGGTGATCCATCAGTTCGATTACACGCTGACGTTGGCCATTTGTACGAGGACTTCGCCAAAAGAGCTTCAGGTGCTGCGACGACACTCGCAGAAGGTGTACGCTTCGCCAAGTCGGAGGAAGATGGACACCAAAGGCGAAAGCGAGGAGATTACCTATCCGCACATTTGCTTCATGGTGGACAACTTTGACGAAGTTTTCCACGATATTCTCGTACGGGATGGCGAAATGGTCTGTGTGGAGCTGGTTGCTACTGACAGGGATGGTAGCGTTCAAGGTGTGATATTTTTGGGCTCGATTCGTTACGATGCACTGAAAAAGGTCTACGATGCCAGGGTGAGTTTGCTGGTGATCACGTTGTATGAACATAATTTATTTAATTTTTTTTTTTTTTTGAAATTCTAGCAATCTAGTCTTGGTTCTAAGGTGGCACAGCGCATGTCGTTTGGTTTGTTCAGTTCTGGCGGTCCTCAAACTCGGTGCGAATTTGTGAGGATGAAAGGTCCCCAAGGGAAAGGACACGCCGAAATGGCTGTGACTAAACCGAAAGGATCTGGAGTCGAAACTCCAACCAGTGAACCTGGGTATGTGTTCAGCTCTATTTTTAGCAATGGAAGTAAACAAGCATAGATAAACTAACGTGTTCATCATATTCAAGATTCTGCGCCACGGACATGTGGGACTCGGAGTGGGAAGAAGACTGCGATGAGTACTACAACTATCGACATCAACGAAGGTTGAGCGACCCCAGTGCTAATCTCAACAACTTTAGCCGATACGGATGGCGTGCTAAGAACACTAATGAGTCATCCTACGGTGGAACGAAGGCACGCTCGGAGAACGAAGGACTGGATTGTTTGGCTAATGAAGTGTCGGAAATCGAAGCGGGGGATTTGCGAGATGGTGAGTCAGAATCAGTTTGTTTGATTTGTTTCTATCGTTGTGACGCACTTTCTGTTTTGTTCTTGGTTCTCTTAATTTGGTTGCTTATGATTACCCTAACAGCTGAAGGTCCAACGAATTTGAGTTTGACCAATTTTATTTATTCATAAAGCTCTTCCGTTCCTGTGGGTACAATGTGAGTGGAACTTTATCAATTCATATCAAATCACTACAGAGTCGAAAATTTTGTTCCAAATATTCACACTGTGTCGATTGAATCACATTTACTTTTCAAACAGAGGAGTGTTATCTGCTACTCTTAAAACTTCTAAAATAATTTCTTCAAAATATTACGGAAGATAGAAGAATTCTGCTAGGAATGTTCCTAGAAGCATTTCGTGATTTATGCTTGTAGTAGTAACAGTTGAAGTTCATGAAGAAATATTTGTATGTTTTTTGTGGAATACGTAAAAAAAAATTTAAACGAAAGTTTAGTAAAAAAAAATCTTCAGTATCACTATGGAGAACAACAAAACGAATCAAAACATTGAATTTAAGAAAAAAAAAAACAAATACAGGGGATCAAAAAGTGCTTACAGCTGAAAATTTGATCAATTTGCCACCAATGGACCAATGCACGAGTTCACTATTTGACGTTTGAGCGGTGCCGTGTTATTTATGTGATATCAAATGAGAAGAGAGTGTTTAATGTACAATGCATCCATTTATGATGATAATTGCCGCTATCAAAATTAGTTGACGGGTTAGTTCAGTTGATAACCCGTTTGTGTTGTTTTTTCTTTAATTTTTATCACTCAATGGTGATAAGCATGGCTTGATAATATTGAACATTGATATATTAAAATGAAATGACTTCAAGTTTTTGCAGAAATTGGATTTTCTAATCAGAGAAATGGCAACGAGTGAATTTGGTACCGCTCAAACGTCATAATAGTGAACTCGTGCATTGGTCCATAGCGAGTGACATATCTATAAACATTTCAGCGAGAACGTAAACATTCAACACTTTGCGCGACGTTCGTTTAGTTGCCATGGTCAGCAGTCTTTTTATTTTTCTACATTCATCCGCTACCGTCACCTCTTACACCGAGAAACATAAAAAAAAACTGTCAATTGAATGTTGTCTGACACGATGACATTCGCATAAATCATAAGTTTTGCATAAAATTCAGACATATCGGATAATAAGTAACCTGAATGGACCTATGCACGAGTTAACTAATTTGACGTTTGAGCGGTGCCGAATTCACTTGTTTCCATGGTCACGTAAATAACACGACTTCGCTCAAACGACAACGAGAGAACGCGTGCATTGGACCATAGTTTGAACTTGCTTGTTATGTCGACTGTGATACACATACCGTGAAAGCCGCACCTATTACGAAAAATGTCAGAAACAATAAAAATCGTAACGTTTCCTAGCGAAGCTGTCGTGATCAGAAGCATTCAATTGATATTTTTCTTTCTGACATTCTGACATAATCGCTCGTGTTGCAAACGTTACCAAATGTCAGCGAAAACGTGTCGACTACCGTGCTTGCTTACAACACTGGTCCCATCATTCTGCATATAAATTTGCTTTACATATATCGATATCCTCCTTATCTCGATATCTTCATTTTTCGAATTGTTCTTGTTGATTTTTTCTTCGTCTGTAAGTATGCCTATTGTCAAAGGTAGAATACGAAATGACGTCTGATTATAGCTACATTATTTTCCTCATTTTTCTGGCAACAGAGCGGTTTCCTAATCTGTCCCTATCTCGATGGTCTCTGCGATATCGCGTCGATTGTACTACTTATTCTTCTTTTTTTCTGGCGTTATGTCCCAACTGAGACAGAGCCTACTTCTTAGCTCAGTATTCTTATGATTCTCAGTTATTAACTGAGAGCTTTCTTTTCCAACCTTTTTTTGCACGTGTATATCGTGAGATAAGATGCTCGACCGGCGCGTTTACCGCTACATCTATAAGGGCTCTATGAACAAAAAGAGTATCTGGAGTAAATTCTACCGGTATCTCAAGATATCATTTGGGAATATTGCAATGTCACAATGAATTGTGCGAAGTCTTACAGAAATCCCTAAATGAATCATCGTAAAATCTCTGAAAAAATCCAGCGAAGAATATTTTTTTAGCCATTTTTGGAAGTAAGATTTAATTAAAAATCGCTTCCTCTTTGGTCAAAATATTTCCTCCAAAATTACATTCAAGGAATCTCTCACAATATTTTTCACGATTTCCTAATGTCCAGAGGAATTGCACTAAAAAATACAACGGCGGTTCTCCATAAATACCTAGACCTCTTCAAGGGTTGTACCAGTGAATGTAACTGCAATTCCAATAGGATTTTTCCATAGGGATTACCCAAAAGAAAATTCACATAAATATCTGCAGTGATTCATAGAGGTAAATATCGGTCCTCAAGGGAATTTCTGGTTTAATTCATGGATAAATTCTAAGGCAAATCTGTGCAAAAACGTCCAGGAGTTTTTTTAGAGTTCCATGAAAGTGCCTTCAGAAAATTCTTGAGGGATTACCGCATAAAATCTACGATTGAATCAAGCAACAAGAAATCTCACAAGAATCAAGATGATGTTTACATGTTGGCTTAACTTGAATTTCAATGGCAATATAACCGTGGAATTCATAATCTCGGAGTGTTCCTTGAAATTTGATTATTTCCAGGAGTGTTCTTTAAAAATAACCTGGAGCAGAGCATAATAAAATTACTGATACACCCATTAGAATTTTTAAGCATTCCTCATAATAACTTAGAAAATAAGAATTGCCAGTTGGAACAGTTTGAAAACCCGATAACTCTTAAAGTAAGTCCCGGCAGAATCCAAGAAGAAATTTATAGAGAAACATACGAATAAAATAAGAAATGAAGCGACAAAAATACGAATGAAATTGATGTGCCGCTAAGCTAGCACACAATCGACATGCTACTAGTTAACCCCTCTAACGGTAACTCCCTGCCAAAAAAATGTTCAAATCGGAATGACTTTTTTGTTTCTCGATATTTTTGCACCATTTTTTCATAAGTTCTCAAAAAACTCTTCTAGTGTTTATGAATCCGTGACGATATTGATCATTGGTGATCTGATTTTGAAGATATGTCAATGTTCCTTGGGGGATCGACATTCTTCATATAAAATATCTTTGGTGGCCATTTTGTTTTACGCCAATTTATCAAATGAATAAAATGTATCGAAACGGTTGGTACGGTTGTCCCCGTTTCTTCCTTCTGTAAATTGAAAATATTTCGTCTATTATGTTATACATTCGTGAATAACCTGATCGTCATAATTTTTTTCGATTATCTTTATCCCCAAAGTCTGCACAGTAGGCTTGACCATTTTAATACTTTGATATTCTGCAAATATTAATGCTGACGAGAAAATACCTAGGTATTTCCAGGATGCTTTTCTATATTGGCTGTGCAAGCACTTAGAATTTATCAAATGAATAAATGTGGGCTATATAATACCAGGAGCTACTTTGAAAAAATCATTCAATCGATTAAGTATTATTTGAGTTACCTGAATATTTAGATACGATACTTTTTGAAGATTTTTTTTATTTCGTCAATCAACAGTAGACTACATGATTGCTTAATTCTATGTTGTATTATATCTTAAGGAATTAAAATATTGTCTTAGCTTTGTTCGCGACAAGGTCATATCAATTTCTGTGCAATGCTGATTATAAAGAGACATCATTCGATTCATTGGGCCGAATTTTCCATAGTTAGTTCGATGATTATTTGATGCAAATAAATTCCGATTTCTTAACTGTCTAGTGGGCGTGTAGAAATTCAAACATGATAAAAGATTGGTGGAATCAATCAGTTTTCAAGATCTTTATTTAGCCAGCATGGTTCCAGACACATAAATGCTCATTACTCTAAAACGGCTGCCCCAAATTGCTTCATGTTTACAGCAGTGTAGCTAGGAGGATGTGGTAGATGCGGTACGCATCGGGCCCCTGGTTCTTAGGGGCCCTGAAATCATGGTAAAAATTTATCATAGCATTAGAAATTGAGTTTTTGACGAAGTGAAATGTTTTGGGACAAAGAAAATCATTTTTTCAATGACTTAGTCAACAAGGTTCTGATTCTACATCCGTATGATGAAACGAATTGAGTCGGATTCGAATTGTAGATTGGGATTAAGGATCAGAATCTAGTTTATTGTGAGGGATTATGAGTTGACATAGGATGTATCTATAGGAGGCAGTAGACTATATAAGTTCACAACAAAAAAGACGGGAGCTTTATGGGGTGATTCATCCAAGGAACGAAGGGCAATACTTGAATTGGTCCTAAAATGAACTGCACTTCATGTTAGGTTTGTGTAGGAAGTGTGTAGGGAGATTGGCACATGAGAAATGTACAGGCAAGCCTCGTCGGATAAATGTACGACTAGTGCTAAAAAATCATCATTTTGGAACTTGTTTTTTTTATCTTTATTAACGAGATTCCGGAACTTGTTGCATGAATAACTATATTCATCTTTGTTCGCGCTTTGGTGCTTTTCAAGAATGTGTAAAACATTACGTACGAACATTCATTTCGGTTTTTCGACTTGCTTCGGGATATCGGTTGACAATGTTTCCAAACCATTTCCTGGCTTTCTCATGCTTATGTTAAGGCTAATCCCAGGAAATTAGACGATTAACAGAACCATTATTGTTAAATACAAAAACACGATGTTCCGTTAAAAAGCACTTTTTTATAACTTTGAAATAAACGCTATTTTTATAAATATACTGGATGCTCTAAGGGTCCTTACACATAATAAATTCAGGTTACCTCCAAACCTAATTTTTTTCTCGCCTGTATACATTTTGTTTTTTTTTTACACTTAATTTCAACCGCTATGAACGATTTTCATCATGGTTTCTGGGCCCAAAAAATACCACACCCTCTAACTACGCTACTGGCGAATCCTTGAAAATCTTCAGAAGGAAACTTAGAAGTTTTTAGTAGTTTCTTGAAAAATCATCGTAAAGGTTCCTTGAATCAATGTTGTGCTTTCAAACGGATTTTGTTAGATGAATCTTTAGAGGTGCTTTTAGAAACATTTATTGTTGAAGTGAACGTTGGAAATTTTTTGAAATAATTAATCGTAATGTCCCTGAATCAATACTTGTACCGGTTAAAAAAAAGTAACCGTAGTAGAATCGCTGAAAACATTCTTTGGAATTTTTTGGAGGACTCGTCTGAATAATATCCAGAACGGTTGCAATCTTTAAAAGTTATACTTCTGCCATCCAGACACTATGTGCTTTCCATGCCATTCAGGAGTTTGTCAAAATGCTGCTTCTACCATTTGATCATTGAACGTCCAGAGATGCTCCGTAGCCGAGTGGTTAGAGTCCGCGGCTACAAAGCAAAGCCATGCTGCAGGTGTCTGTATTCGACTCCCGGTCGGACCAGGATCATTTCGCAATGGAAATTTCCTTGACTTCCCTGGGCATAATGTATCATCGTACCTACCACACGAAATACGAATGCGAAAATGGCAACTTTGACAAACAAAGCTCTCAGTTAATAACTGTGGAAATGCTCATAAGCTGAGAAGCAGGCTCTGTTCCAGTGAGGACGCTAAGGAGCAGGAGAAAAAGGCGTCCTCAGTGGGACAAGGTCTGCTTCTCAGCTTAATGTTCAATGAGCACTTCCACAAGTTGCCATTTTCTCATTCGTATATCATTTAGCAGGCACGATTATACAATATTTCCAGGAAAGACAAGGAAAGTTCCATTTTTTTTAATTTCATTTTTAAAATAACACCGACCGGCCGGGAATCGAACTCAGACAGCTTCAACATTGCTTTGCTTTGAAGCCGCGGACGAAACCCATAGGAAGGCCCGAAAAAAATACTCTTAATCTTAATTCTGTGAAATATTAACTAACGACACGAAGTCTTTGTAAAATGCGTTGAGTTTAGAGAGACAAGTGTGCTGTTTCTATAACGTTCAATGTTTTTGACATCGCATAATTTTACATGTGGCGTTTTTGTTGTTGTAAAGCTCATGGTGTTACTTCTAGAGTAAGTAACTACTTCCAGGTGACAATAATAGATTTTGAGACAAACCAAAAAGGTAATCAGATTTTTGAGGTCTATAAATTTATTGTGTTTTTGTGTGCTTTTACTTTCTGATTCTGGTTTGTGCTTTCTCCTTATAGGAGCTCCACCACGTTCGCTTCCCATTTCATCATTTCCTACGTTTTATTTGTTTTTCGGACACAAACACTTTTTACGTATTTTTCAATTTCCAAATATTACCATATAACATTTTTGAACACTATATTGCCATCCATTTATTGCAAACAACCTACTAATTTTGCTTAGCTTTAAATTTGGACCAAACCAGGGAAGCAGGACGATCGCTCTTTTCAATTCTTTTACATAACTTTTTGTTCAACTTTTTAGCCTTTTGATTTCGTGATCCTTTTCCTACAAAAAAACACTTTCAAAGTTCCCCAAAATCTTTGCAATTCATCCAGTATTCTATTCAAAAAATTTCTACACTTTTGGCGCCACATCATTTATGTTTTTTGTCTCATCTCAAAAATTTTCTTTTTCGTTTTATTTTTCTTTTCTCGTAGATCGTCCTGCTTCTTCGGTGTCCGATTCGAAGCTGGCCGCCGTGTCCGGACACGGAACGCTAGGTACAGCGGCCGACCGAGCCACTACACGACGAATCAGCCGAGGCAGTGCTGGATCAGCCGGATGTTGTACGTGCTTCGGACCCAGAAAACGCTGGAGCGATACGGCTTCAGCTCAGATGTCCGACGTGTACTACGTGCACTGTCCCAAGTGCGAAGAAGACGCTCTGGAACAGAACGATTCACCTTCTTGTTTAAGTACGGTGTCCAAAAGCAGATCGGCTGGAAAGCATCCGAGCCTGCTGATCGTGGAAAGTGAGATAGAGTATGGTAACGGGAAGAAGAAGACGTTGAATAGAAGTGGAAGCTGTGGTTCAGATAGGAAGAGCCCCAAGAAAGCGACCATGTCCCCATGTACGAAGAAAAAAAGCGTCAATAACAACAAAAGTGAGAAACCTCAGGAAGCAGAGGAAGTGGAGATAGCAGATGACGCAGTTTCTTTGAATGGAGATTTAAGTGACGAGGTGGTTAAGATTGGGGTCATGAATGACTTCGACGCGAATCAAATGATTCGAGTCAATGGGAAGGAGGAGTTTCCAGTAAGTGAAACTGTTAGTGCTGTGAAGACTAAAGCAATATCTCAGCAGAAGTCGAATTCCAGAGGAGATAAAACTGTGATGAAGGAAAGCATAAAGGAGTACCATGAGAAGAAATCCAATAAAACGTCTGCAGCTTCCACAACCAGTGCCACCAATAATAGTGGCAGTAGATTTTCGCTAATGTATCGTAAGACTAGCAATAAGTTGTCTATAAAGAATAAGTATCCCTCAGTGGATAGCAGTACTGAAAATGCTAATAATAAGCCTAATCGTAGAAATAGTACCAGTAGCAGCCAGAGCAGCAAAACTAAACTCAAGGAAGACGAGAATGGCAATTCGGGAGCCAAGAGCGATCCCGAACGAACGGGCGAAGAACAAGATTCTTCTCCAGAACAGGAGCGCCGTGAAAGTGCCAACATTACAGAAGCCCTGCGTGTCCTTCGGGCCAAGAAGATGTGCTCGACGTTACCCAAGATGAAGAAACTGAGCTACAATAGCTTTTATCTCAGGCCGCATAGCTTGGTTGGGGGACGATTGATCGAACATGTGCCTAAAAGACGTACCCCGGATGGAACCGATATCTACTATTGGTGTGATTATCATCCTAAGCGAGGAAAAGGTTAGCCATATTTGCAGCGTAGTTGCGATTTTTTGATTAAATAGTTTTACACTAATACGGACATTCATTACGACACACATCAAGTTTAAAAACATAAACCGGTCATATTCAGAACTCTCTTGTGCTCATAATAATTCGAACCGTTTACATTTCTCTTTCTAGAACTTGACGACGGCGCTTACAACCCGCTCTGGACAACGAAGGGTTTTACCCAGACGTTCCATTTCTGGAAGGAAAACCGACGTCAGCAGTCGACGCCGCTGAATGCATTCCTTACTTATGTGACGTTGCCTTGGTGGAGCATAGCGAAAGGTTCTGAACGTTACTTTTTTATTGCTAGTTTTTTATTCACTTTTGACCTCTTTATCACCTTCCAGATCTCCTGGATCATCGTGAACAACCGATTCTCACGTTCTAGTCGATCTAAATGGTGCAACATTCCTATGGGCTTTGCATACTACGAAACATCACCGCTACTTCTAAGCACTTGTAGTCACTATTATATTTTTCTACCATTTTGAAATACTGAACGAAAGCGATCTGAAACAACTCCGTTGATGCTTGAATATTATTTATTACAAAAAAAGTGAAGAAAATTCGACGAACCATTCTGTTTCTTAGGTAGGAGAACATAAATTTGTACACCATGTTAACGGTGAAATTAGGACGAACCAATAAAAACTAGTCATTTCCAAGGAATTGTAAACGTGATCGTTGATGAAAATTTAAGTTCCGACTACGACGTAAAATGCTTACAAGGTGTTGCCACGCCATTCTCTTCTAACTAACCGTAACTAAAACAACTGCTGCTAGGTTTTCACTTTTGTTATGTTCCATGTAACAGTAACTCGTAAATAATAATCTATTGAATTACATATTGTTAAACACACGGTAATTCTAGAAGAACTATACCTTTACTTTTTGCGTAAAGTAAGGTACGCAAAAGCATGGTCATCCTGAAGGATAGCAAGAACAAATAAACACATTAACGGATACAATATATGATGTTCCTATTTTTTTTTTCAAATAAGTTTTGAAGATTGCATAATATGTGCCGATATCTCCGATTCACCCCTTACCGCATATCGGAAGGTTATATATGAGGGTGAATGATCGTGATCATTTTTTTAGATCAAGGATTTCTCCAGGATTACTCTAAAAAGTTTGCAAGAATTCCACTCAAGCAATTAACAGTCCAATATAGATTCGCCTTCAATCTTTCAAGACATCCCATTTAGTGTTCTCCCAGCACTTATTCTAGGCATTCCTTCAAGGATTTTCTGGCTATACTATACTGTACAATGATTCTTTCAAACTACAGTATCGCGTAATCAACCAGAGGCGACGACCAATTTACTGATTTTTCCTATTTTTTCCATATTTTATTCAGGTTTTAGTTTTCTCAATAGAACTTGTCATATTATAGTACAATGCCGCAGTTATTTTAGTATATTTTATTTAAAACTCAAAATTCAATCTGAATGTCATCAATGCTGCCATCTAATTCTACAGGGAACTAAGTATTTTTGAACGAGACTCGCTTTGAGTAGTTTGCGAAACTTGTCAACTATTATATTCGGCTAACTTCAATCTCTATTTCCTCAAGGGCACGGAGGTCCAGTGCACTTTCGTCGTTTGATTTGCTTACTGGGGCACGGTTGGCCTCCGTTCCGTGCAGCAACCACCACATTCCTATAGCGTTCCGATCGTCCCGTTCCGCAAGTCACACTGCACGTGCTCCAATCCGTCCAATCCGAGAGGACGCAATCGACCGGTAATCCTGCTTCTAGATCATGTGCGTGGCGATTGGGACCGGTAGTTGGATGACGTTGTTGGTCACGAATCGATGATTGCTCTGAAAACATGGTAATCAAGTATAGGAAGCTGTTCTGTGTTCTATCTGGTAGAATACTAACCTCTAGTAATTCGGCAGGTTTGAAGACAATCCTCAATCGTCAGGAAGTTGTTACGATTTCCACGACAACCGCCATAGAAGAACGGTAAGCATGTATCTCTCTCACTATCGTACGCATAACGCTGATACTTGCCTCTACACGGACCAGCTTCTGGAGTTAAGGCACAAATTTCCCTCGCAGTGGACATATCAAGCGAACAATCGGCTTTCTCCGTACACGGCCTTTGTTGATTCAGTTCCAACCTTTGAGAGCACTTTTCCTGTAGTTCTGGACCAACCAACAGAAGGCGAGTGCGAATCTTAACTCCCTTCCCACAGGTTGTGCTGCACGGACTCCAATCGCTCCACACAGTTGTTGGGCACATCGAATCTGGAACCTCTGCGTCCGTCAGCGTACACTCCGGTTGCATACATTTCTCTTTTTCAACTGTAATCGTTCAGAATCGTGAGAATCAAAGACCTAAACTAGATAATCACATTCACCTTACCAACACTGATATGTGGACACTTCTTCCGACCCATGTGATTAATGAAAGTCCTAGTTCTCATGCTGACTCCAATTCCACAGCTAGCCGAACATTCCGACCATTCACTCCATCTCGTAGTCTTGCACACTCCTATACCTTCGCCATCATCATCGACTGCCGCGGCTGTCTTACGAATATCCTCCGAGCTGTCTTCTGATTCGTGTCCCTCTGGACACTCTGGAACATCTGCTACGCACATTTCCTTCGAAATCAATTGCCTGTTGCACTGGAACCGCGCAGCCTGTTCGGGTTTCAGATACTCCCGTGTTCTCATGTGAATTCCTTTTCCACAGGTTACCGAACAAGGAGTCCATTCACTGTACCCAGTTGTCTCACATTCAGGTCTACTGGCTTCTTCAGTGTTCTCTGCGAGTTCCAGTACCTGCGCCTGAAGAAACTCATCATCGCAGTTTCTATGAATAACCTTCTCCCGACGGAAGTAAACCCTGGCCAATGGAATCATATCCTTCGATTTTGAGTTATAGAATGGAGCCCGAGGATCCTCTGGATACAACGTTGTGATTCGGTGCATCCTCTCTCTTGGTTGAGTTTCGGCATTCGCAGACATGTAGCTTATTCCACTATCAGTACCCGCATCCCATGGGAACAGATCAACATCTAACGACTCCACCCAGGTGCAATCTTCGCTGCAAAGATCTAATCCACTAACTCCAACCACCCAATCCGGTGACGGACCAAACATGGACGCCAATGAGACCTTATGATGCTTTCTATCCACCCGGAAGTTCGATGTCGTATTCGAGTTCACCCTGGGATACCACAGTCCAGCAGCCTTGATCAACGTCCTCAGTCGTGGACCTTTGGCTCTCAGTTCTTGTTCCAACTGACGAATCGAACCCCACTCGGCCAACGACCGGAAACCATCGGTAGCAATATGGTTCTCACCCCAAAACGAAAAATTCGTATCGTGCGAAGCTCCAATGACATCCGAAAAGTGAGTTAACCATACGGCGAACGGAAAGTCTTTCGGGTGCGTCTCGTTGGACCATATTCCCTCGAACACGAACTGAAATGTTGAACTACCGTTACAGTACGAATTCAACCATATACCCATACCTCTACCTTACATTATACTTAGCTTCATCACACGCACAGCATTCGCCTTTGACCGCTTTCGGGTCAGGTTTGATCTCGCAGAGCACCTTGGTCAATGCGCCGTCGTCCGAGTACCATGAATCCTCCCCTTCGAACACCATGGCCGATAGGCTTACACATCCGGAGCCGCTGGCCGGTGCCACCCACATAACCTGTATCTCCGTTTTGGGGAAATCATCCGCTTGGGTGACCGTGTTGACGCAGTGGTCGTAGAACTTGGTCAGTGAATCGCTGAACAGCTGAAACCGACCGACCCGTTTCGGCCCGGCAATGAACGTGCGAGCATTTTTTGCCGTTCCGGTGGTGGCCAGGGCTGTCAGCATAAAGTGCGTGAACTGCTGGAGCTTGACGTGTGTCCGGGAACCGACAAGGAACACTTTGAAAAGATATAAAGAAAAGGGGAAAATTTGAGAGTAAATCATGATTCATAGGAACGTTTAAAAGAGCAATCTCAGAAACATTCATCCATGTTCAAGTTGACATTATAGCGTAGGTAATCGTTAAAAACATATTCCACTTTCTTTTTAAGAAAACTCTATGAGATCAATTACATAATCTTAAATATGCTTTGATTCAATTCATACAATTATGTATAACTGTTTATGAAGCTAGATAGTCTGCTACTGGTAATGTTTAAACAAAGTTTTCTTTACAAAATGTTATTGGAATTCCTAGTATACATTTGATAAATATTCTGCAACACATTGATAAAGCATTTAAATTTATATAAATTAGAAAAGCTATTAGAAACGCAAATATTTTGTAAGAATTGTAATTTTATTTCTTTCAATGAATTTTGTCAAAGCTATTTTTATTTGTTCAAAAATATCGGAGACATCTTTTTTTTACTCTTCTAATAAACAAAAGTTTTTTTTATTATTTGTTTAACCAAGATTCATCCAAAAAATTGTCGAAATTTGTCTTAAATCCGTAGATTTGTAATTCTTTGAAAAACAAAAAAAAGTTTTATTTAGGTAAATGTACGGGGGTATTTCCTCCCCCAACAAGGTAAGAGAATTATTTGAGCATGTTGAAAGTATGATTGCTTGAATATTGTGATTATTTTTGTACCATTGCTAAGTTTTTAGCTATATTCTCACGTCAACACTAATACTAAGGCAAGATTTGTACTACGCATATAATTACAGAATCAAACTAAACTGCCAAAACAAATTTATTTGAAAAAAAAAAAAATACTGTCAAACAAAATTTGATTGTAACTATTCTTAAAATCGAATATTTTCAATGTTTTCAACTCAATGATTCTGATTCTGATATTTCTTTAGAAATAAACACAAATATATTGGACTAAGGGTAATTGTTGAACTAATCGCTTTCCCGCTCGGCCCATTTAACAATCAACAAGTTACCCTATTACACTTTCCTGTACATTTGAATGGCATGGGGCAACTGGATCAAGTTTTATTGTCATGTTATCAGATTAGTAATGTGAATTTAAATATTTCTATATCCTGATTTGTCGTTTTCCTTTAACTTTCTCTTGGAGAAGATTTACGTTCATCGATTTCCTGGATTTCTTCCCTTTTTCCAATACCTGATACATGCACTCTAGCACACACATTATCAGATAAAAAGATGAAGCAAACTATATTATTTAATTCAAATATTGGGGCTTAACCACCCGAGAAGAAGCAATCTTGGTAACAACTTGAACAAAATATGACAATGATCGCTTACCACGTGCATAGCGATTTTACAGGCTTTGCATTGCAACTTTCGATAACTCTCTCCTTTTTGCACATCATTGAATAATAACCGTAACATAAATTAGATTTTGTGTCTAAGGGCCGATTTTTTCACCTCCGCTTAGGCCTTAAACCTAGTTTAACTGTATGGGTAAGCGTGGTTTATGGCTTAAGCCATGGTGAAGAAATCGGCCCTAAAATAACTGATTGATCACTAGCTGGAAAGGTTGCAACTACGTTGCCCACTGTGTTTGCATGACAACTTTTCTTGAGATTGTATCCCAATCCTCAAAAGTTTGGACAAACGATTGTGAGCGCGTTAGCTTTTTTGTTTCTTTTGCGTCTGTTCCAATGACAATTTGATTCACTGAACGCGGGAAGTCAGGCGTAGTACTTTGTACAACACACTTGGTTTTTCATATTCAACGAGATTTACCTCGCGTTCTAGAATCAATATAGATAAACTATCTTCAACAAAAATGTTTAGGATATCAAGAGCTAACATGCGATGGTCATTCAAATACGGAATTCCGCCACCATGTAGCGCTTGTGTGCATTAAAGTTTAGTTTTACAAGCATGACTACTTATAAAGCTATTGTCTTCGGCGTAGTTGTTCAGTAGCTCAAGGGCCATTATATTTTAGCCAAAAAAATCGACTGATTCGAGCTGATAAGCATGAAACTTTCGTTTTGCTGATATCTCAGGATCCTTACCACTTAGCAAGATGGCGTTTTCGGTAAAGTTGTTCATTTATTCAAGGACTACCATCATTCGAGCTAGTTGATTCAAAGTTTTGCCAACAGTCGCCGCTAGAGAACATGAAACTTTTGTTTTGCTGCTATCTCCGAATCCTGGCCACTTCAGATAAATGGCGTCTTCAGATAAATTGTTTCATAAGCCAAGGACAATCAATGATCGCGAGGACGCCAGTGAGCATGAAACATTTGTTTTGCAAATATCTCAAGAGCCTCACTACTTAGAAAGAACTTTGTCAAAGGCACCATCTTTCTAAAATGTCAGGATCCTGAAAAATCCGCAAAACACAAGTACACTTCTACGCTATTTGGTGGTACAATCTAGGATTTTTGGCTCAAATAATAGTACAGTCAACCCTCCATGAGTCGATATTGAAGGGACCATTGACTCATGGAAATATCGAGTCATGGAACAGCAAAGCTATGGAAAGCCGTTTGAGGGAACCATCTTAGTAACCATGAAATTTGATTTTTAATATAGTAATGGAAAATCGACTCATGGAGGTTTAACTGTAACTCAAGGGCTATCCCTTGAGTAACTGAACAACTTTGCCGAAGACATCATCATTCTGAATTGACAGGCCCTTGAGATATCTGCAAAGCAAAAGTAAATGTTTCATGTCCACTAGCGCCACTTTCTGGATTTCCAGATATAGAGATCGTATTTTCGACACTTTTGATTCCCTTCGGCAGTGGGGTTTTTTGAAAGCTATGAAGCTTATATTTGGCCGCAATAGGCGTCATACTGAAGTGAATCTTATGGAAAAATTTCAGACATTTCGGCCAAGAAAAAGCCCCCATGCCAAAGTGAATCATGCATGGAATCATGCTAGTGCCCAAGTGGTTATGCACCCTACCGATTTCAAATTGTAGGCTATCTAAAGGGTCATACTGTAAACAAAAACTGTCGAGAATTGTTCCTAGGAAGTTTTTAGAGGAATATATTTTGAATTGGTGTCGATAGATATCTCTGTTGCAAAATGAGAGCACATAAATAACTAATATAATAAGAAATGTACAAACTACAATAGCGCGACAGCCCGAAGATTAAAAATTGCTGAGATTACTGTTAGTTTAATGAAAAAAATAAGGAAAATAAGGAAGAGAAACAAAAATCGAAGAATGGAGTAGGTGCAAGTAACTGACACTGAAGAAGACTCCAAGTAGTAATCGAAATATGCGTATCTGATAAGCATTTAGGGCGGAACTTGAAGATATAATTCTCCCCAGTCAACATTTTGGTTTGTACAAGTGTTTGTACAATGTTGTCTAAATGAATCAATTTACTCATATAAAATGCATGGAAAGGCTATATACTTGCCAAAGTGTAGGCTATATTCGCACTTCACACGGATTTTTCAATATACGCAATACGATGTCACACAATTTCGGGGAAAATAAAAAAAAAGTTTCAACCGAGTTTCAAACACATGGCCTCTGAATTCAAAATCTGATACTTTACCACTAAACCATACTTGATACAAATTTTCCATCCAAGTTGGTATCTTCTGACGATGGGCTTCTTAGAATGGCAAAACAAGTGACGCTGTATACAATGTTTCCCAAACTTGTTTGACTTTCACCCCCTTGAGACCAACATTTTTTGGAATCGCCTGATGTGAAAAATGCAAAATGCCATTTAACCATTTAACGCATTAAGCGATAAACTTACGTTGAAGTTTTAATCAATATCTCTTCGTAAGTATACCAAATATTTGACAAACCTAAAGGGTGTAGTAGTCAATCATGATGCTCCAATTAAAATACCCCGAAAAGAACGTCTTCTGTTTGTATTTACATAAAAAGTCATGCAATATCTATCATATGCATGATTTATTTTGTATCAACAAATCTATTATCCTACAAATGTGTGCGATCACCGAAACAGTTTTTTTTTTCTTCGATTTTAATGTAAGTTGTTGAAATAAATTTACGAAATATAAGGTAATACAGTTTTGGCTGTTCTGGAATCATACCAATCGACATATAAAATATATAATAAACCCAGACTAGTTTAAAACTTTTCATTCACTGAACTAAAAAGTCATAAAAATGTTTTATTTTTATTCAGTGAAATTTAGATTTTTTCTATAGCCCTTGTTCTATGCAATTTGATGTTACTCAGGCCTATTTTTAAGTTAAGTGATTTATACATGTGGCATTTATTGATTTTATCATTTCAACGAGTTGTTTTTCCACAAAATTCACATTAATTTATTTATGAAATGACTTGTGCTGAAAAAACTGATTAGAATTCGTATAATTAAAATTTTGAAACGAATAGTACAACAAATGCGTGAAAAATTATAGAAACTTAAGCTGTCTTTTTCTAAAGATCCCCTAACAAAATGTCATCAAACTTTATTTTGGACTTCGAAAATTTCAAGTATCGTCAAAAGTTCTCACATATTCTCTTCTTTCTTAATACATTCAATGTGATCTTTGGCAAAAACCATTCAAATATCAATGACAATCGTCATGTTTTGTCTGTAATAGTTTAAAAACGAGCGCGTTTAGAGTTACATACAAGAACAGATGAAGTAGTTACTGCCGTTCTACGCATATTTGTTCCACGGTCCATAAGGTTCACATAAAAAATGGGACAAGTAAACGTAGAAGGGCAGGTTAGGTGTCAAATAAATTATTCTTCTGATGTATATGTTATCATTAAATGAGTGTCTCTTACTAACGTTGAGTGTATTTTTGTTTATCAATTGCTCCTATACCATTATTTTCGCCCCCTTTCCAGCTTTTTCGCCCCCCAAAATCAGTTTTACAAATTTTCGCCCCCTGGACCTGAAAATCGCCCCCCAGGGGGGGGGCGAATTCGCCCACTTTGGGAATCACTGCGTATAGGAAAATTGCATTTATATTGGCAAATAATCGCCGTATTATCATGTATCATACATGATAATACGGCGATTATTTGCCAATATAAATACATGTTTCCTATACAGCGTCACTTGTTTTGCCATTCTAAGAAGCCCATCGTCAGA